>NC_090820.1:11706397-12043064 GCF_000390325.3 Nicotiana tomentosiformis | reverse complement strand
AGTAAGAATAGTTTAATTACTCGGTTAGTTTTAAAAGAATTAAATATGTCTTTAAATTACTAGTTGGCTTGCTTAGCTATAGTGTTGGGCGTCATCACGACCTATATGTGAAATTGGGTCGTGACACTAACTATTTATCTTCTTATATTGTCATCATATATATGAACTTGCTTGACTATCTCAATGGAGAATAAATAAGACAACGTTTACAGTATTGTCATTGTTATTATTTAAGGATGACTTTAATAAAAGAATTATAATTTACTCCGTAAGACAGGAAAGCTAGAAAACTTTCAGTAAGGGAAAGTCATGAAATTATTTTATGCAATATGCACTTTTGCCACGGTTCTGCTGATTGGGGCATCAAATGCATTATTCATTAAAATTTATTATAATATTATTTGATAACCAAAAACAAAAAGAGAATCTACAATTTTTGAACGGACAAAAAATAATTTTTTGGAACTTTGGCATGTTAAGGAAAACTTGAGGGGAAATTTAATAGTATGTACAAGAAAAAAATATAGTTTGGTGAAAGGCTAAAAAATTTGAATACGAAGATGTCATCTATTCTTCTTGAAAGTTTGGTTGAGAGATAGGTGACAAGCTCAAAAAATCAAAGTTAGAGCCTTTCTGTGCATGACAATAATAGTACATTAATCACAATGAATAAAAGGTATATTTGACAAGCTCAATATAAATAGTAGGCGAGATAAATAATTAAAATTATCTTATATTAGTTATACTAATATTTAGATTAGCTTATAATGAACTTGAATTCAATTATAGAGTTGTGTTGGGCTGAGGAGAGTCCACATGAGTTCGTTGAAGTGTTTACACATGCCTGTGGTCCTCTTTTATATTCTGTCGAGAGTTCGGCTTGCTCCACTTTAACTTAATAAATCAGCAATGGACTAAAGCTGTTGGCATTCAAATTGATTATGGTATTCTTGTGAGAAGCTATGGATTGATTAAAATCGGGGTTAAATGTATCTGTTTGGCAGAATTATTTTCTTTATTGGTCTAGCTAATTATGACCAACATTTATCATTTTTAAGAACTTATACGTTTTCTTTAATTTACTAATATTTAGGACTTTAAAATTTATTAATTTTTGTTCTTATATAAATAATTCTCCACAGTCAAACCACCATGATTCACGTGATTTAGAGTTGGAAGGAAGGTAAAAAGATTTCTTGTCGTAGGTCAAAACCAAGTTTGTAATGGTTCAGGTTATACAAATATTATAAAATACTAGAGTTATACTAAACCTAGGAGAGAAGCACTTATATTGTAACTCTTTTTCATGTACAGAACATGAGAAAGGATTAAGGAAAATAACCATCCGACTCAAAACTTGTGTCTTTCTATTTTCTCCGCCAGGTTATTTGTCACGACCCAAAATGCACCTAATTGTGATGGCACCTAACCCAACTCATCAGGTAAGCCAATTAACAACTATCCAATTCAATTAATATTTAACTGACTCCAATACACTCCCCAAGGACTGGTAGTACAAATCATGAGTTTCTGAGATTAGAAATTTACAAAGCTGGTATGAAATAAATACATCATCTGTTCGAAATATACATAAACATATTTTTATAAATCTAAGGCTACCATGAACAAGATGCAACTACGACCGGAATACAGGTACATCTTCAAATTCAGCTTCCGTCGATCACAGCGACATCAACATCCAATATTTGCATGCAAGGTACAGAAGTGTAGTATGAGTATAACCAACCACATGTACTCAATAAGTAACAAACCTAACCTTAGGTTGAAAGTAGTAACGAGCGGGTACACAATTCAAAGCCCAACACCAATAGCCAACAACAGATCATAACAATATAATAAAAAGTGGTATAGAAAATAACTCAGAAATATAATGTTCAATTCGTTCACAATTCCAGAAAATAGGCATGATTTTCAAGTATATCAGTAAAAACTCAAATCTTTTACCGAAAGCACCAAAATATGATTAAGTTTGCAAAATCGTGATTTTTCCTTCCAAAACTGTTCAACAGGTATGTGATGACCCAAAATGTCATCTTTAAATTTAATGATTAATTCTGTATTCTAAGACCTCACAAAGTACTATTTATCATTACTCAACTTGCGTGCGCAGTCCGTAAAACTTTTCCGAAAAGTTTTTATGCGAAATATGAAGTAAAATGTGAATTAGAGCTTTAAAACTCAACTGAGTTGACCTTGGTCAATATTTTTTAGCAAACGGACTCGGATCAGTATTTTGACAGTTTCGCTAGGTCCGTATCGTGATTTGGGATTTGAGCGTATGGCCGGAATCAAATTCCGAGGTCCCTAGCCCGAGATATGGAATTTTGATGAAAAATTAAAAGTTTAAGTTCAAATAGTGACCGGATGTCGAATTATGTGCAAACGAGCCCGAAATAGAATTTTGATGATTCCAACAGCTCCGTATGGTGATTTTGGACTTTGGAACGTGATCTGAATTTTATTTGGAAGTCCGTAGTGGAATTAGGCTTGAAATGCCGAAAGTTGAATTTTTGGGAAGTTTGACCGAGGTGTTGACTTTTTGATATCGGGGTCGAAATCCGATTCTGTAAATTTGAGTACCTCCGTTATGTCATTTATGACTTGTGCGCAAAATTCGAGATAAATCGTATGTGATTTATTAGGTTCCGGAGTCATTTGTAGAAATTAGAAATTTCAAAGTTCATTAGACTTGAATCTATTTGTGATTCGTGTTTTAGTGTTGTTGGATGTGATTTGAAGGCTCGACTAAGTTCGTATGATATTTTAGGACTTGTTGGTATTTTCGGACGGGGTCCCGAGTACCCCGAGTGCGATCCGGATCGAAATCGGATCAATTTTTGAACTTAGGCAAATTCTGAAATTTGCAGCTTCTGGTGTCATCGCACCTGCGGAGGGACTGACCGCAGGTGCGGACTCGCACAAGCGAGCTGTGGCTCACTGAAGCGGACGAAGGGCTACCCAGTTGGAGCCGCAGATGTGGCTCATGTTGCGCAGAAGCGAGAGGAAGGGCGCAGGTGCAGGCAGGTACGCAGGTGCGATGGAATTTTCCGCACCTGCGAAGGCGCATATGCGGTCCAAAGCTCACAGAAGCGAAGGCAGCTGGGCTGAGCAATTTCCGCAGATGCAGGACCGCAGGTGCGAAAGCACTGACCAGATTACAAAAACAGAGGGGTTCCGATATTTTTGTCATTTGGACATTTTCAACACGAATTTGGGCGATTTTCAGAGAGAATTCACGGGAAAACTTGAGATAAGTCCCATGTGATCATTGTTAGTCAATTGTATTGGATTATCATTGAATATTTTGAATAGATTACATATTTTTGAGGTGAAATTAGAGGATTTGGGCCTAGGGATTTCAAAATGAGAATTTGAGATTTGGAGGTCAAGTTGATGTCGGATTTTTATAAAAATGGTATGGTTGGACTCGTAGTTGAATGGGCGTTCATATTTCATATTTCGTAGTTGAATGGACGTTCATGAAAGTCGTGTACACGAGGTGACGAGTGTGTACACGGACTAAATGTGAAGGATTATGTGTTTAAATTATGAAGATCACTATTGCATATTAATTAAATTATTAAATCTTGTTATATTCTCCATCATTGATTTTATTTGTATACTTTAAATTTGCTTGACCTTTTCCTGCTAATTATTTTACCTATTTAGTTAAAACTTGGTTTCTTTTATTCTGTGCATTATTTGAAATTGATTTCTTAAATTTAAATATTATTAATATGAAATATTTGATATTTAAATTTGGTATTGAAGCAACGTATTAAAGACTTTGAAATATTATTTTGCTGAATTATTTATTCCTGAATATTTGTGTAAGATTTTTGTACTCATTGTGATGGAGTCGTGAGCTCTTTATTATGGAACAATATTTTTGATGGCCTATTTTGGTATGATCCGTGAGCTCTTTATTTTGAAAAATATTGTTGTTGAATTATATTGGCACGTTAAATTATTTGAGCACTTGAAGTGCAAATTGTGATATATTATAATATTGATATGCATGCAGTGGTATAAGGTTTGGGTATTGAAACGCATGCAGTGAGATAAGGGTGGCTTGATACGCATGGCTAGTAGGGGGATCTATAAGAAATCATGCGGTGTGATAAGGATGGCTAAAACGCGGGATGCTATTTCGGAAAAAATATTTTCTTTCAAATAAATTGTGAAGGCTCTCGCAATGAGATAAGGGAATGAGATATTGTGAATTAAATTATGATTTGGGACTACAAGGCGGTACCTCGGTAGTGCCTTTGTTGATATTGATTTATGGCCGTAGTTGCCTTTTATTTTTATTGTGATTTTTCTTAAAGTTGAAAAGAAATTCTGTTTTGTTTCCACGAGGTATTTATTTGCCATTATTTGGTGTAATTAAATATGACATACTACTTGATTCATTTTCATTATTATTTTATCTTATTAAATTATTTAAATATTTTTCTATGTTATTATCTATTCTCCAGTAGGGCGTGACGTGACCTAGCCACTACTCTACCGAGGTTAGGCTTGGCACTTACTGGGTACCGCTATGGTGTACTCATACTACGCTTCTGCATATCTTTTTGTGCAGATTCAGGTACATCTTACCAGTCTAGACATCTGTGAGTTACCTACGCACAGAGACTTCGAGGTATATCTGCCAGCGTCCGCAGACTCCGGAGTCCCCTTCTCTCATTTTATGTTGCTTCCTTATTTTTTCTTTAGACATTGATACATAGAAACATTGAGAATAAATTTTTAGAAACTTGTGACTTATTTCTACCGGGTTTTGGGAGTTGTAATTTTTTGAATTGTAGTTTATTTATTTCAGATATTTATAACTATTCCGCATTGTTAGGCTTACCTAGTCTTAGAGACTAGGTGCCATCACGACCTCCTACGGAGGGAATTTGGGGTCGTGACAAGTTGGTATCAGAGCACTTTAGTAAAGTCTTGCGGATTGGTACGGAGACGTCTGTACTTATCTTTGAGAGGCTATAGAACTGTTAGGAAATATTCACTTTTTTGATTCATTATCGTGCGCCTTTGTTGATTTAAAAGTTTTAAATAATTGTCTTTCTATTCTCTCACAGATGGTGAGGACACGCACAACTGGATCTGATGATCAGACACCCGCGCGCCCCGTTGGAGCCGCAAGAGGCCCGGTCGGGGCAGAGGCCGAGCCAGAGGCCGAGGAAGACCACGTGGTGCAGCCAGAGCACCTGCACGAGCTGCTGCACCAGAGCCACCAGTAGCTCCAGTTGGAGAGCAGGCACCTGAGACGCTTGTTACTACTCCTGCACTTCAGGAGACTCTTGCCCAGTTTTTGAGCATGTTTGGCACTCTAGCTCAGGCAGGGTTAATTCCACTTGCTCCTGCCACATCTTAGGCTGGGGGAGGAGCACAGACTCCCGCCGCCCGTACTCCAGAACCACGGGCCCAAGTTGACCATGCCCCAGAAGTTATACCAGTACAGCCAGTTGTCCCAGTTCGGCCTGAGATTAGGACAACAATTTCAGAGGGGGAGCATCTCAGGCTCGAGAGGTATAAGAAGTACCATCCTCCCACTTTCAGCGATTTAGCTTCAGAGGGTGCTTAGGGTTTTCTGGAGGAATGTCATCGTGTCCTTCGTACTATGGGTATTGTGGATTCCAGTGGGGTTTCTTTCACGGCATTCCAGTTTAGAGGAGCAGCCTACCAGTGGTGGCGGGCATATGAGTTGGATAGTCCCGTTGCGGCATCTTCACTCACTTGGACTCAATTTTCGGATATGTTCTTAAGGGAGTATGTTCCTAATAGTCTTAGGGATGCATGGCGTGCAGAGTTTGAGCAGTTGCGCCAGGGTTCTATGACCGTGTCAGAGTATGCGGTCTGATTCAGTGATTTGGCTAGGCATGCACCAGCCTTAGTTGCAACTGTTCGAGAGCAGGTTCGCAGATTTATTGAGGGTCTTCACCCTAGTATCAGATACAGTATGGCCCGAGAGCTAGATATGGACATCACATACCAACAGGTGGTGTCAATTGCTAGGAGATTGGAAGGTATGCGGACTCGGGAGAGGGAAGATAGGGAAGCAAAGAGACCCCGAGATTCTGGCACATATAATAATTCTCGTGCCCTAGATGAGTTGTCCTATTCATTCAGCACTTCCAGCTTCCAGTGGTATTCCGACTACTCCCAGACCTCAGGTTCCATATTATACACCACAAGTGTCTTCTGTACCTCCTGTACAGAGTGCTTTCAGCGGACAGTCTAGTCGATCAGGCCCGAGCCAGTCCCAGCAGCCACGTCCTCCAAGGGCTTGTTTTGAGTATGGTGACACTCGTCATATCATGAGGTATTGCCCCATACTTAGGAGGGGTGCACCTCCACGGATTTCTCAGGCCCCACCTATTCCACAGGGTCCTCAGGCTTCTTAGGCCATGATTACTGCACCAGTTGCCACTCCCCCTGCACAGCCAGCTAGAGGTGGAGGTTGGGCAGGTAGAGGTCGCCCTAGAAGGGGAGGCCAGGCCAGATATTATGCCCTTCCTGCTAGGACAGATGCTGTTGCATCCGATTCTGTTATCACAGGTATTATTCTGGTCTGTCATAGAGATGCGTCAGTCTTATTTGATCCAATCTCCACTTATTCTTATGTGTCATCTTATTTTTCCCCGTATTTGGGTGTATCACGTGATTCCTTGAGTTCTTCTGTTTATATATCTACACCCGTGGGTGAATCTATTATTGTGGACCATGTGTATCGGTCGTGTTTAATTGTTATCAGTGGTTTTGAGACAAGAGCTGATTTATTATTGCTCAGTATGGTAGATTTCGATATTATTTTTTTCATGGACTGGTTGTCGCCCTATCACGCTATTCTTGATTGTTACGCCAAGACGGTGACATTGGCTATGCCAGGTCTACCGTGGCTAGAGTGGAGAGGTACCTCGGATCATGTTCCTAGCAGGGTTGTTTCATTTATTAAAGCTCAACGAATGGTTGAGAAGGGGTGTGATGCGTATCTAGCCTATGTGAGAGATGTTAGTATTGATAATCCTACAATGGAGTCAGTTCCTATAGTAATGGATTTTCCTGATGTATTTCCAGCCGATCTTCCGGGTATGCCACCCGACAAGGATACTGATTTTGGTATTGATTTATTACAGGGTACTCAGCCAATTTCTATTCTACCAAACCGTATGGCCCCAGCAGAGTTGAAAGAATTAAAAGAACAGTTACGGGAATTGCTTGTTAAGGGTTTCATTCGGCCTAGTGTATCGCCTTGGGGTGCTCCTGTCTTATTTGTAAAGAAGAAGGATGTTCTATGCGGATGTGTATTGATTACCGCCAGCTGAACAAGGTTACAGTGAAGAACAGCTATCCATTGCCACGTATTGATGACCTATTTGATCAGCTTCAGGGTGCTAGAGTATTCTCTAAGATCGAATTACGTTCAGACTATCATCAATTGAAGATTCGGGAGCCAGATATCCCGAAGATTGCTTTCAGGATTAGGTACGGTCATTACGATTTCCTTGTGATGTCTTTTAGGCTGACCAATGCCCCAGTAGCATTTATGCACTTAATGAATTTCATCCCTATCTTGATTCTTTCGTCATTGTATTTATTAAAGACATTCTGGTGTATTTCCGGAGTTGGGAAGATCATGAACAACACTTGAGGACTGTGCTGCAGATTTTGAGAGAAAGGAAGTTATATGCAAAAATTTTAAAGTGTGAATTCTGGCTTGATTCAGTGGGATTTTTGGGTCATATAGTTTCGTGCGAGGGAATCAAGGTAGATCCAAAGAAGATTGAAGCAGTGCAGAGTTGGTCCAGACCGTCCTCAGTTACGGAAATCCGGAGTTTCCTTGGTTTGGCAGGGTATTATCTCCGATTTGTAAAGGGTTTCTCTTCTATTGCTGCATCTATGACCAAATTGATCCAGAAGGGTGCTCTGTTCAGGTGGACCGAGGAATGTAAGGAGAGCTTTCAAAATCTCAAGACAGCTTTGACTACAACCCCAGTATTGGTATTACCTACAGGTACATGATCTTATACTGTGTATCGTGACGCATCGCGTATTGGTCTCGGTGCAGTGTTGATACAAGACGGTAGGGTGATTACCTACGCGTCCAGACAGTTAAAGGTGCATGAGAAGAATTATCCTGTACATGACCTGGAGTTAGCAGCTATTGTTCATGCCTTAAAAGTTTGGCGGCATTATTTGTACGGTGTCCATTGTGAGATCTACACCGATTACCGGAGTCTACAACATCTTTTTAAACAGAAGGATCTTAATTTGCGGCAGCGGAGATGGTTGGAGTTGCTTAAGGATTATGATATCACCATTCTCTATCATCCTAAGAAGGCCAATGTGGTGGTCGATTCCTTGAGTCGTAAGGCGGAGAGTTTGGGCAGCTTAGCATATTTACCGGTAGCAGAGAGGCCTTTAGCCTTGGATGTTCAGGCTTGGCCAACCAGTTTGTTAGACTGGATGTTTCCGAGCTGAGTCGAGTTTTGGCTTGCATGGTTTCTCAGTCTTCTCTTTATGATCGTATCAGGGAACGTCAGTATGATGACCCCCATCTGCTTGTCCTTAAGGATACAGTTCAGCACGGTGATGCTAAGGAAGTCACTATTGGAGATGACGATGTATTACTGATGCAGGGCAGGCTATGTATGCTTAATGTGAACGGTTTGTGTGAGTTGATTCTCTAGGAGGCTCACAGTTCGCGGTACTCCATTCATCCGGGTGCTGCAAAGATGTATCAAGACTTGAGACAACACTATTGGTGGAGGCGGATGAAGAAAGACATAGTGGGGTATGTATCTAGGTGTCAAAATTGTCAACAGGTGAAATATGAGCATCAGCAACCAGGTGGATTACTTCAGAAGTTGGAGATTCTAGAATGGAAATGGGAGCGGATCACTATGGATTTCGTTGTTAGGCTCCCACGGACTCAGCGGAAGTTTGATGTAGTTTGGGTAATTGTGGATAGGCTGACCAAATTAGCTCATTTCATTCCTGTGATTACTACTTACTCTTCAGAGCAGCTGGCTCAGGTATATATTCGCGAGATTGTCAGACTTCACGGTGTACCGGTATCTATCATCTCTGACCGAGGTACACAGTTTACCTCACGGTTTTGGAGGGCAGTACAGCATGAGTTAGGTACTCGGGTAGAGTTGAGTACAACATTTCACCCTCAAATGGACGGGCATTCCGAACGCACTATTCAGATACTGGAGGATATGCTTCGTGCGTGTGTGATGGATTTTGGGGGTGCTTGGGATCAATTCTTACCACTTGAGGAGTTTGCTTACAATAATAGTTACCAGTCAAGCATTCAGATGGCTCCGTATGAGGCTTTGTATGGTAGGCGGTGCCGGTCTCCAGTGGGTTGGTTCGAACCGGGCGAGGCTAGACTATTGGGTACAAACTTGGTTAAGGATGCCTTGGAAAAGGTTAAGTTGATTTAGGATCGACTTCGTACAGCCCAATCTAGACAGAAGAGTTATGCGGATCAGAAGGTTCGTGATGTTGCATTCATGGTTGGTGAGCGGGTATTGCTCTGGGTTTCGCCTATGAAGGGTGTGATGAGGTTCCGGAAGAAGGACAAGTTGAGCCCTAGGTATATTGGGCCTTTTGAGATTCTTGAAAGAGTTGGAGAGGTGGCTTACAGACTTGCGCTACCACCTAGTCTCTCTGCAGTTCATCCGGTATTCCATGTTTCTATGCTTCGGAAATATCACAACGATCCGTCTCATGTGTAAGACTTCAATTCGGTTCAGTTGGACAAGGATCTATCTTATGTTGAGGAACCAGTGGCTATTTTAGATAGGCGGGTTCGAAAGCTGAGGTCAAAGAACATTGATTCCGTGAAGGTTCAGTGGAGGGGTCATCCGGTCGAGGAGGTGACTTGGGAGACCGAGCTTGATATACGCAGCCGTTATCCACACTTATTCACCAGCTCAGGTACTTTTTCTAACTCCGTTCGAGGACGAACGTTTGTTTAGAGGTGAAGAATGTGATGATCCAAAATGTCATCTTTAAATTTAATGATTAATTCTGTGTTCTAAGACCTCGAAAAGCACTATTTATCATTACTCGACTTGCGTGCGCCGTCCGTAAAAAAATTTCGGAAAGTTTTTATGCAAAAAATGAAGTAAAATGTGAATTAGAGCTTTAAAACTCAACTGAGTTGACCTTGGTCAATATTGTTTAGTGAACGGACTCGGATCAGTATTTTGACAGTTTCGGTAGGTCCGTATCGTGATTTGGGACTTGGGCGTATGCCCGGAATCAAATTCCAAGGTCCTTAGCCCGAGATATGGAATTTAGATGAAAAATTAAAAGTTTAAGTTCAAATAGTGACCAGATGTCGAATTATGTGCAAACGAGCCCGGAATAGAATTTTGATGATTCCAATAGCTCTGTATGGTGATTTTGGACTTATGAGCGTGATCGGAATTTTATTTGGAAGTCCGTAGTGGAATTAGGCTTGAAATGCCGAAAGTTGAATTTTTGGGAAGTTTGACCGAGGGTTTGACTTTTTGATATCGGGGTCGAAATCCGATTCTGAAAATTTGAGTACCTCTGTTATGTTATTTATGACTTGTGCGCAAAATTCGAGATAAAATCGGACGTGATTTGATAGGTTCCGGAGTCATTTGTTGAAATAAAAAATTTCAAAGTTTATTAGGCTTGAATCTATGTGTGACTCGTGTTTTAGTGTTGTTGGATGTGATTTGAAGGCTCGACTAAGTTCGTATGATGTTTTAGGACTTGTGGGTATTTTTGGACGGGGTCCCGAGTACCCCGAGTGCGATCCGGATCGAAATCGGATCAATTTTTAGACTTAGGCAAATTCTGAAATTTGCAGCTTCTGGTGTCATCGCACCTGCGGAGGGACTGACCGCAGGTGCGAACTCGCACAAGCGAGCTGTGGCTCGCAGAAGCGGATGAAGGGCTGCCCAGTTGGTGCTGTAGATGCGGCTCATGTTGCGCAGAAGCGCTTGCGCAGAAGCGAGAGGAAGGGCGCAGGCGCGGGCAGGTTCGCAGGTGCGATGGAATTTTCCGCACCTGCGAAGGCGCAGATGCGGTCCAAAGCTCGCAGAAGCGAAGGCAGCTGGGCTGAGCAATTTCCGCAGATGCGGTATTTCACCGCAGATGCGGGACCGCAGGTGCGAGAATTTTGTCTACAGGTGCGAAAGCACTGACCAGATTACAAAAACAGAGGGGTTCCGATATTTTTGTCATTTGGATATTTTCAACACGGTTTTGGGTGATTTTTCAGAGAGAATTCACGGGAAAACTTGAGGTAAGTCCCATGTGATCATTGTTAGTCAATTGTATTGGATTATCATTGAATATTTCGAATAGATTACATAGTTTTGAGGTGAAATTAGAGGATTTGGGCCTAGAGATTTCAAAATGAGAATTTGAGATTTGGAGATCAAGTTGATATCGGATTTTATAAAATTGGTATGGTTGGACTCATAGTTGAATGGGCGTTCATATTTCATAACTTTCGCCGGATTCCGAGACGTCCCATTTTTGAGTTAATTTCGGATTTTTATTGAAAAATATAGTATTTTCTTACAGAATTAATTCTATAATTTTTGTTGACTGTATCGAATTAATTATGACTAGATACGAGTCGTCCGGAACCGAAAAATCGAGGAAAAAATATACTACTTGGTTAAATTGGAGCAAGTCAAGGTAAGTGACTTGTCTAACCTTGTGTGGGAGAAAATTTTTCTAGGATTGGTATTAATTGTAATGTGATAAAAGTCGTGTACATGAGGTGACGAGTGTATACACGGACTAAATGTGAAGGATTATGTATTTAAATTATGAAGATTAATGTTGCATATTAATTAAATTATTAAATCTTGTTATATTTTCCATCTTTGATTTGATTTGTATACTTTAAATTTGCTTGACCTTTTCCTGCTAATTATTTTACCTGTTTATTTGAAACTTGGTTCCTTTTATTCTGTGCATTATTTGAAATTGATTTTTTTAAATTTAAATATTATTAATATGAAATATTTGACATTTAAATTTGGTATTGAAGCAACGTACTAAAAACTTTGAAATATTATTTTGCTGAATTATTTATTCCTGAATATTTGTGTAAGATTTTTGTACTCATTGTGATGGAGCCGTAAGCTCTTTATTGTGAAAAAATATTATTAATGACTTATTTTGGTATGAGCCATGAGCTCTTTATTTTGGAAAATATTGTTGTTGAATTATGTTGGCACGTCAAATTATTTGAGCATTTGAGGTATAAATTGTGATATATTGTGATATTGATACGCATGCGGTGGTATAAGATTTGGGTATTGAAATGCATGCGGTGAGATAAGGGTGGTTTGATACGCATGGCTAGTAGGGGGATCTACTAGAAATCATGCGGTGTGATAAGGATGGCTAAAACGCGGGATGCTATTTCGGAAAAAATACTTTTCTTTCAAATAAATTGTGAAGGCTCCCGCGGTGAGATAAAGGAATGAGATATTGTGAATTAAATTATGATTTGGGACTACGAGGCGGTAGCTCGATAGTGCCCTTGTTGATATTGATTTATGGCCGTAGTTGCCTTTGATTTTTTTTGTGATTTTTCTTAAAGTTGAAAAGAAATTCTGTTTTCTTTTCACGAGGTATTTATTTGCCATTATTTGGTGTAATTAAATGTGACATACTACTTGATTCATTTCCAGTATCATTTTATCTTATTAAATTGTTTAAACATTTTTTCATGTCATTATCTATTCTCCAGTAGGGCCTGACCTGACCACGCCACTACTCTACCGAGGTTAGGCTTGACACTTACTGGGTACCGTTGTGGTGTACTCATACTACGCTTCTGTACATCTTTTTGTCCAGATCCAGGTACATCTTACCAGTCTAGACGTCAGTGAGTTACCCGTGCACGTAGACTTTCGAGGTATATCTGCCAGCGTCCGCAGACTCCGGAGTCCCCTTCTATCATTTTATGTTGCTTCCTTATTTTTTCTTTAGACCTTGATACATAGAAACATTGAGAATAAATTTTTAGAAGTTTGTGACTTATTTCTACCGGGTTTTGGGAGTTGTAATTATTTGAATTGTAGTTTATTTATTTCAGATATTTATGATTATTCTGCATTGTCAGGCTTACCTAGTCTTAGAGATTATGTGCCATCACGACCTCCTACGGAGGGAATTTGGGGTTGTGACAAGGTAAATGTTTCATTATCAAATGGAACAAGGAAAAGTACATCTCTATGCCTACATGTCATTGTGCATGTGAAGTCATGAATAACGCAATATCATATAGCATGAGGAAAATGTATCTCTATGACTGTATGTCAAGTGTACATGTCGATGCAATGCAACATAGTGAACAACCATATGCATACTCTCAGAGTATCAATCAACTCAGTCCTTCCAATCACACGGAACTCGCACTCGCACTCAATAGGTACCTGCGCTCACTAGGGGTATGTGCAGACTCTAGAGGGGCTCCTTCAGCCCAAGCACTATAATCCGCACAGACAACTCATGTATTGCACGGACAACTCACATGCTATAGTATCAATATCTAAATCCGCACGGATAACTCACGTGCTATAGTATCAATATCTGGATCCACACGGACAACTCATGTGCTATAGTATCAATATCTCAAAATCAGGCCATCGGCCTCACTCAGTCATCAATCTCTCCAGTCTCTCGGGCTCACAATGTCATGAAACTAGCCCAAAATGATGATATGATGTATAAATAAATAACAACAGAGACTAAGATATGATATGCAATGAATGAATATGTCTGATTATGAAATTTCAATGTAAGCAAATAACTCAACAGCAGTAATGACCACAGTGGATGCCAACAGGATAAGTATATATTCTAGACATGATTTCTAACATGAATCACATTTCGATAATTCTAGTACGTAGAGATTTCATAATTACAGATAAGTTCAGGTAACTATACAGTACCACAGAAATAACGGAGTCACAGTTCACACGGTGCACGCCCATACGCCTGTCACCTAGCATATGCGTCACCTCAACACCAAACACATAACACGTAAAATCAGGGTTCATACCCCCAGCTCCAAGATTAGAAGAGTTACTTACCTCGAACAAGCCGAGTCCAATATCGAGCAAGCTACACAATGCTCCAGAAATTTTATTCTGCGCGTATCAACATCCGAACGGCTCGAATCTAGTCACAATTAATTCGATTCAGTCAACACAAATTATAGGAATTAATTTCATATCAAAATACTAATTTTCCCACAAAAATCCGAAATTACTCTCAAATATCGCCAGTGGGGACCACATCTCAGAACCTGATAAAAGTTATAAAATATGAACGCCCATTCAACCACGAGTCCAACCATACCAAATTTATCAAATTCCGATAACAACTCAACCTTAAAATCCCCAAATCTTATTTTTAAATCCCTAGGTCCAAATCCTCTAATTTCACCTCAAAAACACGTAATCTAGTTGAAATACTCAATGATAATCCAATATTATTGACTAACAATGATCACAAGTGACTTACCTCAACTTTTCCCGTGAATTCTCTCGAAAATCGCCCCAAAACCGTGGTTGGAATGTCCAAAATAACAAAAATGTCACACCCCCTTCTGTTTTTGTAGCCTGCCCAGCGTTTCCGCTACTTCGGAGT
The DNA here is from genome assembly GCF_000390325.3 of Nicotiana tomentosiformis. Lineage (NCBI taxonomy): Eukaryota > Viridiplantae > Streptophyta > Magnoliopsida > Solanales > Solanaceae > Nicotiana > Nicotiana tomentosiformis. The sequence continues at coordinate 12,028,367 of NC_090820.1, read as the reverse complement.
ACTTAACTGTCTCTGCGGTCCCGTAGATGCGAGGTCCTCCACGCTTCTGCGGCTTCTTTCACTTCTGCAGACAAGAGGTCTGCTTCTGCAGCCTCGCATTTGCGGAACCCAAGCCGCTTCTGCGATGAGGCCCCTCCCCTCTCACTTCCGCTTCTGCTATCAACTCGTCGCAGGTGCGAGTCCGCTTCTGCGGTCCTGCGTACGCACCTGCGACCCCTGCCCTTGCCAAGCCAATTCCGCTTCTGCGCAACCAAGCTCGCTTCTTCAAGCTCGCACCTGCGAGCCATTTTTTCGCATGTGCGATTGCATCAGTAGACAACAGCAAGTTTCAATTGTTCTAACTCCAAATTTGATCTGTTAATCATCCTAAACTCACCCGAGGCCCCCAGGACCGCAACCAAATACACCAACAAGTCCTAAAACATCATACAAACTTAGTCGAACCTCTAAATCACATCAAATAACGCTAAAACCAAGAATCATACCCAAATTCAAGCTTAATGAAACTAAGAATTTTCAACTTCTACATTCTATTCCGGAACCTATCAAATCAAGTCCGATTGACCTCAAAGTTTGCACACAAGTCATAAATGACATAACAGACGTATTCTAATTTTCCAAATCGGATTCCGACCTCGATATCAAAAAGCCAACTCCCCGGTCGAACTTCCAAACTTAAAATTCCATTTTAGCCAATTCAAGCCTAATTTAACTACGAACTTCCAACTAATTTTTCGGACACGCTCCTAAGTCCAAAATCATCATACGGATCTATTGAAATCATCAAAACTCTATTCAGGAGTCGTTTAAACATAGTCAACATTCGGTCAACTATTTCAACTTAAGCTTTAAATCTTGGAACTAAGTGTTCCAATTCATTCTGAACCCTCACCGACGAGTCACATAATTATAATTGAACACATGATAAGCAGTAAATGGGGGAACGAGGCTATAATACTCAAAACGACCGGACGGGTCGTTACATTATTAGTTTCTTCAATAACTATAATTCCTTTTATGCGTGGTGTGGATATACATGTTCTTCCTGCACCCAAGATGTGGTGATGTATTTCAAAAGTTATTGACATGTAGTTACTTATGTACATATTCTTTGTTTAGGTACTCAATGAATGAAAGGTAAAAATACACTTATTACTTCAAACAAACTTGTGGCCCTGATTTTTACATGAGTGTCGTTTTGCTTCACAATATGCTCATTTAGGTTTTATATTCTTATGTATGAAAATATTAAGCCTAATTTTTAATGGAGCAAGCTAATGTGATTATCTCGATAGAGAGTTATTGGCAAGTGAGTTAAAAATATGTGCAGTGTGCTGCCAATAGGAATTTATCTTCGTGGCTTTGCGGATATGAGTAATTATTTCGTCCAAGGTCAGACCCATTCATTTTCCTTTTCGGATCAAAAATTTTAATTGTCGTTTACATATGCTTTATTATTTATAAAAAAAATTCTCTATGCGTAATTATATGCTGCATGTGAAAGCAAGGAATTTGACGAAAAATAAATGGATGATTCCCTTACGCATAAATGGCCGATAATGATAAAATAAAACAGACTTACAATTTTAACCTCCATTGGAGATAATTCATCAATGTTAATAAGATATTTCAGTATCAAATAGCTATCGTTAATTACTGAATAACAATTCTGTCATAAAACATAAACATATCTCTCCAATTCAAAATATTGATCGACTTTTTTTATTATTAAAAATAGACTTCACATTAAATAATAAATTTTAAACAAATATTATATTTATTGGTATGAGGTACACACGCAAAGCGCGTACCCTAAAACTAGTACTATATTAAAAATACGAACACCCTTAGTGAAATTTAATTCGCCTTTTTTACCCTTTAAAAATAGAGTTCTCACTGGACAAAATAGTCATTCTAATTAATTCCCTAATATTTAGAAATAGTCATTTAATTATTGTTTTAATATTTAAAATAGTCATTTAGTATTACTAGAAATCTTTCCTTATTTAAAATATATAAAACTCTTAATATTTAGAACTTTAAACGTAATAAAAGTTTTACCTTATTTAAATTATTTCCTCATTTGAATTAACATACTTTTCATATTGAGATAATATAAATTATATTTTTTGATGGGCGTGGAACTCACTTGAGGGACAAAGAGTAGGTTTATTATTCAAAATTTCAAATCAAAAGATCCAAATGCAATTAGTTATGTATTTTATTTTGAATTTAATTTTGATAGAATTAGTTTTGAAATTTTTACTATGAAACTCATGAAAAATGTCAGTATTAATAGTAAGATTCTCATGATAAAGCCATCGAAATAATAAAAGAGATCATATGTCAGCAAAATTATTCATGAACTAAAAGAGGTAATATCCAATCTGTTAAATTCAAGTACCATCACTAAATATTATCAATGAATAGCTTTTAATTAGTTAACTATAATTCGCTCTTATAATTCAAAATATTAAAATTATATGCAGATAAAAATAGATATTACAAACACTATTATAATAATTTATCTGAATGCACATTACATGAAATATTAATAGAATTTTTATACCTTTTGAGAATTATATTGCATAACGATACCTTCATGTTGGTTAAGATAATAATAATAATAATAATAATAATAATAATAATAATAATAATAATAAATATTAATTTTTTACCTTAATTTTTATGACAATCATTTAATTTTTTTTCAAAAACACATGTAGTTGGGTTTAAACAATACTTATCCGATTAAATTGTTCGTATGATAGTTAAACCAAATAATATGGAGTCTTTTTTTTTTTATTGTTCAGTTTGATTTCCAGTAAGGAATAAGATAAAATTATATTATGTATTTAAGCAAATAGAATTTATTCTTTAAAGACATGAAGAATATAATATTGCTGCAAGATAAATTTGAGTACGACTGTACGAGTTAGCATATTATCGAGCAACTAAAGCAGATGCATAATTCATAATTTCATATGCCAAAATCATGATAAGACATTAGATATATAAATAGAGTGACAAAGATTCTTACCTTTCCCAAATTCATCTCTCCCGTAAAAGAGAAAACCCTCCCCTGCTGCTCACCGATAACCACTTCATCTTCAGTCCTTCACTGTAACTGTAAGTCTCTCTCTTGTTTATTTTCTGCTGCTATTTCTTTCTCTTTTTGTTTATTTGAAAATTTTGGTATTTGGGTTTCTCTGAAAATCTTAACTTTCTGCAGGTAAATTATAGACTATTAGTATCCTTTTTATTTTCCTTTATTCAATAATATCTATAAGCATGAATACCAATTATATGGACAAAGAAATTGAAGAAAATTTACGATAAAGTGAAATAACAACTGTTTAGTGCCGCGTCTTCCGAATTACGCTCGTTAGCAAGGAAAAGTATGCCTTAGAGCGTTGATGACAACACTGAAGCGTCCGTTAAGCGAGGCGAAACGCTCAACATATTTTGAGTCTCGTTTCATGGCTTAAGCGCGCTTTAAGCGCGCCTTTGATGTAAATTGAAATGGATAACCCGACCTGACAAGACGAATAGTTTGAACCGAAGCTCAAAATTGATCAAATCAACAAAATGTTTTCCCTATTTGGACCATGTAATAGCTAGTACATGTCTACGTTTAAAACAGTGTGACAGTCAGAATATCCAAATCCTAAATTCATATCTCATTCTAATTCTTAGTTGCATTTAGTCCTAATTAAGAACTATCATATGGAGCAATGTGAATGGAAACTTTAGCTCTATATCCCTGGAATTCTAGATGCCTATGATTCAATTAGTACCCTAGTGTAACTACCATTTTGAAATGTAAGACTATTTGGGAACTTAGTTTTTACACGGTCAGTGTAATCTGACTAGCTATAGCAACTTATATCATGTTTGATATGAAATGTTGTCTGTTATTGTAGGTCAACTTAATCTAACCTGATATATCGTATAAAAGTTTTTTAACTTTGAAGCAGTGCGTACAGAACATAAACTAAAAAATAAATTAAATTAGCTTTAAACTTCTCTTTAAGCTCCCTCCTGCACTTTTAAACCTTTCCGATTGGTGTCCGAGTCTAATTAATACGACTCAAAAACTTTTAGAAGTTTGAATTAACTTCTTTATCTGTTTGACTTGATCTTTCAATTACGACTACTCAGAAAGAAGAGAGAATATGGATATGATCAAAGTTGGCCCAGTGGGCGGACAAGCTGGATCATTTTGGGATGAAAAGGGACGAGACCAAGTTGCTGGGATTTTTGTTTCCTACAGCAAAGACGCAGTTGAGTCACTTCAGTTCCTATTCTATGAGAGTGGAAACATAGTTCTGTCAAACAAACATGGTGTTTTTTATCAGAGTCAAAACTTCTATGCAGTTGTCTTTGATTATCCATCAGAGTTTCTTACTTCGATAAGCGGTTATCACGGAAAACTGAGCCAGTACGAACCTAGAGTTTTGAAATCTATAAAATTTAGCACCAATAAGGGTTCTTATGGACCATTTGGGTGTACCCGGCCTTCAACTGATGCCAGGGACTTCAACTTTCAGATGGAAAACCGTCGTCTTTTTGGTGGTTTTCATGGCAGCGAGAATGGCTCTGGCGTTGAGAGTATTGGGATCTATGTGAAGCCCATCATATCCTCCATGATCAACTTGAGTATCCACGAGTGAAGGTTGAAAAGGAAGAAGATTAACTCATGATATAAACTCATCTTCTTGTTATTAATTTCCAACTGATATAGTTCTGGTGTTCATTGACCTAGAGAAAGTCTAGGACAAAATCCCAAGGGAGATCTTATGGGGATGTTTGAAAGTTAGAAGTGCCCAATATATATGATGGAAGTGAGGATTGTGGGGCAGACTTGGAACACGTTCTACTGTCTTATTTTACTCTACTTATTTGGTTTTACTTTTGCACAATCGATCTACTGATTGGTGCATAGTTATTATGTAAAGATTAACTTCTAAGTTTTTTATTAAAATAAGTTAAGATGGTAAAGCCCCGTCCACTATGATAGTGAGGTATCAATTTTGATTGCCAAAATTTCATCTTCATGTTTCGAGAAGAACTGTCTTCAAGATCGTTTAATTTAGTCAAACTGGTTTTTATAGCATTTTAACAGTTTTTGGCCAAAGTTATCTCTAAAGAAGGTTTAACTTTGTCCTCTAAGCATTATTTGTCAAGTAACAGAAACCACCCAAAAACACTGTTAAAAGTTAAAACTAACACAGAACTTGCACATAAACGACAGAGTATTTGCAGTTGTTTTATAGATTGTGGATTAATAGCTGGCAATGCACAATTAAGCCCTTTGTTTTAGATATCAAATTCTATGAGAGAGCTCTCCCATATTTAGTTTGAGCTGTTTTAGATCCTTCGCAGTTTGACTAACCTACTATATATATATATATATATATATATATATATATATATATATATATATATATATATATATATATGTTTTTTTTAAATCCTGACGTAATGTTCTATTCCATTTTCGAATTTCTAAAATGGCTAAATTTGTGTAAACCAGTGAAAGAAAAATGTTCCAATAGCATCTATATATTCCTAGATTCCCAATCTTAGCTATTCACTCCTAAGATATTCCTATTTTTGGAGCAAAAGGATTGAAAATCTTTAAAATAAGCTTTTAATATTCTCTAGATGCTTCCTCCTGCAGTCTTGGGGTGCATATAATGATATTAATTAATCAAAAGAAGAATTTAAGATAATGAAAACTGAAATTCATTGAACTTCCAAAATTAAATTGAAAGAGAAACTAAGCGTCAGACTACTCCCATTTCGATATATATAGAAGAACAAAAGTACTAATGTGTGACAAATGAAAAGGCCATAATATTGATTTCAACTTTCAGATAGGAAATCATCGTTTTTTGGGTGGTTTTAATGGTAGTAAGAATTCTGATGATATTGAGAGTATGGGGATCTATGTGAAGGCCTCCCAGCTGATCAATTTGAAAGATTCTCCGGTAAATGTTAAAAAGGAAAAAGAAGATGAATAAGATTAACTCAACATACTTTCATCGATCGATTTTGTTCTTGAGCCGAGGGTCTACCCGAAACAGTGCGTACACACTATCTTCCCCAAACCCCACTTATAGGATTTCACCGTGTTTGTTGTTGTTGACTTTTATCTATCGATCTTTTACAAATTAATTTCCAAATGACATAATGCTTATTATTTTACTAGATTTATGCTTGTTTGGTTTGAGTGTTCAGATAAGAGATATTGGTGTTTGGTTTTTATGTAAGGATTACTTTTTGATTATTTATTGGGAAAAAATGTTTAGATGCTTAAGCCCCATCCTCTACGATCAGTGAGGTAAACCATTAACCACCTTCAAATATTGATTGCCAAATTTCATCATCTTCATGTTAATTGGATAAAAATTATTTTCAAGATCTTTAACCAAATTGGTGTTTAGGATTTAAAACTGCATGCACTTTTTCGTAATGACATTTACTTGCACTAGAATACTTCCTCTTTCTCGTTAATTGTGATGGCCCAAAATGTCATCTTTAAATTTAATAATTTATTCTGTGTTCTAAGACCTCGAAAAACACTATTTTATCATTCCTCGACTTGCGTGTGCAGTCCGTAAAATTTTTCGGAAAGTTTTTATGTGAATGGATTAAAATGTGAAATAGAGCTTTAAAACTCAATTGAGTTGACTTTGGACAACATTTTGAGCAAACGGACTCGGATCAGTATTTTGACAGTTTCGGTAGGTCTGTATCGTGATTTGGGACTTGGGCGTATGCCCGGAATCAAATTCCGAGGTCCCTAGCCCGAGATATGAAATTTTGATGAAAAATTAAAAGTTTAAGTTCAAATAGTGACCGGATATCGAATTATGTGCAAACGACCCCGAAATAGAATTTGAATGATTCCAACAGTTCCGTATGGTGATTTTGGAGTTAGGAGCGTGTTCGAAATTTTATTGAAAATCCATAGTTGAATTAGGCTTGAAATGGCTAAAATAGGAATTTAAGTTTGGAAGTTTGACCGGGGAGTTGACTTTTTGATACCGGAGTCGGGATCCAGTTCGGAAATTTTTTATAGCTAAGTTATATCATTTATGACTTGTGTGCAAAATTTGAGGTCAATCGGATTTCATTTGATAGGTTTCGACATCGAATGTAGAAGTTGGAAATTTTTAAGTTTCCTTAAGCTTGAGTTGGGGTGTGATTTGGGATTTTAGCGTTGTTTGATGTGATTTGAGGTTTCAAATAAGTTTGCATGATGTTTTAAGACTTGTTGGTATATTTGGTTGAGGCCCCGAGGGGCTCGGGTGAGTTTCGGATGGTTAACGAATCAAAAATGGGTCTTAAACAACTGCTGCAAAAGCTGCTGCAAATGTTCTTCTGCCCAGAAATCGAGGGTCATGATCGAAGGCAGGCTCGAGGTCAAGGCTCGAGGGCCATGATCAAAGGCAGGCTCGAGGGAAAGGCTCGAGGGCCATGATCGAAGGCAGGCTCGAGGGCCATGATCGATGTCAAGCTCGAGGACAAGGCTCGAGGGCCATGATCGAAGGAGTGATCGAGGCCCAGGATTGGGGGTTATGACCGAGGCCAGGATCAAGGACCATAAAGATCGAAGCCGTGATCGAAGGCTGCCTGGGCAGTTGTATAAAACAGGAGATTTCGTCCCATTTGCCATTTTTGATGAACTTGAGATTGAGCAGAAGCGATTTTTGTCAGATTTTCAAGGAACAACATTTGGGTAAATGATTCTAACTCGGATTTGGTCAATATACGCGAATATATTATTGTTTTCACCATTTAATCAGTGTTTTGAGATTGAAATTTAGAAAAAATTAAGAAATCTCATAGAAATGAATTTTTGAGATTTCGGTGTCGATTCAGAGTCGGATTTGATTGAAACTGGTATGGTTGGACTCGTAATTGAATGAGTTGTTGGATTTTGTAAGTTTCGCCGGATTCCGAGATGTGGGCCCCACAGGCGATTTTTGAGCTAATTTCGGATTTTATTAAAAAATATAGTATTTTCTTATGAAATTGACTCCTATAATTTTTGTTGACTGTATCGAATTAATTATGACTAGATACGAGTCGATCAGAGTCGGAAAATCGAGAAAAATGCATACTATTTGATTAAATTGGAGCAAGTCGAGGTAAGTGACTTGTCTAACCTTGTGTGGAAAAAATTTCTCCTAGGATTGGTATTGTTGTGATAAATTAAAATGTGTTAAAAGTCGTGTACACAGGCTAAATGTGAAAGATTATATCTTTAAATTGTGTAGATCGTTGTTGCATATCAATTAAATAATTTTGCCTTGTATTATTCTTCATCATTGATTTAAATGCTTATTACTTTAAATTGCTTGACCTTTTCGTGCTAATTGTTTTACCTGTTTAATTGAAACTTGGTTTCTTTTATTCTGCGCATTATTTGAAGGTTGATTTTTTTTAAATTAAATATTATTAATATAAATTATTGGATATTTTAAATTTGGTATTGAAGCAACGTATTAAAATTTTAAAATATTATTCTGTTGAGTTATTTATTCCCGAATATTTTCGGTGAGATTTTCGTACTCATTGTGATGGAGCCGTGAGCTCTTTATTGTGGAAAAATATTATTGTTGAATTATTTTGGCATGAGTCGTGAGCTCTTTATTATGGAAAAATATTGTTGTTGATTTATTTTGGCAAATTAAAATATTTGGGCACTTGAGGTGCAAATTGTGATATTGATACGCATGCGGTGGTATAAGGTTTGGGTGTGAAACGCATGCGGTGAGATAAGGGTGGCTTGATACGCGTGACTAGTAGGGAAAACTACTAGAAGTCATGCGGTGTGATAAGGATGTCTAAAACGGGGGATACTATTTCGGAAAAAAATTATTTTCTTTAAAATAAATTGTGAAGACTCCTGCGGTGAGATAAGAAAATGAGATATTATGAATTTATTTATGATTTGGGACTACGAGGCGGTACCTCGGGACTGCCCTTCTTGATATTGATTTATGACCGTAGTTGCCTTTGATTATTTGTTGTGATTTTCTTAAAGTTGAAAGGAATTCTGTTTTGATTCCACGAGATATTATTTGTCATTATTTTGTGTAATTAAATGGTGACATGCTACTTGATTCATTTCCATTGTCATTTTATTTTATTATATTGTTAAACATTTTACCATGCAATTATTATTTTCCAGTAGGGTCTGACCTGACCTCGTCACTACTCTACCGAGGTTAGGCTTGACACTTACTGGGTACCGCTGTGGTGTACTCATACTACACTTCTGCATATCTTTTTGTACAGATCCACGTAAATCTTATCAGCCTAGACATCAGTGAGTTACCTGCGCACGGAGACTTCGAGGTATATCTGCCCGCGTTCGCAGACTCCGGAGTCCCCTTCTATTCTTGTTATGTTGCTTCCTTATTTCTTTAGACTGTGATATATAGAGACATTGAGGATAAATTCTTAGAAGTTTGTGACTTATTTCTACCAGATTTTGGGAGTTGTAATTATGTAAATTTTTAGATTTATTTATTTCAGATTTTTGTTTTTATTCCGCATTAATAGGCTTACCTAATCTTAGAGACTAGGTGCCATCACAACATCCTACGGAGGGAATTTGGGATCGTGACATTAACTATGCAAAAAATTACAAATGTGCTTGAATAATCAGAAATTACAATGGACCAAAGTGGTGTCTTGTACATGAATTCACCCAAATATATTTAAGTATTAGATCAGAAGAATTACGGTGATATACACAATCTAAATACGGAAGCATAGGTTTAAGTGAAACCATACCTCTTCATGTAAATCCATCCGTCTATGGTAGTGAGGTGAATTACCTACCATATTTTTGTTTGTCAAATGCCATCATTATGTTTCTATAAAAGTTGTCTTGAAGATTCCTCGTATTAAAAGCAATCTGTTTTTTTTAAATCTTTCCCAAAATTAAGAAGATCTATAATGTTTTCACACTTCTCTTCCGATGTGACTCGAACTCAGAAGCAGTCATAGCTTGAACTTTTCTCGAACTTTTCACAATTTATTCTAGAAATTCACATTAATTAATTCTTAATATCTCTTTCATCCATTGTATTACCAATATCAGTAATAACCGGCAATAATTTCAGCAGGTTTTACTATCCACTACGCCAACCATTTTTAGAAGTCTCGCAAATATTAATGCTTAAGTTTAGTGATATAGGTAGAATATTTATCTATCTATCTATCTTCTATATCTATACTATACTAAAAGCACGAACACCCTTAATTAGCGAAATATCGTTCGCCTTTTTTACCCTTTAAAAATAGATTTCATGCTAGACAAAATCGTCTTTTAATTATTGTCTCCTAATAATTAGGAGTTTGAAATCAACTACAATTATCGCTATTAAATTTTTTCTTATTTAATGTTTTTAATATTTAAGACTTTCAAATTAATTGAAAAATTTGACCTTAATATCTTTCTTTATTTAAAAGATGTAAAAACTCCTAATATTTAGTAATTTAGAATCCACCAAAATATTACTTATATAAATCCCTTGCCTTATGCGAATTAGCAAGAACTTCTAATACCTTTCAAACTTCTAATTCTTTGAAAATATTGTGTCCTATACATAAGGTTTTGTAAGAAATTTAAAGTTTTGTAGCCATACACACCTCCTATTCCCTTTATGTGACGGATCACGTTTTTGTTTAAATTGCCGCATCTATTGTTGGGTTATCAAATTTTCTACAGATAACTTAATTTTCTTCATTGCATGAGTTCACTCTTAAAATTTAACTACATACATCTATTTCAATCGAAAATAAACTATGAGATCTTGCATATCTTCTTGCTATAATTAGTTGTATTATTTATTTGTTTTGATATGACGTTAGTGAATCATTTATAATATGCTCTAATAATTGTCGCACTCATAGAATGTAATCAGTCTTTCTCGAGGTAATTTAATTTATTTTATAAATTCAAATACATATCCTTTGCCGATAGCTCCGCCCATATAATTATGCTGCTCATTGAGTTTGACATGTGATATTAGAGTAAGGTTTTATGTTGCGGGTACAAAAATTAGATTTTGAGCTTAAATCCCTTGAAGTATGGTGCATAGAAAAATGAAATTTTTTAGTTGCTTGATGTGATGACCCAAAATGTCATCTTTAAATTTAATGATTAATTTTATGATCTATGCATTATTTACCATTACTCGACTTGCGTGTGCAGTCCGTAAAAAAAAAATTCAGAAAGTTTTCAGGTGAAAAATAAATTTAAATGTGAATTAGAGCTTTAAAACTCAACTAAGTTGACTTTGGTCAATATTTTGAGCAAACAGACTCGGATCAGTATTTTGACAATTTCGGTAGGACTGTATCGTGATTTGGGACTTAGGCGTATGCCCGGAATCAAATTCCGAGGTCCCTATGGAATTTTGATGAAAAATTAAAAGTTTAAGTTCAAATAGAGACCGGATGTCAAATTATGTGCAAACGACTCCGGAATAGAATTTTGATGATTTCAACAGCTCCGTATGATGATTTTGGACTTAGGAGCGTGATCAGAATTTTATTTGGAAGTCCGTAGTAGAATTAGGCTTGAAATACCGAAAGTTAAATTTTCGGGGAGTTTGACCGAGGGGTTGACTTTTTGATATCGGGGTCGAAATCAGATTCTGAAAATTTTCATAACTCAGTTATGTTATTTATGACTTGTGTGCAAAATTTGAGGTCAATCGGAATTGATTTGATATGTTTCGGAGCAAAATATAGAAGTTGGAAGAATCGAAAACTCATAATTCGATTCGATGCGCGATTCGTAATTTCGGCGTTGTTTGGCATGGTTTGAAGCCTCAACTAAGTTCATATTGTATTTTGGGACATGTTGGTATATTTGGTTAAGGTCCCGAGGGCCTCGGGTGGATTTCGGAAGGTTAACGGAATGGATTTCGGACAAAAAGGAACTGCTGGAATATTTCTGCTGCAAAAGCTATTTTTGGACAGCAACCGGTGCAATCGCAGAGCTGATTTTGGAAGCTTATATCTCAAAATCTATAAGGAATCTGATAATTATCAAAACATAAAAGTTGTAGCTCTTTGATTCTAGTTTCCAGAATGATAAACCATTTATCATTTAGACATTTATACAAAATGTTATGATCGATTGACTGAAGCTGGTACTGCAGATTTTTGCTACAGCAGTGTGCATCGCCAGAAATTTCTGCTGCACAGGGCTGACTTTGGGAGCTTATATCTCGCAATCTATAAGGAGTTGGGCGATGAGAAAAACATGAAAGTTGTAGTACTTTGTATCTAGTTTGCAGAACTTTAAACCGTTTGGCAGTTGGAGTTGAGTACAAGAAGTGATGATTGATACACTACAGGCTGTCGAGGAAGAGTTTGATGTTTTCAACATAAGCATGTAATGATCGAAAAATCCATTTTTAGTTCTAGAGATCGAAATTCGATTTAGAGATTTTTGACATTTTGATAATGAATTATAGGAGTGATCTAAAAAGTTTGGTCTAATTTCGTCAAGTCGCGATTGAGTTTTAAGCGCGAAATATGAGTTAATTGTTTAACGAGCGAAATTGGTATCACATTGAGCAAATGAGCTCCGAATTGAGTTTCGATTGAACGAATGGGTTCGTAGTTTTATTTGTGACTCATAAGAACAAGAATCGTCGAATTTCGAGTTCGTATGATGGAGTTAGAGCATTTTTAGTGAAATAAAACTGTTGGTATAAATAGTCCCGGTGTGCACCTTTAGCAACCAGATGTGACACTTTTAGCGACGGGATTGGACTTTTAGCGACCGGAATAGTGTTTTTGGGGCAGAAACTTAAGGACCAAAAATGATCATTTCCTTCATTTCGTTTTGGAGTTTTGGAGCACGGTTCTTGGGCAATTTTGAGGATTTCTTCAAGACTTCAACTTGGGTAAGTGTCCTATATCCAAATGTGATTATATTTCATAAATCCATGGTCATATTCATCATTTATTTCGGATTTAAATGGAAGAAATCAAGATTTTTGCAAAATCTTTCAAAAATAAAAATTTAAGATTTGGAGGTCGAGTTGTTATCGGATTTTGGTAAAATTGGTATGGGTGGACTCGTAATTGAATGGGTTGTTGGATTTTGTAAGTTTCGCCGGATTCCGAGATGTGGGCCCCACGGGCAAATTTTGAGCTAATTTCGGATTTTAATGAAAATATAATATTTTCTTATGAAAGTGATTACTATAATTTTTGTTGACTGTATCGAATTAATTATGACTAGATACGAGTCGATCGGAGTTGAAAATTCGAGGAAAAATCATAATACTTGATTAAATTGGAGCAAGTCGAGGTAAGTGACTTGTCTAACCTTGTGTGGGGAAAAGTTTCCCTAGGATTAGTATTGATGTGATTATTGAAATGTGTTGAAAGTCGTGTGCACGAGGTGACGAGTGTGTACACGGGCTAAATTATGAAAGATTATATTTTTAAATTGTGTAGATCACTGTTGCGCATTTATTAAATTATTTTATCTTGTTATATTCTTCATCATTAATCTGAGATATATACTTCAAATTTGTTTGATCTTTTCTTACTAATTATTTTACCTGTTTAGTTGAAACTTGGTTTCTTTTATTCTGTGCATTATTTGAAGGTTGATTTTTTTAAAATTAAATATTATTAATATGAAGTATTTGATATTTTTAAACTTGATATTGAAGCAACGTAGTAAAGATTTTAAAATATTATTTTCCTAAATTATTTACTCCTGAATATTTTTATACTCATTTTGAGGGAGCCGTGAGCTCTTTATTGTGGAAAACTATTATTGATGATTTATTTTGGCATGAGCCGTGAGCTCTTTATTGTGGAAAAATATTGTTATTGAATTATTTTGACAAGTTAAATTATTTGAGTACTTGAGGTGCAAATTGTGATATATTGTGATATTGATACGCATGCGGTGGTATAAGGTCTGGGTGTTGAAACGCATGCGGTGAGATAAGGGTGGCTTGATACGCGTGGCTAGTAGGGGAACTACTAGAAGTCATGCGGTGTAATAAGGGTGGCTAAAACGCGGGATGCTATTTCGGAAAAAAATATTTTCTTTAAATAAATTGTGAAGGCTCCCGCGGTGATATAAGAAAATGAGATATTGTGAATATATTTATGATTTGGGACTACGAGGTGGTGCCTCGGGAGTGCCCTTGTTGATATTGATTTATGGCCATAGTTGATTTCGATTAATTGTTGTGATTTTCATAAAGTTGAAGGAAATTCTGTTTTGATTCCGCGAGATATTATTTGTAATTATTTGATGTCATTAAATATGACATACTATTTGATTCATTTCCAATGTCATTTTATTTTACTATATTGATAAACATTTTACCATGCCATTATTATATTCCAGTAGGGCCTCACCTGACCTCGTCACTACTCTACCGAGGTTAGGCTTAGCACTTACTGGGTACCGCTGTGGTGTACTCATACTACGCTTCTGCACATCTTTTTGTGCAGATCCAGGTGTATTTTACCAGCCTAGACGTCAGTGAGTTACCTGCGCACGGAGACTTCGAGGTATATCTGCCAGTGTCCGCAGACTCCGGAGTCCCCTTCTATCATTTTATGTTGCTTCCTTATATTTTATTTAGACCTTGACATATAGAGACATTGAGAATAAATTCTTAGAAGCTTGTTACTTATTTCTACTGGGTTTTAGGAGTTAAAATTGTTTGAATTGTAGTTTATTTATTTCAGATATTTATTATTATTCCGCATTGATAGGCTTACCTAGTCTTAGAGACTAGGTGCCATCACGACATCCTACGGAGGGAATTTGGGGTCGTGATAAGTTGGTATCAGAGCACTAGGTTCATAGGTGTTATGAGTCACAAGCAAGTTTAGTAGAGTCTTGCGGATCGGTACGGAGACGTCTGTACTTATCTTCGAGAGGCTATGGAACTATTACGAATTATTCACTTCTTTGATTACTTATCGTGTGCCTGTGTTGATTTCAAAGTTCTTAACAATTGTCTTTCTATTCTCTCACAGATGGTGAGGACACGTACAACTGGATCTGATGATCAGATACCCGCGCCCCCTGTTGGAGCCGCAAGAGGCCAGGGTCGGGGCAGAGGCCGAGCCAGAGGCCGAGGAAGACCACGTGGTGCAGCCAGAGCATCTGCACGAACTGCTGCACCAGAGCCACCAGTAGCTCCAGTTGGAGAGCAGGCACCTGAGACGCCTGTTACTGCTCCTGCACTTCAGGAGACTCTTGCCCAGCTTTTGAGCATGTTTGGCACTTTAGCTCAGGCAGGATTAATTCCACTTGCTCCTGCCACATCTCAGGCTGGGGGAGGAGCGCAGACTCCTGCCGCCCATACTCCAGAGCCACGTGCCCAAGTTGACCATGCCCCAGAGGTTATACCAGTGCAGCCAGTTGTCCCAGTTCGGCCTGAGATTAGGACAGCAGTTTCAGAGGGAGAGCAGCTCAGGCTCGAGAGGTATAAGAAGTACCACCCTCCCACTTTTAGCGGTCTAGCTTCAGAGGATGCTTAGGGTTTCCTGGAGGAATGTCACCGTATCCTTCGTACTATGGGTATTGTGGATTCCAGTGGAGTTTCTTTCACGGCATTCCAGTTTAGAGGAGCAACCTACCAGTGGTGGCGGGCATATGAGTTGGATAGTCCGGCTGAGGCAGATTCACTTACTTGGACTCAATTTTCAGATATGTTCTTGAGGGAGTATGTTCCTCAGAGTCTTAAGGATGCCTGGCGTGCAGAGTTTGAGCAGCTGCGCCAGGGTTCTATGACCGTGTCAGAATATGCGGTCTGATTCAGTGATTTGGCTAGGCATGCACCAGCCGTAGTTGCTACTGTTCGAGAGCGGGTTCGTAGGTTTATTGAGGATCTTCACCCTAGTATCAGATAAAGTATGGCCCGAGATCTAGAGATGGACATCACATACCAACAGGTAGTGTCAATTGCTAGAAGATTGGAAGGTATGCGGACTCGGGAGAGGGAAGAGAGGGAAGCTAAGAGACCCTGAGATTCTGGCACATATAATAATTCTCGTGCCCCAGTTGCAGCCCGACATGGTAGAGGTTATGTGGGCCGTCCTATTCATTCAGCACTTCCAACTTCCAGTGGTATTCCTACTACTCCCAGACCTTAGGTTCCATATTATGCACCACTAGTGTCTTCTGTACCTCCTGTACGGGGTGCTTTCAGCGGACAGTCTAGTCGATCAGGCCCGAGCCAGTCCCAGTAGCCACGTCCTCCGAGAGCTTGTTTTGAGTGTGGTGACACTCGCCATATTATGAGAGATTGCCCCAGATTTAGGAGGGGTGAACCTCCACAGATTTCTCAAGCCCCACCTATTCCACAAGGTCCTCCGGCTTCTCAAGCCATGATTTCTGCACCAGTTGCCACTCCACCCGCACAGCCAGCTAGAGGTGGAGGTCGGACAGGTAGAGGTCGCCCTAGAGGGGGAGGTCAAGCCAGATATTATGCCCTTCCTGCTAGGACAGATGTTGTTGCATCTGATTCTGTTATCACAAGTATTATTCCGGTCTGTCATAGAGATGCATCAGTCTTATTTGATCCAGGCTCCACTTATTCTTATGTGTCATCTTATTTTGCCCCGTATTTGGGCGTACCACGTGATTCCTTGAGTTCTTCTATTTATGTATCTACACCCGTGGGTGAATCTATTATTGTGGATCATGTGTATCGGTCGTGTTTAATTATTATCAGTGGTTTTGAGACCAGAGCCGATTTATTATTGCTCAGTATGGTGGATTTTGATATTATTTTGGGCATGGACTGGTTGTCGCCCTATCACGCTATTCTTGATTGTTACGCCAAGATGGTGACGTTGGCTATGCTAGGTCTATCGCGGCTAGAGTGGAGAGGTACCTCAGATTATGTTCCTAGTAGGGTTGTTTCATTTCTTAAAGCTCAACGGATGGTTGAGAAGGGGTGTGATGCGTATCTGGCCTATGTGAGAGATGTTAGTATTGATACTCCTAATGTGGAGTCAGTTCCTGTAGTAATGGATTTTCCTGATGTATTTCCAGCGGATCTTCCGGGTATGCCGCCCGACAGGGATGTTGACTTTGGCATTGATTTGTTACCAGGCACTCAGCCCATTTCTATTCCACCATATCGTATGGCCCCAGCAGAGTTGAAAGAATTAAAAGAACAGTTACAGGAGTTGCTTGATAAGGGTTTCATTCGGCCCAGTGTATCGCCTTGGGGTGCTCCTGTCTTATTTGTAAAGAAGAAGGATGGTTCTATGCAGATGTGTATTGATTATCGCCAGTTGAACAAGGTTACAGTGAAGAACAGGTATCCATTGCCACGTATTGATGACTTATTTGATCAGCTTCAGGGTGCTAGGGTATTCTCAAAAATTGACTTGCGTTCAGGCTATCATCAGTTGAAGATTCAGGAGCCAGATATTCCGAAGACTGCTTTCAGGACTCGGTACGGTCATTACGAATTCCTTGTGATATCTTTTGGGCTGACCAACGCCCCAACAATATTTATGCACTTAGTGAATAGTGTATTTCAACCCTATCTTGATTCATTCGTCATTGTATTTATTGACGACATTCTGGTGTACTCCCGAAGTCAGGAAGATCATGAACATCACCTAAGGACTGTGCTTCAGATTTTGAGAGAAAAGAAGTTACATGCAAAATTTTCAGAGTGTGAATTCTGGCTTGATTCAGTGGGATTTTTGGGTCATATAGTTTCATGCGAGGGGATCAAGGTAGATCCAAAGAAGATTGAAGCAATGCAGAGTTGGTCCAGACCGTCCTCAGTTACAAAAATCTGGAGTTTCCTTGGTTTGGCTGGGTATTATCGCCGATTTGTAAAGGGTTTCTCTTCTGTTGCTGCATCTATGACCAAATTGACCCAGAAGGGTGCTCCGTTCAGGTGGACCGAGGAATATGAGGAAAGCTTCCAAAAGCTCAAGACAGCTTTGACTACAGCCCCAGTATTGGTATTACCTACAGGTACAGGATCTTATACTGTGTATTGTGACGCGTCGCGTATTAGTCTAGGCGCAGTGTTGATGCAAGATGGTAGGGTGATTGCTTACGCGTCCAGACAGTTAAAGGTGCATGAAAAGAATTATCCTGTACATGATCTGGAGTTAGCAGCTATTGTTCATGCCTTAAAAATTTGGCGGCAATATTTATACGGTATCCATTGTAAAATCTACACCGATCACCGGAGTTTACAACATCTGTTTAAACAGAAGGATCTTAATTTGCGGCAGCGGAGATGGTTGGAGTTGCTTAAGGATTATGATATCACCATTCTCTATCATCCGGGGAAGGCCAATGTGGTGGCTGATGCCTTGAGTCGTAAGGCGGAGAGTTTGGGCAGCTTAGCATATTTACCGGTAGCAGAGAGGCCTTTAGCCATGGATGTTCAGGCCTTGGCCAACCAGTTTGTTAGATTGGATGTTTCCGAGCCGAGTCAGATTTTGGCTTGCGTGGTTTCCCAGTCTTCACTTTATGATCGTATCAGGGAACGTTAGTATGATGACCCCCATCTGCTTGTCCTTAAGGATACAGTTCAGCACGGTGATGCCAAGGAAGTCATTATTGGAGAAGACGATGTACTACGGATGCAGGGCAGGCTATGTGTACCTAATATGGATGGCTTGCGTGAGTTGATTCTCCAGGAGGCTCACAGTTCGCGGTACTCGATTCATCCAGGTGCTGCGAAGATGTATCAGGACTTGAGACAACACTATTGGTGGAGGCGGACGAAGAAGGACATAGTGGGGTATGTATCTCGGTGTTTAAATTGTCAACAGGTAAAATATGAGCATCAACGACCGGGTGGATTACTTCAGAAGTTAGAGATTCCAGAATGGAAATGGGAGCAGATCACTATGGATTTCGTTGTTGGGCTCCCACGGACTCAGCGGAAGTTGGACGCAGTTTGGGTGATTGTGGATAGGCTGACCAAATCAGCTCATTTCATTCCTGTGATTACTACTTACTCCTCAGAGCAGCTGGCTCAAGTATATATTCGCGAGATTGTCAGACTTCACGGTGTACCAGTATCTATCATCTCTGACCGGGGTACACAGTTTACCTCACGGTTTTGGAGGGCAGTTCAACGTGAGTTGGGTACTCGGGTAGAGTTGAGTACATCATTTCACCCTCAGACGGACGGGCAGTCCGAACGCACTATTCAGATACTGGAGGATATGCTTCGTGCGTGTGTGATAGATTTTGGGGGTGCTTGGGATCAGTTCTTACCACTTGCATAGTTTGCTTACAACAACAGTTACCAGTCAAGCATCAGATGGCTCTGTATGAGGCCTTGTATGGTAGGCGGTGCCGGTCTCTAGTGGGTTGGTTCGAACTAGGCGAGGCTAGACTTTTGGGTACAGACTTGGTTCAGGATGCCTTGGAAAAGGTTAAGTTGATTCAGGATCGACTTCGTACAGTTCAATCTAGACAGAAGAGTTATGCGGATCGGAAGGTTCGTGATGTTGCATTCATGGTTGGTGAGCGGTATTGCTACGGGTTTCGCCTATGAAGGGTGTGATGAGGTTCGGGAAGAAGGGCAAGTTGAGCCCTAGGTATATTGGGCCTTTTGAGATTCTTGAGAGAGTTGGAGAGGTGGCTTACAGACTTGCACTACCACCTAGTCTTTTTGCGGTTCATCCGGTATTCCATGTTTCTATGCTTCGGAAATATCACGGCGATCTGTCTCATGTGTTAGACTTCAGTTCGGTTCAGTTGGACAAGGATCTATCTTATGTTGAGGAACCAGTGGCTATTTTAGATAGGCAGGTTCGAAAGCTGAGGTCAAAGAACATTGCTTCCGTAAAGGTTCAGTGGAGGAGTCATCCAGTCGAGGAGGCGACTTGGGAGGTCGAGAATGATTTACACAGCTGTTATCCACACTTATTCACCAGCTCAGGTACTTTTTCTAACTCCGTTCGAGGACAAACGTTTATTTTAGAGGTGGAGAATATGATGACCCAAAATATCATCTTTAAATTTAATGATTAATTTTGTGATCTAAGCACTATTTACCATTACTCGACTTGCGTGTGCAGTCCGTAAAAAAAAAATTCGGAAAGTTTTCAGGTGAAAAATGAATTTAAATGTGAATTAGAGCTTTAAAACTCAACTGAGTTGACTTTGGTCAATATTTTGAGCAAACAGACTCGGATCAGTGTTTTGACAATTTTGTAGGTCTGTATCGTGATTTGGGACTTAGGCGTATGCCCGGAATCAAATTCCGAGGTCCCTAGCCAGAGATATGGAATTTTGATAAAAAATTAAAAGTTTAAGTTCAAATAGTGATCGGATGTCAAATTATGTACAAACGACCCCGGAATAGAATTTTGATGATTCCAACAGCTCTGTATGGTAATTTTGGACTTAGGAGCGTGATCGGAATTTTATTTGGAAGTCCGTAGTAGAATTAGGCTTGAAATGCCGAAAGTTGAATTTTTGGGAAGTTTGACCGAGGAGTTGACTTTTTGATATCGGGGTCGAAATCCGATTCTGAAAATTTTCATAACTCGGTTATATCATTTATGACTTGTGTACAAAATTTGAGGTCAATCGGAATTGATTTGATATAATTCGGCGCAAAATATAGAAGTTGGAAGAATTGAAAACTCATAATTCGATTCGATGCGCGATTCGTAATTTCGGCATTGTTTGGCATGGTTTGAAGCCTCAACTAAGTTCATATTGTATTTTGGGACATGTTGGTATATTTGGTTAAGGTCCCGAGGGCCTCAGGTGGATTTAGGAAGGTTAACGAAATGGATTTCGGACAAAAAGGAACTGCTGGAATATTTCTGCTGCAGAAGCTATTTTTGGACAGCAACTGGTGCAATCGCAGAGCTGACTTTGGAAGCTTATATCTCAAAATCTATAAGGAATCTGAAAATTATCAAAACATGAAAGTTGTAGCCCTTTGATTCTAGTTTTCAGAATGATAAACCATTTATCATTTAGATATTTATATAAAATGTTATGATCGATTGACTGAAGCTGGTACTGCAGATTTTTGCTACAGCAGTGTGCATCGCCAGAAATTTCTGCTGCACAGGGCTGACTTTGGGAGCTTATATCTCGCAATCTATAAGGAGTTGGGCGATGACAAAAACATGAAAGTTGTAGTACTTTGTATCTAGTTTGCAGAACTTTAAACCGTTTGGCAGTTGGAGTTGAGTACAAAAAGTTATGATTGATACACTACAGGCTGTCGAGGAAGAGTTTGATGTTTTCAACATAAGCATGTAATGATCCAAAAATCCATTTTTAGTTCTAGAGATCGAAATTCGATTTCGAGACTTTTGACATTTTGATAATGAATTATAGGAGTGATCTGAAAAGTTTGGTCTAATTTCATCAAGTCGCGATTGAGTTTTAAGCGCGAAATATGAGTTAATTATTTAACGAGCGAAATTGGTATCACATTGAGCAAATGAGCTCCGAATTGAGTTTCGATTGAATGAATGGGTTCGTAGTTTTATTTGTGACTCATAAGAACAAGAATTGTCGAATTCCGAGTTCGTATGATGGAGTTAGAGCCTTTTTAGTGAAATAAAACTGTTGGTGTAAATAGTCCTGGTGTGCACCTTTAGCGACCAGATGTGACACTTTTAGCGACGGGATTGGACTTTTAGCGACCGGAATAGTGTTTTTGGGGCAGAAACTTAAGGACCAAAAATGGTCAATTCCTTTATTTCGTTTTGGAGTTTTGGAGCACGGTTCTTGGGCGATTTTGAGAATTTCTTCAAGACTTCAACTTGGGTAAGTGTCCTATATCCAAATGTGATTATATTTCATAAATTCATGGTCATATTCATCATTTATTTCGGATTTAAATGGAAGAAATCAAGATTTTTGCAAAATCTTCCAAAAACGAAAATTTAAGATTTAGAGGTCGAGTTGTTATCGGATTTTGGTAAAATTGGTATGAGTGGACTCGTAATTGAATGGGTTGCCGGATTTTATAAGTTTTGCCGGATTCCGAGATGTGGGCCCCACGGGCAAATTTTGAGCTAATTTTGGATTTTAATAAAAATGTAATATTTTCTTATGAAAGTGATTACTATAATTTTTGTTGACTGTATCGAATTAATTATGACTAGATACGAGTCGATCGGAGTTGGAAATTCGAGAAAAAAGCATAATACTTGGTTAAATTGGAGCAAGTCGAGGTAAGTGACTTGTCTAACCTTGTGTGGGGGAAATTTTCCCTAGGATTGGTATTTATGTGATTATTGAAATGTGTTGAAAGTCGTGTGCACGAGGTGACGAGTGTGTACACGGGTTAAATTATGAAAAATTATATTTTTAAATTGTGTAGATCACTGTTGCGCATTTATTAAATTATTTTATCTTGTTATATTCTCCATCATTGATCTTTACTACGTTGCTTCACTATCAAGTTTAAAAATATCAAATACTTCATATTAATAATATTTAATTTTTAAAAAATCAACCTTCAAATAATGCACAGAATAAAAGAAACCAAATTTCAACTAAACAGGTAAAACAATTAGTAAGAAAAGATCAAACAAATTTGTCCTAAATTATTTACTCCTGAATATTTTTATACTCATTTTGAGGGAGCCGTGAGCTCTTTATTGTGGAAAACTATTATTGATGATTTATTTTGGCATGAGCCGTGAGCTCTTTATTGTGGAAAACTATTATTGATGATTTATTTTGGCATGAGCCGTGAGCTCTTTATTGTGGAAAAATATTGTTATTGAATTATTTTGGCAAGTTAAATTATTTGAGCACTTGAGATGTAAATTGTGATATATTGTGATATTGATACGCATACGGTGGTATAAGGTCTGGGTGTTGAAACGCATGCGGTGAGATAAGGGTGGCTTGATACGCGTGGCTAGTAGGGGAACTACTAGAAGTCATGCGGTGTGATAAGGGTGGCTAAAACGCGGGATGCTATTTCGGAAAAAAATATTTTTTTTAAATAAATTGTGAAGGCTCCCGCGGTGATATAAGGAAATGAGATATTGTGAATGTATTTATGATTTGGGACTACGAGGCGGTACCTCGGGAGTGCCCTTGTTGATATTGATTTATGGTCATAGTTGCTTTCGATTAATTGTTGTGATTTTCATAAAGTTGAAGAAAATTCTGTTTTGATTCCGCGAAATATTATTTGTAATTATTTGATGTCATTAAATGTGACATACTATTTGATTCATTTCCAATGTCATTTTATTTTACTATATTGATAAACATTTTACCATGCCATTATTATATTCCAGTAGGGCCTCACCTGACCTCGTCACTACTCTACCGAGGTTAGGCTTGGCACTTACTGGGTACCGCTGTGGTGTACTCATACTACGCTTCTGCACATCTTTTTGTGCAGATCCAGGTACATTTTACCAGCCTAGACGTCAGTGAGTTACCTGCGCACGGAGACTTCGAGGTATATCTGCCAGCGTCCGCAGACTCCGGAGTCCCCTTCTATCATTTTATGTTGCTTCCTTATATTTTATTTAGACCTTGACATATAGAGATATTGAGAATAAATTCTTAGAAGCTTGTGACTTATTTCTACCGGGTTTTGGGAGTTAAAATTGTTTGAATTGTAGTTTATTTATTTCAGATATTTATTATTATTCCGCATTGATAGGCTTACCTAGTCTTAGAGACTAGGTGCCATCACGACATCCTACGGAGGGAATTTGGGGTCGTGATACTTGAGTGTGTGGACATAAAGTATACCATGTGTATAGACAAAGAAATTGGCTTGCTAACTGTAATGACCCAATCGGTCATTTTAACTTTTAGAATTCCGTTCCCCTATATAAAACTCCCCGTATGTGTTTTTATTAATTTATGACTTGTGGTGATGGTTGGTTCGGGATTTGAAAGTGTTCGGGTTGAAATCGGAATAATTGGTTCCTTAGTTTGCCTTTAAAAGACCAAGTTTGACTTCGGTCAACATTTTGAGAAAACAACCCCGGAATCGGGATTTGACGGTTCCAATAGGTTCGTATGATGATTTCGGACTTGGGCATATGTTCGAATCGTATTTTGAATAACCCGGGAGCGTTTCGGCGCTTAAAAGCGAAAATCAACTATTTGAAGGTTTAATGTTCTTTAAATTTGGTTTGGGGTAGGTTTTGGAGAAATTGAAGTCTGTTTGGAATTTCGAGTCCGGAAATGGCTCCGTATGGTGATTTAAGACTTGCATGCAAAATTTGGTGTCATTCCGAGTAGTTTAAGTATATTTCGGCGCGTTCGGAGTAAGTTTGAAAAATTTAAAATTTCTAAGTTAAATCAATTTGGTTTGGGGTATGATTCTTAGTTTTGATGTTGTTTTACACGTTTCGAGTGTTCCGGCGAGTCCGTTTTATGATTTCAAACTTGTTGGTATGTTCGGGCGGGGCCTCGAGGGCCCCGAGTGTCAACCAGACGAGGCTCGAACCAATTTTGAAATTTGGAAGAAGAACTTCAGCTTTCTGCTTCTGGTACGTTCGCACCTGCGCTTGGACTGCCGCCGGTGCGACCATCGCAGATGCGACTTAGGCTCGCAGAAGAAGAAAAAGGGAGGGCAGGCAATTGACCGCAGATGCAGAATTACGGGCGCACCTGCGAACGCGCAGGTGCGTGAAAAGGAGCGCAAATGCGGAGCTTGATAGCGAGGGAAAACTCGCACCTACGAGACATTTCCGCAGGTGCGAAACCACTGCTTGGCAGAATGGTTAAAAATCGGGACTCAGATATTTTTGAGCCCACTTTTCTCCATTTTTGAGTGATTCTCGAGCTTTTGAGAGGGGATTTCAACTAGCAACTTGAAGGTAAGTTAATCCTACACACTTTGAGTTAAATACATAGATTATGGGTTGATTATAACCGGTAAATTATAGAAATTAAGGGTTTAGATTAAAAACCTAGATTTTTATAAAAATGAGATTTTTACCACGAAAATGGTTATGGAATTTGATAGAAATTATATATTTGAGTTCTTCAGATTATGGGTAACGTTTTCATCTGAAAATTTCCGGAATTCGGGCACGTGGGCCTGGGGTGAATTTTAGTAATTTTACCATTTTGGATAGGGTAATTTATTTAATAGTCTAATTTCGAATTATTGAGCATGTATTGATTATTTTATATAACTTTTGAATAGTTTCGGATTTTTCGGCTTCGAATTGAGGTTTTTCGCGACATTTTGATCGAAAAGTGGACTTTGAGACAAGGTAAGTCTCTTGTCTAATCTTGTGAGAGGGAAATTACCCCATAGGTGATTAAATTAATAATTGTTGCTAATTATGGGTGCTACGTACGCACGAGGTGACGAGAGTCCGTACGTAGCTACTATCTATGTAAAAATCCGGGTAGTTTAGGACTCAAATCATGAATTAAATGTGTAAATTGTATCTTTTATTTAATTAAATTATTTGGACTATATTGTGAATTGTTAGAGAAAGGTAATAAAAGATAGAAATCTCATATACTTAATTTACTGTTTAATTAATTAATTGTTAAAAGATATTGTTCATCCTCTCGAATTAATCTTTTAATAAATATACTCTTATTCCGGAGGTACATAAGAAAATGTCCTCCTTTCTTGTGGAGCAGGGCCGAATGCCTCGGCAGTATAGATGCATCTATGGATCGCGCCACACGTCCCTCGACAGTGTACACGACACTCTGGATCGGGCCGTACGACCTCGACAGATATTATGCCTAATAATAATAATAATTACCCGATACCTTGATATTTTAATTGCAACTAGTGAATTTAATTAATAGATTGGATATCATTGCATTTGAAGGAACTTAATTATTTCTGTTGGTCAAATAAAATTATTGTTGACTATGTGAATCATGTCGATTTAAATATTTCTATTTTGTTATTTTATTTATTATTATTGACCCTTAGTGAGTGTCAATGTCGGCCATCTCGTCTCTACCTCTTCGAGATTAGGCTTTATACTTACTGGGTACATGTTGTTTACGTACTCATGCTACACTTGCTGCACTTTTTGTGCAGGACCTGAGACAGGTGCTACAGTTGGACCTATCGGCGCGCACCTACGATATCGAGAGGCTTAGTGGTGAGCTGCCCTTTTGAGCCATTCTGCAGCAACCAATGCCTCTTCCTGAAATTTTTATTCTGTCTATTTTATTTCAGACAGTATTTGGAATCTTTGTATAATCTGCTAGATACTCATACACTTGTGACACCAGGTCTTGGCACACACACTAGTAGAATGTTTGGATTTAATTCTGTTCTTGATTATTTCAATTTACTAAATCTTTTCATATTGTCTAAATTCCTGCAAGTAAGGAGAGTTTAATTACTCGGTTAGTTTTAAAAGAATTGAATATGTGTTTAAATTACTAGTTGGCTTGCCTAACTGTAGTGTTGGGCGTCATCACGACCTATAGGTGAAATTTGGTCGTGACAAATATGGTATCAGAGCCCTAGGTTCACGTAGGTCTCACAAGTTATGAGCATGCCTAATAGAGTCTTATGGATCGGTACGGAGACGTCTGTACTTATCTTCGAGAGGATATAGGGTGTTAGGAAACTACCTTTCTTCATCTTCCATCGTGCAATTGATGTAGTACTAAATATCTTTCTCTTACTCTCTCACATATGGTGAGAACGCGCTCTAATGAGTCTCCAGACCAAGGAAGAGCTACTCCCCCTGTTGCTAGAGGCCGAGGCAGAGTTCGAGGGAGGGCTCCAGCCCGTGGTAAGGGACGAGGAGGTCCCAGGATTGTTCCAGTTATGCCGTTAGTGGGTCCAGCAGAGGATC
The DNA here is from genome assembly GCF_000390325.3 of Nicotiana tomentosiformis. Taxonomy (NCBI): domain Eukaryota; kingdom Viridiplantae; phylum Streptophyta; class Magnoliopsida; order Solanales; family Solanaceae; genus Nicotiana; species Nicotiana tomentosiformis. The sequence goes on along the minus strand of NC_090820.1, from coordinate 12,001,538 downwards.
TCGTTATTGAGGAATAGGGTGAGGTGCCTGTGGCAGAGCCAGCTCCGGTGGATTTCACATCTGCACCGGGATTCCAAGATGCCATGGGTCGTATGCTGCGGTTCATGGACACTATGGCCGAGGCCAATTTTTTTCGGCAGACCCAGCCACATCTCAGGCGGGGCGGAGGAGCACAGACCCCTACCGCAGAGGATCATGGGTAGGCATCTACTGTATATCAAACCCAGGGCGCACTACCTGTGGATGGAGCCCAGCTAGTGGCAGCAGCTACACCTAAGCCCAGGCCAGCTACAGCCGCTGATCTGCATAAACTATTGGACAGATGGACTAGACTACATCCTCCTATCTTTGGGGGTGAGCGACATAAGGATCCCCAGTCACATGCGGAGATTCTGCCCCAGGCTTCGGGGTAGACCAGTGCAGAAGGGTCAGCCGCCTATGATTACCGCACCAGTTTCTCCACCAGTTGTCTGACCACCAAGAGGTGGAGGAAAGGTGGGTAAGGGTCATTCTAGAGGTGGAGTCAGCCAGGTGAAGGTCAGCCAGGCGGAGGCCATCCAGTTGGCGCTCCAGCTCGGTTCTATGCTTTTCCGGCCAGACCGGATGCGGAGGCCTCAGATGTCGTGATCACAGGTATTATTTCTATTTGCGGCAAAGATGCCTCCATATTATTTGATCCAGGGTCTACATATTCCGATGTGTCATCTCTATTTGCTCATTTCCTAGGTGTTTCTCGTGAGTCCTTGAGTACTCTTATTTATGAATCCACTCTTGTGGGAGATTCTGTTATTGTGAATCGGATCTACCAGTCCTGTATTATTACATTCTGTGGTTATGAAACTAGAGCAGATCTTTTACTGCTTGAGATGACCGATTTTGAAATTATCCTGGGCATGGACTGGTTATCTCCATATCATGTTATTCTAGATTGTCATGCCAAGACTGTTACCTTGGCTATTCCAGCATTGCCTAGGGTGGAGTGTAAGGGTTCGTCTGTTAGTGCATTTAATTGGGTTATTTCTGTTATTAAGACTCAACACATGGTTGAGAAGGGTTGTTTAGCTTATCTAGCCTATGTCCGGAATACTACTGCAGAGACTCCGGCTATTGATTCAGTGCCTGTAGTTCAGGAGTTCTCCGATGTATTTCCTTCAGATCTTCCAGGTATGCCACCTGATCGTGATATTGATTTCTGTATTGACTTGGTTCGAGATACCCAGCCTATATCTATCCCACTGTATCGCATGGCTCCGAAAGAATTGAAAGAATTGAAAGAATAACTTGAGGAGTTACTAGACAAAGGGTTCGTCAGACCGAGTGTATCACCTTGGGGTGCACCGGTATTATTTATGAAGAAGAAGGATGGAACGATGCGAATGTGCGTTGATTATCGTCAATTGAACAAAGTCAGTATTAAGAACAAGTACCCGTTTCTTCATATTAATGATCTATTTGACCAGTTGCAGGGTGCTAGGGTGTTCTCTAAGATCGACTTGAGGTCGGTGTACCATCAGTTGAAGATTCGGTGTTCGTATGTTTCGAAGACTACTTTTCATAGTAGATATAGTCATTATGAGTTTCTGGTGATGTCCTTCGGTTTAACTAATGACCCGACAACGTTTATGGATATGATGAACATGGTATTCAGGCCATATATTGTTTTTTTTGTCATTGTCTTCATTGATGACATTTTGATCTACTCGCACAGTAAGGAGGAGCACAAGCAGCATATGAGAGTAGTGCTTCAAATGTTGCAGGAACAAAAGCTATATTCTAAGTTCTCCAAATGTAAGTTCTGGCTAGAGTCTGTAGCATTTTTAGGGCATATTGTATCGGGCGAGGGCATTAAGGTTGATCCCAAAATGATTGAGGCAGTTCAGAATTGACATCGTCCCACTTCGACGACTGAGATAAGGAGTTTCCTAGGTTTAGCAGGTTATTATCGTCAATTCATGGAGGGATTTTTTATCTATTGTAGCACCCTTGACCAAATTAACCTAGAAGGGTGCTCCGTTCCGATGGTCCGATGATTGTGAGGTAAGCTTTCAGAAGCTCAAGACAACATTGACTACAACACCAGCGTTAGTGTTGCCTTCCGGTTTGGGAATGTATACACTGTATTGTGATGCTTCACGCATTGGTTTGGGTTGTGTATTAATGCAGGGGTGAGTTATTGCATATGCTTCACGTCAACTGAAGCCCCACGAGAAGAATTATCCGGTGCATGATTTGGAGTTGCGATTGTTCACGCTCTTAAGATTTGGAGGCATTATCTTTATGGGGTGTCTTGTGAAGTTTACCCTGATCATCGTAGTTTGAAGCATTTGTTAAAGCAAAGGGACCTAAATTTGAGGCAGCGCAGATGGCTGGAGTTACTAAAAGATTATGATATTACTATCCTGTATCATCCGGGCAAAGAAATCGTGGTTGTAGACGCCTTGAGTAGAAAGGCGAAGAGTATGGGTTGTTTGGCTTTCATTTCAGTAGAGGAGAGGCCATTAGCTTTGGATATTCAGTCCTTGGCTAACAGACTTGTGAGGCTGGATATCTCAGAGCTCAGCCAAATTCTTGCATGTGTTGTGGCCTAGTCTTCACTATTTGAGCAGATCAAGGCTCGCCAGTATGATGATCCACACTTAATGGTTCTTCGAGAAACAGTACTATGGGGTGATTCCAAGGAAGTTACTATTGGCACGAATGGTGTTCTGCGACTCCATAATCGTCTATGTGTTCCTAACGTGGATGGACTAAGGAAAAGGATCCTAGAGGAGTCACACAGTTCTCGGTATTCTATTCATCCAGGCGCTACAAAGATGTATCGTGACCTAAGGCAACATTATTGGTGGCGACGAATGAAAAAGGACATCGTTGAGTATGTAGCTAGGTGTCTAAATTGCCAGCAAGTTATATATGAGCACCAAAGGCCAGGTGGCCTACTTCAGCAGATGACTATACCGGAGTGGAAATGGGAACGCATTACTATAGACTTTGTAGTTGGGTTGCCGCGAACCTTGTGGAAGTGTAATGTAGTTTGGGTCATTGTTGACAGGTTGACCACGTCGGCACACTTTATCCCGGTTGTGACTACGTATACTTCAGAGAGGTAGGCCCAGATTTATATTCAGGAGATAGTTCGGTTGCACGGTGTGCCAATTTTTATCATATCAGATAAAGGCCCTCAATTTACTTCATATTTTTAGAGAGCAGTACCGAGTGAATTGGGGACCCGTGTAGAGCTCAGCACAGCCTTTCATCCGCAGACCGACGGGCAATCAGAGCGGACAATTCAGATTTTTGAGGATATTCTTAGGGCATGCGTTATTGACCTTGGAGGTCAGTGGGATCGTTTCTTAACTTTGGCCGAGTTTGCTTATAATAACAGTTACCAATCCAGCATCGAGATGGCTCCATTTGAGGCTTTATGTGGTCGGCGATGTCGTTCGCCCATCGGATGGTTTAAGCCCGGTGAGGCTAAGTTATATGGTATTGATTTGGTGAAGGATGCCTTGAAAAAGGTAAAGTTGATTCAGGACCGACTTCGTACAGCATAGTCCAGTCAGAAGAGTTACGCGGATCAGAAAGCGCGTGATTTATTATTTATGGTGGGTGAAAAAGTTCTCTTGAAAGTTTCGCCGATGAAGGGAATCATAAGATTTAGGAAAAAGGGAAATTGAGCCCAAGGTTTATAGGCCCATTTAAGGTGTTGAGACGAGTTGGGGAGGTTGCTTACAAGCTTGCCTTGCCTCCCAGTCTATCAGGAGTGCATCCAGTTTTCCATGTATCTATGCTCCAGAAGTATCATGATGACCTATCACATGTGTTAGACTTCAGCACAGTTCAACTAGATAATAGCTTGGGCTATTAAGAAGAACCAGTTGCCATTGTTGATAAACAGGTTCGCCCGTTGAGGTCCAAGAAGATTTCTATAGTAAAATTCCAGTGGAGGGGCCAACCAGTTGAGGAAGCGACTTGGGAGGCCGAGGGAAACATGCGGGGCAGATATCCACACTTATTCAGCACTCCAGGTATAATTCTAAACCCGTTCGAGGACGAACGTTTGTTTAAGAGGTGGAGAATGTAATGACCCAATCGGTCATTTTGACTTTTAGAATCCAGTTCGCCTAAATAAAACTCCCTGTATGTGCTTTTATTAATTTATGACTTGCGGGGATGGTTGGTTCAGGATTTGAAAGTGTTCGGGTTGAAATCGGAACAATTGGTTCCTTAGTTTGCCTTAAAAAGGTCAAGTTTGACTTTGGTCAATATTTTGAGAAAACGACCTCGGAATTGGGATTTGACTGTTCCAGTAGGTTCGTATGATAATTTCGGACTTGGGTGTATGTTCGAATCGGGTTTTAGACAACCCGGGAACGTTTCGGTGCTTAAAAGTGAAAATCAACTATTTGAAGGTTTAATGTTCTTTAAATTTGGTTTGGGGTAGGTTTTGGAGAAATTGAAGTCCGTTTGGAATTCCAAGTCTGGGAATGGCTCCGTATGGATATTTAAGACTTGCACGCAAAATTTGATGTCATTCTGAGTAGTATAAGTATATTTCGACGCGTTCGGAGTAAGTTTGAAAATTTTGATATTTCTAGGTTGAATCAATTTGGTTTGGGGTATGATTCTTAGTTTTGATGTTGTTTTACACGTTCTGAGTGTTCGGGCGAGTCTGTTGTATGATTTCAAACTTTATGTTCGGGCGGGGCCTTGAGGGCCCCGAGTGTCAATCGGACGAGCCTCGGACCAATTTTGAAATTTGGAAGAAGAACTGAAGCTTTCTGCTTCTGGTACGTTCGCACTTGCGCTTGGACAACCGCAGGTGCGATCATCGCAGATGCGACTTAGGCTCGCAGAAGCAGAAAAGGAGGGCACGCAACTAACTGCATATGCAGAATTACGGGTGCACTTGCAAACGCGCAGGTGCGAGAAAAGGAGAGCAGATGCGGAGCTTGGCAGCAAGGGAAAACTCGGGACCTACGAGGCATTCCCCCAGGTGCGGAATACGCAGGTGCGGTACACCTCCGCAGGTGCGAAACCACTGCTTGGCAGAATGTTTAAAAATCGGGGCTTAGACAAGTTTTAGCCCATTTTTCTCCATTTTCGGGCGATTTCAGAGCTTTTGAGAGGGGGTTTCAACTAGCAACTTGAAGGTAACTTAATCCTACACACTTTGAGTTAAATACATAGATTACGGGTAGATTATAACCGATAAATCTTAGAAATTAAGGGTTTAGATAAAAAAACCTATATTTTTATAAAAATACGATTTTTACCACGAAAATGGTTATGGAATTTGATAGAAATTATATATTTGAGTTCTTGAGATTATGGGTAACGTTATCATCCAAATATTTTCAGAATCTGGGCACGTGGGCTCGGTGTGAATTTTAGGAATTTTATCATTTTGGATAAAGTAATTTATTTAATAGTTTAATTTCGAATTATTGAGCATGTATTAATTATTTTATATAAGTTTTGAGTAGTTTCGGATTTTTCGGCATCGAATTGAGGTTTTTCGCGACATTTTGATTGAAAAGTGGACTTTGAGACAAGGTAAGTCTCTTGTCTAATCTTGTGAGGGAGAAATTACCCCATAGGTGATTAAATTAATAGTTTTTGCTAATTGTGGAGGCTACATACGCACGAGGTGACGAGAGTCCGTACGTAGCTACTATCTATGCTAAAGTCCGGGTAGTTTAGTACTCAAATCATAAATTACATGTGTAAATTGTATCTTTTATTAAATTAAATTATTTGGACTATATTGTGAATTGTTAGAGAAAGGCAGTAAAAGATGAAAATCTCATATATTTAATTTACTATTTAATTAATTAATTGTTAAAAGAAATTGTTCATCCTCTCGAATTAATCTTTTAATAAATATACTCTCATTCCGGAGGTACATAAGAAAATGTCCTCCTTTCTTGTGGAGCAGGGCCGAATGCCTTGGTAGTATAGATGCATATATGGATAGCGCCGCACGTCCCTCGGCAGTGTACACGACACTCTGGATCGGGCCGTACGACCTCGGCAGAAATCATGTCTAATAATAATAATAATTACACGATACCTTGATATTTTAATTGCAACTTGTGAATTTAATTAATAGATTGGAAATCGTTGCATTTGAAGGAATTTAATTATTTTTGTTGGTTAAATAAAATTATTGTTGACTCTGTGAATCATGTCGATTTAAATATTTATTTTATTTTATTTTATTTATTATTATTGACCCTTAGTGAGTGTCAATGTCGGTCATCTCGTCTCTACCTCTTCGAGATTAGGCTTGATACTTACTGGGTACACGTTGTTTACGTACTCATACTACACTTGCTGCACTTTTTGTGCAGGATCTGAGATAGGTGCTATAGTTGGACCTATCGGCGCGCACCCATGATATCGCGAGGCTTAGTGGTGAGCTGCCCTTCTGAGCCATTCTACATCAACCAATGCCTCTTCCTAAAATTTTTATTCTATCTATTTTATTTCAAACAGTATTTGGAATCTTTGTATAATCTACTAGATGCTCATACACTTGTGACACCAGGTCTTGACACACACACTAGTAGAATGTTTGGATTTAATTATGTTCTTGATTATTTTTATTTACTAAATCTTTTCATATTGTCTAAATTCCTGCAAGTAAGAAGAGTTTAATTACTCGGTTAGTTTTAAAAGAATTGAATATATGTTTAAATTGCTAGTTGGCTTGCCTAGCTGTAGTGTTGGGCGTCATCACGACATATAGGTGAAATTGGGTTGTGACAAATATGGTATCAGAGCTCTAGGTTCACGTAGGTCTCACAAGTTATGAGCAGGCCTAATAGAGTATTACGGATCGGTACGGAGACATCTGTACTAATCTTCGAGAGGATATAGGGTGTTAGGAAATTACCTTTCCTCATCTTCCATCGTACAATTGATGTAGTACTAAATATATTTCTCTTACTCTCTCACATATGGTGAGAACGCGCTCTAATGAGGCTCCAGACTAAGGAAAAGCTACTCTCCCTGTTGCTAGAGGCCGAGGGAGGGCTCTAGCCCATGGTAGGGGACGAGAAGGTCCCTGGATTGTTCCAGTTATGCCGCCAGTGGGTCCAGTAGAGGATCTCGTTATTGAGGAATAGGGTGAGATTCCTGTGGCAGAGCCAGCTCCGGTGGATTTCACATCTGCAACGGATTCCAGGATGCCATGTGTCATATGTTGCGGTTCATGGACACTATGGCCCATGTCGGTTTATTTCCGGCAGACCCAGCCACATCTCAAGCAGGCAGAAGAGCACAGACCCCTATCGCACAGGCTCATGGGCAGGCATCTACTGTATATCAGACACAGGGTACACTACCCTTGGGTGGAGCCCAGCTAGTGGCATCAGCTACACCTGAGCCCAGGCCAGTTATAGCCGCTGATTCGCAGAAACTATTGCACAGATGGACTAGACTACATCCTCTTGTCTTTGGGGTGAGCGACATGAGGATCCCCAGGACTTCATTGATCGGTTCAGGGACAGACTACACAACATGAGGATATTGGAGTCTCATGGGGTAGACTTTGCTACTTTTCAGCTAGAGGGCAGAGCCTGTAGATGGTGGAAGTCTTATCTTCTTGGCAGACCAGCAGATTCTCCTCCCATGACTTGGGATAGATTCACCCGTATTTTCCTGGACAGGTATATTCCACCCTCCCAGAGGGAAGAGTTGCGGTTTCAGTTTGAGCAGCTCCAGCAGGGTCAGATGTTAGTGACCGATTATGAGGCAAGGTTCTCTGAGTTATCTCACCATCCACTTATGATACTCCCTATTAAGTCGGAGAGAGTGTGGAGGTTTGTTGTGGGTTTACATACTGGCATTCAAGAAACTATGGCTCGAGAGGTTGAGATGGGTACTTCTTATGAGTTGGTCATGGAGATATCCCGGATGATTGAGGTTGTGCGTCAGCATGCAGAGAACAGGTTATGAGAGATAAACGGTTTAGATATTCTTGAGAGTTCAGAATTGCTCCGTCTGGGAGCAGAGGTCAGTTCGTGAGAGGGCAGTCTAGCAGTCCCCCATATCCAGCACTACCACCTCCTCGGGGTCCTCCAGTGCGACCTTATTTTAGTGCTATGCCAGAGAGTTCTTATCGCCCACCGGCTATTCAGGGTTCTTCTAGTAGGTATTCAGGTCACCAGAGCCAAATTCTTAGTTAGCATCCCATCGCACCGAAGAGTTATTACGAGTGCGGTGATCCCAGTCACATGCGGAGATTCTGCACCAAGCTTCGGGGTAGACCAGTGCAGCAGGATCAGCAGCCTATGATTACCACACCAGTTGCTCCACCACTTGTCCGACCACCAAGAGGTGGAGGACAGGTGGGTAAGGGTCATCCTAGAGGTGGAGGTCAGCCAGGTGGAGGTCAGCCAGGTGGAGGCCAGCCAGTTGGCGCTCCAGCTCGGTTCTATGCTTTTCTGGCCAGACCGGATGCGGAGGCCTCAGATGCCGTGATCACAGGTATTATTTCTATTTGAGGCAAAGATGCCTCCGTATTATTTGATCCAAGGTCTACATATTCTGATGTGTCATCTCTATTTGCTCATTTCCTGGGTGTTTCTCGTGAGTCCTTGAGTACTCCTATTTATGTGTCCACTCCTGTGCGCGAATCTGTTGTTGTGAATCGGATCTACCGGTCCTGTATTATTACATTCTGTGGTTATGAAACTAGAGCAGATCTTCTACTGCTTGAGATGACCGATTTTGAAATTATCCTGGGCATGGACTGGTTATCTCCATATCATGTTATTCTAGATTGTCATGCCAAGACTGTTACCTTGGCTATTCCAGCATTGCCTAGGCTGGAGTGGAAGGATTCGTCTGTTAGTGCATTTAATCGATTATTTCTTTTATGAAGGCTCAACACATGGTTGAGAAGGGTTGTTTAGCTTATCTAGCCTAAGTCCGGGATACTACTGCAGAGACTCCGGCTATTAATTCAGTGCCTGTAGTTCGGGAGTTCTCCGATGTATTTCCTTAAGATCTTCCAGGTATGCCACCTGATCGTGATATTGATTTCTGTATTGACTTGGCTCCAGATACCCAACCTATATCTATCCCACCGTATTGCATAACTCCGAAAGAATTGAAATAATTGAAAGAACAACTAGAGGAGTTACTAGACAAAGGATTTGTCAGACCGAGTGTATCACCTTGGGGTGCACCGGTATTATTTGTGAAGAAGAAGGATGGAACGATGCGAATGTGCGTTGATTATCGTCAATTGAACAAAGTCAGTATTAAGAACAAGTACCCGTTTCTTCATATTAATGATCTATTTGACCAGTTGCAGGGTGCTAGGGTGTTCTCTAAGATCGACTTGAGGTCGGTGTACCATCAGTTGAAGATTCGGTGTTCGTATGTTTCGAAGACTACTTTTCGTAGTAGATATAGTCATTATGAGTTTCTGGTGATGTCCTTCAGTTTAACTAATGACCCGACAACATTTATGGATATGATGAACATGGTATTCAGGCCATATATTGATTTGTTTGTCATTGTCTTCATTGATGACATTTTGATCTACTCGCATAGTAAGGAGGAGCACGAGCAGCATATGAGAGTAGTGCTTCAAATGTTGCAGGAACAAAAGCTATATTCTAAGTTCTCCAAATGTAAGTTCTGGCTAGAGTCTATAGCATTTTTAGGGCATATTGTATCGGGCGAGGGCATTAAGGTTGATCCCAAAATGATTGAGGCAGTTCAGAATTGACATCGTCCCACTTCGACGACTGAGATAAGGAGTTTCCTAGGTTTAGCAGGTTATTATCGTCAATTCGTGGAGGGATTTTGATCTATTGTAGCACCTTTGATCAAATTAACCCAGAAGGGTGCTCCGTTCCGATGGTCCGATGATTGTGAGGTGAGCTTTCAGAAGCTCAAGACAACATTGACTACAGCACCAGTGTTAGTGTTGCCTTCCAGTTCGGGAATGTATACACTGTATTGTGATGCTTCACACGTTGGTTTAGGTTGTGTATTAATGCAGGAGAGGTGAGTTATTGCATATGTTTCACGTCAACCGAAGCCCCAGGAGAAGAATTATCCGGTGCATGATTTTGAGTTAGCTGCGATTGTTCACGCTCTTAAGATTTGGAGGCATTATCTTTATGAGGTGTCTTGTGAAGTTTACACTGATCATCGCAGTTTGCAGCATTTGTTCAAGCAAAGGGACCTAAATTTGAGGCAGCGCAGATAGCTGGAGTTACAAAAAGATTATGATATTACTATCCTGTATCATCCGGGCAAAGAAAATGTGGTTGTAGACGCCTTGAGTAGAAAGGCGGAGAGTATGGATTGTTTGGCTTTCATTTCAGTAGAGGAGAGGCCATTAGCTTTGGATATTCGGTCCTTGGCTAGCAGATTTGTGAGGCTGGATATCTCAGAGCTCAGCCGAATTCTTGCATGTATTGTGGCCTAGTCTTCACTATTTGAGCAGATCGAGGCTCGCCAGTATGATGATCCACACTTAATGGTTCTTCGAGAAACAATACTACGTGATGGTGCCAAGGAAGTTACGATTGGCACGGATGGTGTTCTGCGACTCCATAATCGTCTATGTGTTCCTAATGTGGATGGACTGAGGAAAAAGATCCTAGAGGAGTCACATAGTTCTCGGTATTCTATTCATCCAGGCGCTACAAAGATGTATCGTGACCTAAGGCAGCATTATTGGTGGCGACGAATGAAAAAGGACATCGTTGAGTATGTAGCTAGGTGTCTAAATTGCCAGCAAGTTAAATATGAGCACCAGAGGCCAGGTGGCCTACTTCAGCAGATGACTATACCGGAGTGGAAATGGGAACGCATTACTATGGACTTTGTAGTTGGGTTGCCGCGAACCTTGCGGAAGTCTGATGCAGTTTGGGTCATTGTTGACAGGTTGACCAAGTCGGCACACTTTATTCCGATTGTGACTACGTATACTTCAGAGAGGTTGGCCCAGATTTATATTCAGGAGATAGTTCGGTTGCACGGTGTGCCAATTTGCATCAGATCAGATAAAGGCCCTGAATTTACTTCACATTTATGGAGAGCAATGCAGAGTGAATTGGGGACCCGTGTAGAGCTCAGCACAACCTTTCATCCGTAGACCGACAGGCAATCAGAGCGGACAATTTAGATTTTGGAGGATATGCTCAGGGCATGTATGATTGACTTTGGAGGTCAGTGGGATCGTTTCTTGCCTTTGGCCGAGTTTGCTTATAATAACAGTTACCAATCCAACATCGAGATGGCTCCATTTGAGGCTTTATATTGTCGGCAATATCGTTCGCCCATCAGATGGTTTGAGCCCGATGAGGCTAAATTATATGGTACTGATTTGGTGAAGGATACCTTGGAAAAGGTAAAGTTGATTCAGGAGCGACTTCGTACAGCACAGTCCAGACAGAAGAGTTACGCGGATCAAAAAGCGCGTGATTTATCGTTTATGGTGGGTGAAAAAGTTCTCTTGAAAGTTTCGCCGATGAAGGGAGTCATGAGATTTAGGAAAAAGGGGAAATTTAGCCCAAGGTTTATAGGCCCATTTGAGGTGTTGAGACGAGTTGGGGAGTTTGCTTACGAGCTTGCCTTGCCTCCCAGTCTACCAGGAGAGCATCCAGTTTTCCATGTATCTATGCTCCGGAAGTATCATGCCGACCTATCACATGTGTTAGATTTCAGCACAGTTCAGCTAGATAATAGCTTGGGCTATGAAGAAGAACCAGTTGCCATTGTTGATAAACAGGTTCGCCAGTTGAGGTCCAAGAAGATTTCTGCCGTAAAAGTCCAGTGGAGGGGCCAACCAGTCGAGGAAGAGACTTGGGAGGCCGAGGAAAACATGCGGGGCAGATATCCACACTTATTTAGCACTCCAGGTACAATAGGTTTGTTTGATGATTTCAGACTTGGGTGTATGTTCGAATCGGGTTTTGGACAACCTGCGAGCGGTTCGGTGCTTAAAAGTGAAAATCAACTATTTGAAGGTTTAATGTTCTTTAAATTTGGTTTGGGGTAGGTTTTGGAGAAATTGAAGTCCGTTTGGAATTCCGAGTCTAGGAATGGATCCGTATGGTGATTTAAGACTTGCACGCAAAATTTGGTGTCATTTTGAGTAGTATAAGTATATTTCAGCGCGTTCGGAGTAAGTTTGAAAATTTTGATTTTTCTAAGTTGAATCAATTTGGTTTGGGGTATGATTCTTAGTTTTGATGTTGTTTTACACGTTCCGAGTGTTTGGGCGAGTCCGTTTTATGATTTCAAACTTGTTGGTATATTCGGATGGGGACTCGAGGGCCCCGAGTGTCAATCGGACGAGGCTCAGACCAATTTTGAAACTTGGAAGAAGAGCTGAAGCTTTCTGCTTCTGGTACGTTCGCACCTGCGCTTGGACAGCCGCAGGTGCGATCATCGCAGATGTGACTTAGGCTCGCAGAAGCAGAAAAGGAGGGCAGGAATATGACCGCATATGCGGAATTACTGGCACACCTGCAAACGCGCAGATGCAGAGCTTGGCAGCGAGGGAAAACTCGCACCTGCGAGGCATTTCCGCAGGTGCGGTACACCTCCGTAGGTGCAAAACCACTGCTTGGCAGAATGGTTAAAAATCAGGGCTCAGACATTTCTGAGCCCACTTTTCTCCATTTTCGGGTGATTTCATAGCTTTTGAGAGGGGGTTTCAACTAGCAACTTGAAGGTACGTTAATCCTACACACTTTGAGTTAAATACATTGATTATGGGTAGATTATAACCGGTAAATCTTAGAAATCAAGGGTTTAGATGAAAAACCTAGATTTTTATAAAAATGAGATTTTTACCACTAAAATGGTTATGGAATTTGATAGAAATTATATATTTGAGTTCTTGAGATTATGGGTAACGTTTTCATCCGAAAATTTCCGGAATTCGGACATGTGGGCCCGGGGTGAATTTTAGAAATTTTACCATTTTGGATAGGGTAATTTATTTAATAGTTAAATTTTGAATTATTTAGCATGTATTAATTATTTTATATAACTTTTGAATAGATACGGATTTTTCGGCATCGAATTGAGGTTTTTCGCGACATTTTGATCGATAAGTGGACTTTGAGATAAGGTAAGTCTCTTGTCTAATCTTGTGAGGGGAAAATTACTCCATAGGTGATTAAATTAATAATTGTTGCTAATTGTAGGGGTTACGTATGCACGAGGTGACGAGAGTCCGTACGTAGCTACTATCTATGCTAAAGTCCGGGTAGTTTAGGACTCAAATCATGAATTACATGTGTAAATTGTATCTTTTATTTAATTAAATTATTTGGACTATATTGTGAATTGTTAGAGAAAGGTAGTAAAAGATGGAAATCTCATATACTTAATTTACTGTTTAATTAATTAATTTTTAAAATAAATTGTTCATCCTCTCGAATTAATCTTTTAATAAATATACTCTCATTCTGGAGGTACATAAGAAAATGTCCTCCTTTCTTGTGGAGCAGGGCCGAATGCCTCGGCAGTATAGATGCATATATGGATCGCGCGCTCGTCTCTCGGCAGTGTACACGACACTCTGGATTGGGCTGTACGACCTCGACAGAAATCGTGCCTAATAAAAATAATAATTACATGATACCTTGATATTTTAATTGCAACTTGTGAATTTAATTAATAGATTGGAAATCATTGCATCTGAAGGAATTTAATTATTTCTGTTGGTTAAATAAAATTATTGTTAACTATGTGAATCATGTCGATTTAAATATTTCTATTTTTTTATTTTATTTATTATTATTGACCCTTAGTGAGTGTCAATGTCGGTTATCTCGTCTCTACCTCTTCGAGATTAGCTTTGATACTTACTGGTTACACATTGTTTACGTACTCATGCTACACTTGCTACACTTTTTGTGCAGGACCTGAGACAAGTGCTATAGTTGGACCTATCGACGCGCACCAACGATATTCAGAGGCTTAGTGGTGAGCTGCCCTTCTGAGCTATTTTGCATCAACCAATGCCTCTTCCTGAAATTTTTATTCTGTCTATTTTATTTCAGACAGTATTTGAAATCTTTGTATAATCTACTAGATGCTCATACACTTGTGACACTAGGTCTTGACACACACACTAGTAGAATGTTTGGATTTAATTCTGTTCTTGATTATTTTTATTTACTAAATCTTTTCATATTGTCTAAATTCCTGCAAGTAAGAATAGTTTAATTACTCGGTTAGTTTTAAAAGAATTAAATATGTCTTTAAATTACTAGTTGGCTTGCTTAGCTGTAGTGTTGGGCGTCATCACGACCTATATGTGAAATTGGATCGTGACACTAACTATTTATCTTCTTATATTGTCATCATATATATGAACTTGCTTGACTATCTCAATGGAGAATAAATAAGACAACGTTTACAGTATTGTCATTGTTATTCTTTAAGGATGACTTTAATAAAAGAATTATAATTTACTCCGTAAGACAGGAAAGCTAGAAAACTTTCAGTAAGGGAAAGTCATGAAATTATTTTATGCAATATGCACTTTTGCCACGGTTCTGCTGATTGGGGCATCAAATGCATTATTCATTAAAATTTATTATAATATTATTTGATAACCAAAAACAAAAAGAGAATCTACAATTTTTGAACGGACAAAAAATAATTTTTTGGAACTTTGGCATGTTAAGGAAAACTTGAGGGGAAATTTAATAGTATGTACAAGAAAAAAATATAGTTTGGTGAAAGGCTAAAAAATTTGAATACGAAGATGTCATCTATTCTTCTTGAAAGTTTGGTTGAGAGATAGGTGACAAGCTCAAAAAATCAAAGTTAGAGCCTTTCTGTGCATGACAATAATAGTACATTAATCACAATGAATAAAAGGTATATTTGACAAGCTCAATATAAATAGTAGGCGAGATAAATAATTAAAATTATCTTATATTAGTTATACTAATATTTAGATTAGCTTATAATGAACTTGAATTCAATTATAGAGTTGTGTTGGGCTGAGGAGAGTCCACATGAGTTCGTTGAAGTGTTTACACATGCCTGTGGTCCTCTTTTATATTCTGTCGAGAGTTCGGCTTGCTCCACTTTAACTTAATAAATCAGCAATGGACTAAAGCTGTTGGCATTCAAATTGATTATGGTATTCTTGTGAGAAGCTATGGGTTGATTAAAATCGGGGTTAAATGTATCTGTTTGGCAGGATTATTTTCTTTATTGGTCTAGCTAATTATGACCAACATTTATCATTTTCAAGAACTTATACGTTTTCTTTAATTTACTAATATTTAGAACTTTAAAATTTATTAATTTTTGTTCTTATATAAATAATTCTCCACAGTCAAACCACCATGATTCACGTGATTTAGAGTTGGAAGGAAGGTAAAAAGATTTCTTGTCGTAGGTCAAAACCAAGTTTGTAATGGTTCAGGTTATACAAATATTATAAAATACTAGAGTTATACTAAACCTAGGAGAGAAGCACTTATATTGTAACTCTTTTTCATGTACAGAACATGAGAAAGGATTAAGGAAAATAACCATCCGACTCAAAACTTGTGTCTTTCTATTTTCTCCGCCAGGTTATTTGTCACGACCCAAAATGCACCTAATCGTGATGGCACCTAACCCAACTCGTCAGGTAAGTCAATTAACAACTATCCAATTCAATTAATATTTAACTGACTCCAATACACTCCCCAAGGACTGGTAGTACAAATCATGAGTTTCTGAGATTAGAAATTTACAAAGCTGGTATGAAATAAATACATCATCTGTTCGAAATATACATAAACATATTTTTATAAATCTAAGGCTACCATGAACAAGATGCACCTACGACCGGAATACAGGTACATCTTCAAATTCAGCTTCCGTCGATCACAGCGAAATCAACATCCAATATTTGCATGTAAGGTACAGAAGTGTAGTATGAGTATAACCAATCCCATGTACTCAATAAGTAACAAATCTAACCTTAGGTTGAAAGTAGTGACGAGCGGGTACACAATTCAAAGCCCAACACCAATAGCCAACAACAGATCATAACAATATAATAAAAAGTGGTATAGGAAATAACTCAGAAATATAATGTTCAATTCGTTCACAATTCCAGAAAATAGGCATGATTTTCAAGTATATCAGTAAAAACTCAAATCTTTTACCGAAAGCACCAAAATATGATTAAGTTTGCAAAATCGTGATTTTTCCTTCCAAAACTGTTCAACAGATATGTGATGACCCAAAATGTTATCTTTAAATTTAATGATTAATTCTGTATTCTAAGACCTCACAAAGTACTATTTATCATTACTCAACTTGCGTGCGCAGTCCGTAAAAATTTTCCGAAAAGTTTTTATGCGAAATATGAAGTAAAATGTGAATTAGAGCTTTAAAACTCAACTGAGTTGACCTTGGTCAATATTTTTTAGCAAACGGACTCGGATCAGTATTTTGACAGTTTCGCTAGGTCCGTATCGTGATTTGGGATTTGAGCGTATGGCCGGAATCAAATTCCGAGGTCCCTAGCCCGAGATATGGAATTTTGATGAAAAATTAAAAGTTTAAGTTCAAATAGTGACCGGATGTCGAATTATGTGCAAACGAGCCCGAAATAGAATTTTGATGATTCCAACAGCTCCGTATGGTGATTTTGGACTTAGGAGCGTGATCTGAATTTTATTTGGAAGTCCGTAGTGGAATTAGGCTTGAAATGCCGAAAGTTGAATTTTTGGGAAGTTTGACCGAGGGGTTGACTTTTTGATATCGGGGTCGAAATCCGATTCTGTAAATTTGAGTACCTCCGTTATGTCATTTATGACTTGTGCGCAAAATTCGAGATAAATCGTACGTGATTTATTAGGTTCCGGAGTCATTTGTAGAAATTAGAAATTTCAAAGTTCATTAGACTTGAATCTATTTGTGATTCGTGTTTTAGTGTTGTTGGATGTGATTTGAAGGCTCGACTAAGTTCGTATGATGTTTTAGGACTTGTTGGTATTTTCGGACGGGGTCCCGAGTACCCCGAGTGCGATCCGGATCGAAATCGGATCAATTTTTGAACTTAGGCAAATTCTGAAATTTGCAGCTTCTGGTGTCATCGCACCTGCGGAGGGACTGACCGCAGGTGCGGACTCGCACAAGCGAGCTGTGGCTCACTGAAGCGGACGAAGGGCTACCCAGTTGGAGCCGCAGATGTGGCTCATGTTGCGCAGAAGCGAGAGGAAGGGCGCAGGTGCAGGCAGGTACGCAGGTGCGATGGAATTTTCCGCACCTGCGAAGGCGCATATGCGGTCCAAAGCTCACAGAAGCGAAGGCAGCTGGGCTGAGCAATTTCCGCAGATGCAGGACCGCAGGTGCGAAAGCACTGACCAGATTACAAAAACAGAGGGGTTCCGATATTTTTGTCATTTGGACATTTTCAACACGAATTTGGGCGATTTTCAGAGAGAATTCACGGGAAAACTTGAGATAAGTCCCATGTGATCATTGTTAGTCAATTGTATTGGATTATCATTGAATATTTTGAATAGATTACATATTTTTGAGGTGAAATTAGAGGATTTGGGCCTAGGGATTTCAAAATGAGAATTTGAGATTTGGAGGTCAAGTTGATGTCGGATTTTTATAAAAATGGTATGGTTGGACTCGTAGTTGAATGGGCGTTCATATTTCATATTTCGTAGTTGAATGGACGTTCATGAAAGTCGTGTACACGAGGTGACGAGTGTGTACACGGACTAAATGTGAAGGATTATGTGTTTAAATTATGAAGATCACTATTGCATATTAATTAAATTATTAAATCTTGTTATATTCTCCATCATTGATTTTATTTATATACTTTAAATTTGCTTGACCTTTTCCTGCTAATTATTTTACCTATTTAGTTGAAACTTGGTTTCTTTTATTCTGTGCATTATTTGAAATTGATTTTCTTAAATTTAAATATTATTAATATGAAATATTTGACATTTAAATTTGGTATTGAAGCAACGTGTTAAAGACTTTGAAATATTATTTTGCTGAATTATTTATTCCTCAATATTTGTGTAAGATTTTTGTACTCATTGTGATGGAGTCGTGAGCTCTTTATTATGGAACAATATTTTTGATGGCCTATTTTGGTATGATCCGTGAGCTCTTTATTTTGAAAAATATTGTTGTTGAATTATATTGGCACGTTAAATTATTTGAGCACTTGAAGTGCAAATTGTGATATATTATAATATTGATATGCATGCGGTGGTATAAGGTTTGGGTATTGAAACGCATGCAGTGAGATAAGGGTGGCTTGATACGCGTGGCTAGTAGGGGGATCTATAAGAAATCATGCGGTGTGATAATGATGGCTAAAACGCGGGATGCTATTTCGGAAAAAATATTTTCTTTCAAATAAATTGTGAAGGCTCTCGCAATGAGATAAGGGAATGAGATATTGTGAATTAAATTATGATTTGGGACTACAAGGCGGTACCTCGGTAGTGCCTTTGTTGATATTGATTTATGGCCGTAGTTGCCTTTTATTTTTATTGTGATTTTTCTTAAAGTTGAAAAGAAATTCTGTTTTGTTTCCACGAGGTATTTATTTGCCATTATTTGGTGTAATTAAATGTGACATACTACTTGATTCATTTTTATTATTATTTTATCTTATTAAATTGTTTAAATATTTTTCTATGTTATTATCTATTCTCCAGTAGGGCGTGACGTGACCTAGCCACTACTCTACCGAGGTTAGGCTTGGCACTTACTGGGTACCGCTATGGTGTACTCATACTACGCTTCTGCACATCTTTTTGTGCAGATTCAGGTACATCTTACCAGTCTAGATATCTGTGAGTTACCTACGCACAGAGACTTCGAGGTATATCTGCCAGCGTCCGCAGACTCCGGAGTCCCCTTCTCTCATTTTATGTTGCTTCCTTATTTTTTCTTTAGACATTGATACATAGAAACATTGAGAATAAATTTTTAGAAACTTGTGACTTATTTCTACCGGGTTTTGGGAGTTGTAATTTTTTGAATTGTAGTTTATTTATTTCAGATATTTATGATTATTCCGCATTGTTAGGCTTACCTAGTCTTAGAGACTAGGTGCCATCACGACCTCCTACGGAGGGAATTTGGGGTCGTGACAAGTTGGTATCAGAGCACTTTAGTAAAGTCTTGCGGATTGGTACGGAGACGTCTGTACTTATCTTTGAGAGGCTATAGAACTGTTAGGAAATATTCACTTTTTTGATTCATTATCGTGCGCCTTTGTTGATTTAAAAGTTTTAAATAATTGTCTTTCTATTCTCTCACAGATGGTGAGGACACGCACAACTGGATCTGATGATCAGACACCCGCGCGCCCCGTTGGAGCCGCAAGAGGCCCGGTCGGGGCAGAGGCCGAGCCAGAGGCCGAGGAAGACCACGTGGTGCAGCCAGAGCACCTGCACGAGCTGCTGCACCAGAGCCACCAGTAGCTCCAGTTGGAGAGCAGGCACCTGAGACGCTTGTTACTACTCCTGCACTTCAGGAGACTCTTGCCCAGTTTTTGAGCATGTTTGGCACTCTAGCTCAGACAGGGTTAATTCCACTTGCTCCTGCCACATCTTAGGCCTGGGGAGGAGCACAGACTCCCGCCGCCCGTACTCCAGAATCACGGGCCCAAGTTGACCATGCCCCAGAAGTTATACCAGTACAGCTAGTTGTCCCAGTTCGGCCTGAGATTAGGACAACAATTTCAGAGGGGGAGCATCTCAGGCTCGAGAGGTATAAGAAGTACCATCCTCCCACTTTCAGCGATTTAGCTTCAGAGGGTGCTTAGGGTTTTCTGGAGGAATGTCACCGTGTCCTTCGTACTATGGGTATTGTGGATTCCAGTGGGGTTTCTTTCACGGCATTCCAGTTTAGAGGAGCAGCCTACCAGTGGTGGCGGGCATATGAGTTGGATAGTCCCGTTGCGGCATCTTCACTCACTTGGACTCAATTTTCGGATATGTTCTTAAGGGAGTATGTTCCTAATAGTCTTAGGGATGTATGGCGTGCAGAGTTTGAGCAGTTGCGCCAGGGTTCTATGACTGTGTCAGAGTATGCGGTCTGATTCAGTGATTTGGCTAGGCATGCACCAGCCTTAGTTGCAACTGTTTGAGAGCGGGTTCGCAGATTTATTGAGGGTCTTCACCCTAGTATCAGATACAGTATGGCCCGAGAGCTAGATATGGACATCACATACCAACAGGTGGTGTCAATTGCTAGGAGATTGGAAGGTATGCGGACTCGGGAGAGGGAAGATAGGGAAGCAAAGAGACCCCGAGATTCTGGCACATATAATAATTCTTGTGCCCTAGATGAGTTGTCCTATTCATTCAGCACTTCCAGCTTCCAGTGGTATTCCGACTACTCCCAGACCTCAGGTTCCATATTATACGCCACAAGTGTCTTCTGTACCTCCTGTACAGAGTGCTTTCAGCGGACAGTCTAGTCGATCAGGCCCGAGCCAGTCCCAGCAGCCACGTCCTCCAAGGGCTTGTTTTGAGTATGGTGACACTTGTCATATCATGAGGTATTGCCCCATACTTAGGAGGGGTGCACCTCCACGGATTTCTCAGGCCCCACCTATTCCACAGGGTCCTCAGGCTTCTTAGGCCATGATTACTGCACCAGTTGCCACTCCCCCTGCACAGCCAGCTAGAGGTGGAGGTTGGGCAGGTAGAGGTCGCCCTAGAGGGGGAGGCCAGGCCAGATATTATGCCCTTCCTGCTAGGACAGATGCTGTTGCATCCGATTCTGTTATCACAGGTATTATTCTGGTCTGTCATAGAGATGCGTCAGTCTTATTTGATCCAATCTCCACTTATTCTTATGTGTCATCTTATTTTTCCCCGTATTTGGGTGTATCACGTGATTCCTTGAGTTCTTCTGTTTATGTATCTACACCCGTGGGTGAATCTATTATTGTGGACCATGTGAATCGGTCGTGTTTAATTGTTATCAGTGGTTTTGAGACAAGAGCTGATTTATTATTGCTCAGTATGGTGGATTTCGATATTATTTTTTTCATGGACTGGTTGTCACCCTATCACGCTATTCTTGATTGTTACGCCAAGACGGTGACATTGGCTATGCCAGGTCTACCGTGGCTAGAGTGGAGAGGTACCTCGGATCATGTTCCTAGCAGGGTTGTTTCATTTATTAAAGCTCAACGAATGGTTGAGAAGGGGTGTGATGCGTATCTAGCCTATGTGAGAGATGTTAGTATTGATAATCCTACAATGGAGTCAGTTCCTATAGTAATGGATTTTCCTGATGTATTTCCAGCCGATCTTCCGGGTATGCCACCCGACAAGGATACTGATTTTGGTATTGATTTATTACAGGGTACTCAGCCAATTTCTATTCTACCAAACCGTATGGCCCCAGCAGAGTTGAAAGAATTAAAAGAACAGTTACGGGAATTGCTTGTTAAGGGTTTCATTCGGCCTAGTGTATCGCCTTGGGGTGCTCCTGTCTTATTTGTAAAGAAGAAGGATGTTCTATGCGGATGTGTATTGATTACCGCCAGCTGAACAAGGTTACAGTGAAGAACAGCTATCCATTGCCACGTATTGATGACCTATTTGATCAGCTTCAGGGTGCTAGAGTATTCTCTAAGATCGAATTACGTTCAGACTATCATCAATTGAAGATTCGGGAGCCAGATATCCCGAAGATTGCTTTCAGGATTAGGTACGGTCATTACGAGTTCCTTGTGATGTCTTTTAGGCTGACCAATGCCCCAGTAGCATTTATGCACTTAATGAATTTCATCCCTATCTTGATTCTTTCGTCATTGTATTTATTGAAGACATTCTGGTGTATTTCCGGAGTTGGGAAGATCATGAACAACACTTGAGGACTGTGCTGCAGATTTTGAGAGAAAGGAAGTTATATGCAAAAATTTTAAAGTGTGAATTCTGGCTTGATTCAGTGGGATTTTTGGGTCATATAGTTTCGTGCGAGGGAATCAAGGTAGATCCAAAGAAGATTGAAGCAGTGTAGAGTTGGTCCAGACCGTCCTCAGTTACGGAAATCCGGAGTTTCCTTGGTTTGGCAGGGTATTATCGCCGATTTGTAAAGGGTTTCTCTTCTATTGCTGCATCTATGACCAAATTGACCCAGAAGGGTGCTCCGTTCAGGTGGACCGAGGAATGTAAGGAGAGCTTTCAAAATCTCAAGACAGCTTTGACTACAACCCCAGTATTGGTATTACCTACAGGTACATGATCTTATACTGTGTATCGTGACGCATCGCGTATTGGTCTCGGTGCAGTGTTGATACAAGACGGTAGGGTGATTACCTACGCGTCCAGACAGTTAAAGGTGCATGAGAAGAATTATCCTGTACATGACCTGGAGTTAGCAGCTATTGTTCATGCCTTAAAAGTTTGGCGGCATTATTTGTACGGTGTCCATTGTGAGATCTACACCGATTACCGGAGTCTACAACATCTTTTTAAACAGAAGGATCTTAATTTGCGGCAGCGGAGATGGTTGGAGTTGCTTAAGGATTATGATATCACCATTCTCTATCATCCTGAAAAGGCCAATGTGGTGGTCGATTCCTTGAGTCGTAAGGCGGAGAGTTTGGGCAGCTTAGCATATTTACCGGTAGCAGAGAGGCCTTTAGCCTTGGATGTTCAAGCTTGGCCAACCAGTTTGTTAGACTGGATGTTTCCGAGCCGAGTCGAGTTTTGGCTTGCATGGTTTCTCAGTCTTCTCTTTATGATCGTATCAGGGAACGTCAGTATGATGACCCCCATCTGCTTGTCCTTAAGGATACAGTTCAGCACGGTGATGCTAAGGAAGTCACTATTGGAGATGACGATGTATTACTGATGCAGGGCAGGCTATGTATGCTTAATGTGAACGGTTTGCGTGAGTTGATTCTCTAGGAGGCTCACAGTTCGCGGTACTCCATTCATCCGGGTGCTGCAAAGATGTATCAAGACTTGAGACAACACTATTGGTGGAGGCGGATGAAGAAAGACATAGTGGGGTATGTATCTAGGTGTCAAAATTGTCAACAGGTGAAATATGAGCATCAGCAACCAGGTGGATTACTTCAGAAGTTGGAGATTCTAGAATGGAAATGGGAGCGGATCACTATGGATTTCGTTGTTAGGCTCCCACGGACTCAGCGGAAGTTTGATGTAGTTTGGGTAATTGTGGATAGGCTGACCAAATTAGCTCATTTCATTCCTGTGATTACTACTTACTCTTCAGAGCAGCTGGCTCAGGTATATATTCGCGAGATTGTCAGACTTCACGGTGTACCGGTATCTATCATCTCTGACCGAGGTACACAGTTTACCTCACGGTTTTGGAGGGCAGTACAGCATGAGTTAGGTACTCGGGTAGAGTTGAGTACAACATTTCACCCTCAAATGGACGGGCATTCCGAACGCACTATTCAGATACTGGAGGATATGCTTCGTGCGTGTGTGATGGATTTTGGGGGTGCTTGGGATCAATTCTTACCACTTGAGGAGTTTGCTTACAATAACAGTTACCAGTCAAGCATTCAGATGGCTCCGTATGAGGCTTTGTATGGTAGGCGGTGCCGGTCTCCAGTGGGTTGGTTCGAACCGGGCGAGGCTAGACTATTGGGTACAAACTTGGTTCAGGATGCCTTGGAAAAGGTTAAGTTGATTTAGGATCGACTTCGTACAGCCCAATCTAGACAGAAGAGTTATGCGGATCAGAAGGTTCGTGATGTTGCATTCATGGTTGGTGAGCGGGTATTGCTCTGGGTTTCGCCTATGAAGGGTGTGATGAGGTTCCGGAAGAAGGGCAAGTTGAGCCCTAGGTATATTGGGCCTTTTGAGATTCTTGAAAGAGTTGGAGAGGTGGCTTACAGACTTGCGCTACCACCTAGTCTCTCTGCAGTTCATCCGGTATTCCATGTTTCTATGCTTCGGAAATATCACAACGATCCATCTCATGTGTAAGACTTCAATTCGGTTCAGTTGGACAAGGATCTATCTTATGTTGAGGAACCAGGGGCTATTTTAGATAGGCAGGTTCGAAAGCTGAGGTCAAAGAACATTGATTCCGTGAAGGTTCAGTGGAGGGGTCATCCGGTCGAGGAGGCGACTTGGGAGACCGAGCTTGATATACGCAGCCGTTATCCACACTTATTCACCAGCTCAGGTACTTTTTCTAACTCCGTTCGAGGACGAACGTTTGTTTAGAGGTGAAGAATGTGATGATCCAAAATGTCATCTTTAAATTTAATGATTAATTCTGTGTTCTAAGACCTCGAAAAGCACTATTTATCATTACTCGACTTGCGTGCGCCGTCCGTAAAAAAATTTCGGAAAGTTTTTATGCAAAAAATGAAGTAAAATGTGAATTAGAGCTTTAAAACTCAACTGAGTTGACCTTGGTCAATATTGTTTAGCGAACAGACTCGGATCAGTGTTTTGACAGTTTCGGTAGGTCCGTATCGTGATTTGGGACTTGGGCGTATGCCCGGAATTAAATTCCGAGGTCCCTAGCCCGAGATATGGAATTTAGATGAAAAATTAAAAGTTTAAGTTCAAATAGTGACCAGATGTCGAATTATGTGCAAACGAGCCCGGAATAGAATTTTGATGATTCCAATAGCTCTGTATGGTGATTTTGGACTTATGAGCGTGATCGGAATTTTATTTGGAAGTCCGTAGTGGAATTAGGCTTGAAATGCCGAAAGTTGAATTTTTGGGAAGTTTGACCGAGGGTTTGACTTTTTGATATCGGGGTCGAAATCCGATTCTGAAAATTTGAGTACCTCTGTTATGTTATTTATGACTTGTGCGCAAAATTCGAGATAAAATCGGACGTGATTTGATAGGTTCCGGAGTCATTTGTTGAAATAAAAAATTTCAAAGTTTATTAGGCTTGAATCTATGTGTGACTCGTGTTTTAGTGTTGTTGGATGTGATTTGAAGGCTCGACTAAGTTCGTATGATGTTTTAGGACTTGTGGGTATTTTTGGACGGGGTCCCGAGTACCCCGAGTGCGATCCGGATCGAAATCGGATCAATTTTTAGACTTAGGCAAATTCTGAAATTTGCAGCTTCTGGTGTCATCGCACCTGCGGAGGGACTGACCGCAGGTGCGAACTCGCACAAGCGAGCTGTGGCTCGCAGAAGCGGATGAAGGGCTGCCCAGTTGGTGCTGTAGATGCGGCTCATGTTGCGCAGAAGCGCTTGCGCAGAAGCGAGAGGAAGGGCGCAGGCGCGGGCAGGTTCGCAGGTGCGATGGAATTTTCCGCACCTGCGAAGGCGCAGATGCGGTCCAAAGCTCGCAGAAGCGAAGGCAGCTGGGCTGAGCAATTTCCGCAGATGCGGTATTTCACCGCAGATGCGGGACCGCAGGTGCGAGAATTTTGTCTACAGGTGCGAAAGCACTGACCAGATTACAAAAACAGAGGGGTTCCGATATTTTTGTCATTTGGATATTTTCAACACGGTTTTGGGTGATTTTTCAGAGAGAATTCACGGGAAAACTTGAGGTAAGTCCCATGTGATCATTGTTAGTCAATTGTATTGGATTATCATTGAATATTTCGAATAGATTACATAGTTTTGAGGTGAAATTAGAGGATTTGGGCCTAGAGATTTCAAAATGAGAATTTGAGATTTGGAGATCAAGTTGATATCGGATTTTATAAAATTGGTATGGTTGGACTCATAGTTGAATGGGCGTTCATATTTCATAACTTTCGCCGGATTCCGAGACGTCCCATTTTTGAGTTAATTTCGGATTTTTATTGAAAAATATAGTATTTTCTTACAGAATTAATTCTATAATTTTTGTTGACTGTATCGAATTAATTATGACTAGATACGAGTCGTCCGGAACCGAAAAATCGAGGAAAAAATATACTACTTGGTTAAATTGGAGCAAGTCAAGGTAAGTGACTTGTCTAACCTTGTGTGGGAGAAAATTTTTCTAGGATTGGTATTAATTGTAATGTGATAAAAGTCGTGTACATGAGGTGACGAGTGTATACACGGACTAAATGTGAAGGATTATGTATTTAAATTATGAAGATTAATGTTGCATATTAATTAAATTATTAAATCTTGTTATATTTTCCATCTTTGATTTGATTTGTATACTTTAAATTTGCTTGACCTTTTCCTGCTAATTATTTTACCTGTTTATTTGAAACTTGGTTCCTTTTATTCTGTGCATTATTTGAAATTGATTTTTTTAAATTTAAATATTATTAATATGAAATATTTGACATTTAAATTTGGTATTGAAGCAACGTACTAAAAACTTTGAAATATTATTTTGCTGAATTATTTATTCCTGAATATTTGTGTAAGATTTTTGTACTCATTGTGATGGAGCCGTAAGCTCTTTATTGTGAAAAAATATTATTAATGACTTATTTTGGTATGAGCCATGAGCTCTTTATTTTGGAAAATATTGTTGTTGAATTATGTTGGCACGTCAAATTATTTGAGCATTTGAGGTATAAATTGTGATATATTGTGATATTGATACGCATGCGGTGGTATAAGATTTGGGTATTGAAATGCATGCGGTGAGATAAGGGTGGTTTGATACGCATGGCTAGTAGGGGGATCTACTAGAAATCATGCGGTGTGATAAGGATGGCTAAAACGCGGGATGCTATTTCGGAAAAAATACTTTTCTTTCAAATAAATTGTGAAGGCTCCCGCGGTGAGATAAAGGAATGAGATATTGTGAATTAAATTATGATTTGGGACTACGAGGCGGTAGCTCGATAGTGCCCTTGTTGATATTGATTTATGGCCGTAGTTGCCTTTGATTTTTTTTGTGATTTTTCTTAAAGTTGAAAAGAAATTCTGTTTTCTTTTCACGAGGTATTTATTTGCCATTATTTGGTGTAATTAAATGTGACATACTACTTGATTCATTTCCAGTATCATTTTATCTTATTAAATTGTTTAAACATTTTTTCATGTCATTATCTATTCTCCAGTAGGGCCTGACCTGACCACGCCACTACTCTACCGAGGTTAGGCTTGACACTTACTGGGTACCGTTGTGGTGTACTCATACTACGCTTCTGTACATCTTTTTGTCCAGATCCAGGTACATCTTACCAGTCTAGACGTCAGTGAGTTACCCGTGCACGTAGACTTTCGAGGTATATCTGCCAGCGTCCGCAGACTCCGGAGTCCCCTTCTATCATTTTATGTTGCTTCCTTATTTTTTCTTTAGACCTTGATACATAGAAACATTGAGAATAAATTTTTAGAAGTTTGTGACTTATTTCTACCGGGTTTTGGGAGTTGTAATTATTTGAATTGTAGTTTATTTATTTCAGATATTTATGATTATTCTGCATTGTCAGGCTTACCTAGTCTTAGAGATTATGTGCCATCACGACCTCCTACGGAGGGAATTTGGGGTTGTGACAAGGTAAATGTTTCATTATCAAATGGAACAAGGAAAAGTACATCTCTATGCCTACATGTCATTGTGCATGTGAAGTCATGAATAACGCAATATCATATAGCATGAGGAAAATGTATCTCTATGACTGTATGTCAAGTGTACATGTCGATGCAATGCAACATAGTGAACAACCATATGCATACTCTCAGAGTATCAATCAACTCAGTCCTTCCAATCACACGGAACTCGCACTCGCACTCAATAGGTACCTGCGCTCACTAGGGGTATGTGCAGACTCTAGAGGGGCTCCTTCAGCCCAAGCACTATAATCCGCACAGACAACTCATGTATTGCACGGACAACTCACATGCTATAGTATCAATATCTAAATCCGCACGGATAACTCACGTGCTATAGTATCAATATCTGGATCCACACGGACAACTCATGTGCTATAGTATCAATATCTCAAAATCAGGCCATCGGCCTCACTCAGTCATCAATCTCTCCAGTCTCTCGGGCTCACAATGTCATGAAACTAGCCCAAAATGATGATATGATGTATAAATAAATAACAACAGAGACTAAGATATGATATGCAATGAATGAATATGTCTGATTATGAAATTTCAATGTAAGCAAATAACTCAACAGCAGTAATGACCACAGTGGATGCCAACAGGATAAGTATATATTCTAGACATGATTTCTAACATGAATCACATTTCGATAATTCTAGTACGTAGAGATTTCATAATTACAGATAAGTTCAGGTAACTATACAGTACCACAGAAATAACGGAGTCACAGTTCACACGGTGCACGCCCATACGCCTGTCACCTAGCATATGCGTCACCTCAACACCAAACACATAACACGTAAAATCAGGGTTCATACCCCCAGCTCCAAGATTAGAAGAGTTACTTACCTCGAACAAGCCGAGTCCAATATCGAGCAAGCTACACAATGCTCCAGAAATTTTATTCTGCGCGTATCAACATCCGAACGGCTCGAATCTAGTCACAATTAATTCGATTCAGTCAACACAAATTATAGGAATTAATTTCATATCAAAATACTAATTTTCCCACAAAAATCCGAAATTACTCTCAAATATCGCCAGTGGGGACCACATCTCGGAACCTGATAAAAGTTATAAAATATGAACGCCCATTCAACCACGAGTCCAACCATACCAAATTTATCAAATTCCGATAACAACTCAACCTTAAAATCCCCAAATCTTATTTTTAAATCCCTAGGTCCAAATCCTCTAATTTCACCTCAAAAACACGTAATCTAGTTGAAATACTCAATGATAATCCAATATTATTGACTAACAATGATCACAAGTGACTTACCTCAACTTTTCCCGTGAATTCTCTCGAAAATCGCCCCAAAACCGTGGTTGGAATGTCCAAAATAACAAAAATGTCACACCCCCTTCTGTTTTTGTAGCCTGCCCAGCGTTTCCGCTACTTCGGAGTACTTAACTGTCTCTGCGGTCCCGTAGATGCGAGGTCCTCCACGCTTCTGCGGCTTCTTTCACTTCTGCAGACAAGAGGTCTGCTTCTGCAGCCTCGCATTTGCGGAACCCAAGCCGCTTCTGCGATGAGGCCCCTCCCCTCTCACTTCCGCTTCTGCTATCAACTCGTCGCAGGTGCGAGTCCGCTTCTGCGGTCCTGCGTACGCACCTGCGACCCCTGCCCTTGCCAAGCCAATTCCGCTTCTGCGCAACCAAGCTCGCACCTGCGAGCCATTTTTTCGCATGTGCGATTGCATCAGTAGACAACAGCAAGTTTCAATTGTTCTAACTCCAAATTTGATCTGTTAATCATCCTAAACTCACCCGAGGCCCCCAGGACCGCAACCAAATACACCAACAAGTCCTAAAACATCATACAAACTTAGTCGAACCTCTAAATCACATCAAATAACGCTAAAACCAAGAATCATACCCAAATTCAAGCTTAATGAAACTAAGAATTTTCAACTTCTACATTCTATTCCGGAACCTATCAAATCAAGTCCGATTGACCTCAAAGTTTGCACACAAGTCATAAATGACATAACAGACGTATTCTAATTTTCCAAATCGGATTCCGACCTCGATATCAAAAAGCCAACTCCCCGGTCGAACTTCCAAACTTAAAATTCCATTTTAGCCAATTCAAGCCTAATTTAACTACGAACTTCCAACTAATTTTTCGGACACGCTCCTAAGTCCAAAATCATCATACGGATCTATTGAAATCATCAAAACTCTATTCAGGAGTCGTTTAAACATAGTCAACATTCGGTCAACTATTTCAACTTAAGCTTTAAATCTTGGAACTAAGTGTTCCAATTCATTCTGAACCCTCACCGACGAGTCACATAATTATAATTGAACACATGATAAGCAGTAAATGGGGGAACGAGGCTATAATACTCAAAACGACCGGACGGGTCGTTACATTATTAGTTTCTTCAATAACTATAATTCCTTTTATGCGTGGTGTGGATATACATGTTCTTCCTGCACCCAAGATGTGGTGATGTATTTCAAAAGTTATTGACATGTAGTTACTTATGTACATATTCTTTGTTTAGGTACTCAATGAATGAAAGGTAAAAATACACTTATTACTTCAAACAAACTTGTGGCCCTGATTTTTACATGAGTGTCGTTTTGCTTCACAATATGCTCATTTAGGTTTTATATTCTTATGTATGAAAATATTAAGCCTAATTTTTAATGGAGCAAGCTAATGTGATTATCTCGATAGAGAGTTATTGGCAAGTGAGTTAAAAATATGTGCAGTGTGCTGCCAATAGGAATTTATCTTCGTGGCTTTGCGGATATGAGTAATTATTTCGTCCAAGGTCAGACCCATTCATTTTCCTTTTCGGATCAAAAATTTTAATTGTCGTTTACATATGCTTTATTATTTATAAAAAAAAATTCTCTATGCGTAATTATATGCTGCATGTGAAAGCAAGGAATTTGACGAAAAATAAATGGATGATTCCCTTACGCATAAATGGCCGATAATGATAAAATAAAACAGACTTACAATTTTAACCTCCATTGGAGATAATTCATCAATGTTAATAAGATATTTCAGTATCAAATAGCTATCGTTAATTACTGAATAACAATTCTGTCATAAAACATAAACATATCTCTCCAATTCAAAATATTGATCGACTTTTTTTATTATTAAAAATAGACTTCACATTAAATAATAAATTTTAAACAAATATTATATTTATTGGTATGAGGTACACACGCAAAGCGCGTACCCTAAAACTAGTACTATATTAAAAACACGAACACCCTTAGTGAAATTTAATTCGCCTTTTTTACCCTTTAAAAATAGAGTTCTCACTGGACAAAATAGTCATTCTAATTAATTCCCTAATATTTAGAAATAGTCATTTAATTATTGTTTTAATATTTAAAATAGTCATTTAGTATTACTAGAAATCTTTCCTTATTTAAAATATATAAAACTCTTAATATTTAGAACTTTAAACGTAATAAAAGTTTTACCTTATTTAAATTATTTCCTCATTTGAATTAACATACTTTTCATATTGAGATAATATAAATTATATTTTTTGATGGGCGTGGAACTCACTTGAGGGACAAAGAGTAGGTTTATTATTCAAAATTTCAAATCAAAATATCCAAATGCAATTAGTTATGTATTTTATTTTGAATTTAATTTTGATAGAATTAGTTTTGAAATTTTTAAAAAGAATTCCTTAATTTTAAATTTTTGTTGTCATACTTCGTGTGTATTCTGACTCATGATTATATTTAATTATTAATATAACTATGACACTCGGGAAAAATGTCAGTATTAATAGTAAGATTCTCATGATTAAGCCATCGAAATAATAAAAGAGATCATATGTCAGCAAAATTATTCATGAACTAAAAGAGGTAATATCCAATCTGTTAAATTCAAGTACCATCACTAAATATTATCAATGAATAGCTTTTAATTAGTTAACTATAATTCGCTCTTATAATTCAAAATATTAAAATTATATGCAGATAAAAATAGATATTACAAACACTATTATAATAATTTATCTGAATGCACATTACATGAAATATTAATAGAATTTTTATACCTTTTGAGAATTATATTGCATAACGATACCTTCATGTTGGTTAAGATAATAATAATAATAATAATAATAATAATAATAATAATAATAATAATAATAATAATAATAATAATAATAATAATAATAAATATTAATTTTTTACCTTAATTTTTATGACAATCATTTAATTTTTTTCCAAAAACACATGTAGTTGGGTTTAAACAATACCCATCAGATTAAATTGTTCGTATGATAGTTAAACCAAATAATATGGAGTCTTTTTTTTTTAATTGTTCAGTCTGATTTCCAGTAAGGAATAAGATGAAATTATATTATGTATTTGAGCAAATAGAATTTACTCTTTAAAGACATGAAGAATATAATATTGCTACAAGATATATTTGAGTACGAGTTAGCATATTATCTGTCATGTCGAGCAACTAAAGCAAATGCACAATTTATATGTCAAAATCATGATAAGACATTAGAATATTGTTACAAGATATATTTGAGTACAAGTTAGCATATTATCTGTCGTGTTTCCCTTTTATACTTCTCTTAAGAAAATATTAAATACGAGAGATTTTTGATTGTTTTACTCTTATTTATGTCTTAGATATAATCTCTTTTTATTTAATATTTATTCATAATTGAGATATTTGCAGTCTTCGAGAATAATTAATATCAAGGGAAAAATAGAAAAAAATAATTAATTTAATCTTGAATATCTAAAATATCAAATAAAATAATTTGAGAAAACTATTTTTAGAAATTAAGACGGATAATTTGAGACAGGGAAAGTGCATTTTTTTAATTGATTCTTGCTGACCTTGTTTTGCTCCCTTTTTGTCTTAAATTTAAATGGAGTGACAAAGATTCTTACCTTTCCCAAATTCATCTCTCCCGTAAAAGAGAAAACCCTCCCCTGCTGCTCACCGATAACCACTTCATCTTCAGTCCTTCACTGTAACTGTAAGTCTCTCTCTTGTTTATTTTCTGCTGCTATTTCTTTCTCTTTTTGTTTATTTGAAAATTTTGGTATTTGGGTTTCTCTGAAAATCTTAACTTTCTGCAGGTAAATTATAGACTTATAGAATCCTTTTTATTTTCCTTTATTCAATTCAAATTTGATTTTTTCTTCTTGCGATCTTTTATTAATGATTTATTGTGTTAATCTGAAGATTGTTCTCTTGTATCTCTGAAATGATTATATTTGTGTTAGCCTTTTTTTGTTATTTTTGTTTAAATGTTTGCTAGAGCGGTCTTTCATGGTCAAAATAAGCTTTTTGTTGCTTTATGTTTGTTGTTGATGGTGTTCATTTGAAGTTTAATTTTTCAAGCTTTATTCAAATTTCTACTGAATATATGTATGACATCCGAGTTGGATTGACTTGTAGGAAAGTGTTTCTAGTTCTTGTAAATAAGTGTTATCAGAGGCTAAAAGCGCAAAAAAAGCTCTAAGGTTTGTTGGGGCTTTAAGCGCAAAGCGCAAATAAAGCGTGGACTTTAATAAAGAAAGGCACAAATGGAGAAAAGCTATAAATATGTATGTGTAGTCCAAGACTAATATCTATAAGTATGAATACCAATTATATGGACAAAGAAATTGAAGAAAATTTACGATAAAGTGAAATAACAACTGATTAGTGCCGCGTCTTCCGAATTACGCTCGTTAGCAAGGAAAAGTATGCCTTAGAGCGTTGATGACAACACTGAAGCGTCCGTTAAGCGAGGCGAAACGCTCAACATATTTTGAGTCTCGTTTCATGGCTTAAGCGCGCTTTAAGCGCGCCTTTGATGTAAATTGAAATGGATAACCCGACCTGACAAGACGAATAGTTTGAACCGAAGCTCAAAATTGATCAAATCAACAAAATGTTTTCCCTATTTGGACCATGTAATAGCTAGTACATGTCTACGTTTAAAACAGTGTGACAGTCCGAATATCCAAATCCTAAATTCATATCTCATTCTAATTCTTAGTTGCATTTAGTCCTAATTAAGAACTATCATATGGAGCAATGTGAATGGAAACTTTAGCTCTATATCCCTGGAATTCTAGATGCCTATGATTCAATTAGTACCCTAGGGTAACTACCATTTTGAAATGTAAGACTATTTGGGAACTTAGTTTTTACACGGTCAGTGTAATCTGACTAGCTATAGCAACTTATATCATGTTTGATATGAAATGTTGTCTGTTATTGTAGGTCAACTTAATCTAACCTGATATATCGTATAAAAGTTTTTTAACTTTGAAGCAGTGCGTACAGAACATAAACTAAAAAATAAATTAAATTAGCTTTAAACTTCTCTTTAAGCTCCCTCCTGCACTTTTAAACCTTTCCGATTGGTGTCCGAGTCTAATTAATACGACTCAAAAACTTTTAGAAGTTTGAATTAACTTCTTTATCTGTTTGACTTGATCTTTCAATTACGACTACTCAGAAAGAAGAGAGAATATGGATATGATCAAAGTTGGCCCAGTGGGCGGACAAGCTGGATCATTTTGGGATGAAAAGGGACGAGACCAAGTTGCTGGGATTTTTGTTTCCTACAGCAAAGACGCAGTTGAGTCACTTCAGTTCCTATTCTATGAGAGTGGAAACATAGTTCTGTCAAACAAACATGGTGTTTTTTATCAGAGTCAAAACTTCTATGCAGTTGTCTTTGATTATCTATCAGTTTCTTACTTCGATAAGCGGTTATCACGGAAAACTGAGCCAGTACGAACCTAGAGTTTTGAAATCTATAAAATTTAGCACCAATAAGGGTTCTTATGGACCATTTGGGTGTACCCGGCCTTCAACTGATGCCAGGGACTTCAACTTTCAGATGGAAAACCGTCGTCTTTTTGGTGGTTTTCATGGCAGCGAGAATGGCTCTGGCGTTGAGAGTATTGGGATCTATGTGAAGCCCATCATATCCTCCATGATCAACTTGAGTATCCACGAGTGAAGGTTGAAAAGGAAGAAGATTAACTCATGATATAAACTCATCTTCTTGTTATTAATTTCCAACTGATATAGTTTTGGTGTTCATTGACCTAGAGAAAGTCTAGGACAAAATCCCAAGGGAGATCTTATGGGGATGTTTGAAAGTTAGAAGTGCCCAATATATATGATGGAAGTGAGGATTGTGGGGCAGACTTGGAACACGTTCTACTGTCTTATTTTACTCTACTTATTTGGTTTTACTTTTGCACAATCGATCTACTGATTGGTGCATAGTTATTATGTAAAGATTAACTTCTAAGTTTTTTATTAAAATAAGTTAAGATGGTAAAGCCCCGTCCACTATGATAGTGAGGTATCAATTTTGATTGCCAAAATTTCATCTTCATGTTTCGAGAAGAACTGTCTTCAAGATCGTTTAATTTAGTCAAACTGGTTTTTATAGCATTTTAACAGTTTTTGGCCAAAGTAATCTCTAAAGAAGGTTTAACTTTGTCCTCTGAGCATTATTTGTCAAATAACAGAAACCACCCAAAAACACTGTTAAAAGTTAAAACTAACACAGAACTTGCACATAAACGACAGAGTATTTGCAGTTGTTTTATAGATTGTGGATTAATAGCTGGCAATGCACATTTAAGCCCTTTGTTTTAGATATCAAATTCTATGAGAGACCTCTCCCATATTTAGTTTGAGCTGTTTATATATATATATATATATATATATATATATATAAAATCTTTTTTTAAAATCCTGACATAATGTTTTATTCCATTTTCGAATTTCTAAAATGGCTAAATTTGTGTAAACCTGTGAAAGAAAAATGTTCTAATAGCATCTATATATTCCTAGATTCCCAATCTTAGCTTTCACTCCTAAGATATTCCTTTTTTTGGAGCATAAGGATTGAAAATCTTTAAAATAAGCTTTTAATATTCTGTAGATGCTTCCTCCTGCAGTCTTGGGGGTACATATAATGATATTAATTAATCAAAAGAAGAATTTAAGATACGGAAAAAGGTTAACAATGCACCTAAACTATTGGAAAAGGTTTAAAAATACCTTTCATCCATCTATTGGGCTAAAAATACCCCTCTAATCACCTTTTTGGTTCATTTATGCCCTTTGACCGTTAGACCAATGCTGAATTACAAATAATAATTATTTAAATTCCATGTGGCAACTTCTTATTGGCCAAAATTAAAACATCTAACCCATTAGAAAGACTCACCCATATCTATCAGTTTTTCGTACTAACCAACCTGAACAAAAAGTTCAACTAAAAAAAAGAGGCGCCACTTATATCAAACTCCATGGAACAAAAATTCCCTGGAAGTTGCAGCGAACATATAGATGTAAATTTACTACGTGGTTTTCTTTTTCTTATAGCATGCAGTTTAATTTACATGATAGACACAAATTTATATGATGTAAATTTACTACGTGTTTTTTTTTTTCTTCTTATAGCATGCAATTCAATTTACATGTAGACACAAATTGCATTATATTCAAGATGAGTTTAGTTTAATCATTTTCACATAACAGAAAGATCTTAAAGTGATTGTATGGAAGATATCATAAATCGTTGGACTACCCCTAGTTTTCTGTCCCACATTATTGTCAAGAAAATCATTGGCTCATTCATGCTAGACTTTCCTTGTTTGTTTAATTTGTTCATGAACCTTTATTCAATGATAATGCTAAACATGAGATTAATCATGAAAATGAACACATGTAAATCCATGGGTTAGATGGAAGTGGGGCGTCATTTTTTTATTTGAACTTTTTATTCGGGTCAGGTTAGTGTTTGGGGCGTGTAAGTCCGAAAAATGGGTAGATATGGATATGTCTTTCTAATAGGTTAGATATTTTGATTTCGACCAATAAGAAGTTATCAGGTGAAATTTAAGTAATTATATTTTAAATTCATCATTGACCTAACGGTCAAAGGGCATAAGTCAACCAAAAAGGTGGATGGAGGGGTATTTTTAGCCCAATAGGTAAATGAACGGTATTTTTAGACTTTTTTGAATAGTTCAGGGACATTTTTGACCGTTTAATATAATGAAAACTGAAATTCATTGAACTTCCAAAATTAAATTGAAAGAGAAACTAAGCGTCAGACTACTCCTATTGAGAGACAGAAGAACAAAAGTCCTAGCGTGTGACAAATGAAAAGGCTCTGAGTGTTAATTAATACGACTCAAAAACTTCTTAATCAGGAGTTGAAACTCTTTTATATATATACTACTAGTATCTATGAACGTGCGTTACACGTTAATAATGATATGTAATGCTTTAACCATTTAAATCATCTGAAAGTTGGAAAATATTATTACATTAACATGATATGTGAATTTAAAATAAAAAGACATCATCAAAACTTATTCAACTGATCAACTTAGTCATGTTAGTTAGATAATTATGTATTATAGTTTAAAAATATTTAATTTGATGGCATCTTACCGAACACTTTTTTTGTAGACGATTTTTTGTGTATGTTTCCTTCTAATGCTTTGATTGCTCTGCCATAACCAGAACTCTTGTTATTGATTTTGATATTTCTCTTGAAAGTGCAACATATGGTTGTTCGTGCAAGAAAACATATTGCGATAAATATAATCTAATATTTAGGATGTTTGTCCTTGTGCTTTATTTATTATAATTGCAAAGTATAAACATACCGAAAATTATTTTCACAAAAAATTAAAAGGATATTCTTTAGTTTCGGAAGACGAAAGTTGAATTCGGGAATAAAATATACTTAGAAGCACATTGACCATTATCATAATTTGTGCATGTATGGCGTTATTGTCAAAACTTCTATGTACCATCTATGTGCTATTATATAAGCTATTCAGCAGATCTACGTTTTTAGTAGCATGACGGGCATAGTTTTCTTTAAAATCAATCTATACACAATGGAAGATCAATTTTAACTTAATCTATTGCATATTAGCTGACACTAACTGTAATGATCCGACCGGTCGTTTTGAGCTCTAGTGCGTCGTTCGGCAGTATGAGGCCTTGAGTTGCTTCACTTCAGGTATTATGACTTGTACGCATTGTCGGAATCGAATTTCGGGAGGTTCGGGGCTGATTTGGAAAGAAAATTCTAAATTCAAAAGCTTTAAGTTGGAAAATTGACTAAGGTTTGGATTTTTAATAAACAACGTCGGAATCAGGATTTGAAGGTTCCAATAAGTTCCTATGATGATTTCAGATTTGGGCGTATGTTCGGGTCGAGTATCGGGTGGACCGGGAGTGTTTCAGCGCTTATTACGAAAGTTTGGCATTTTGAAGGTTTAAGAATTTTTTAAGTTGGGTTGAAGTGGATTTTAATGTTATCGATGTCTATTTGGGATTTCCGAGCCTGAAAATAGTTCCGTATGGTGATTTTGGTCTTGGGAGTGTATCCGAATGTGGATTTGGAGGTTCGTAGGTCATTTCGGCGTCAATTGGCGAACGTTGGAAATTTGGATGATTTTTGGGAAGTTTAACCAGGAGTGAAATTTTTGATATTAGGGTCGGATTCCGATTCCGGAAGTAGGAGTAGGTCTATAATGTCAATTATGACATGTGTACAAAATTTGAGATCAATCGGACTTGATTTGATAAGTTTCGGCGTCGAATGTAGAAGTTTGAAGTTCTAAAGTTCATTAGGCTTGAATTGGGGTGCGATTCGTGATTTTTATGTTGTTTGATGCTATTTGAAGCCTCTAGCAGGTTTATGTTATGTATTGGGACTGGTTGGTATGATCAGACGGGGTCCCGGGGGCCTCGGGGGTGTTCTGGGGTGGTTTCGGACTAAGTTTGGCTAATTTGCAACTGCTGGTGTGTGGTTTTCTTCTTTGCGAATGCGAGGAGATTCACGCGAACGCGAAGAAGGATTTTGGAGGCTACTGATTTTGTTCATCGCGAACGTGGAGAAGGTCTTGAGGAACCTACACGAATGCGAAGGGGCGGTCGCGAACGCGTAGAAGGAAAGGGGGAGCTGGGCGTGGAGCAGGTTGGCCTTCATGAACGCGTCTCGTGGACCACGAACGCTAAGGGGCAGGGGTCTGAGGCTTTGTGAACGCATAGAAGAATTTTGGGGAAGTGACATTTGGCCTTCGCGAACGCGAGGCATTTCACGCGAACGCAAAGAAGGGGCGGACTGGGCAGTGTATAAGTTGCAAAGACGGGGTTTTTCTCATTTGTATCTCAAATCCTCCATGGATGCCGAGCTTTGGGCGATTTTGGAGGAGCTTCCTCGTCACCCATCTCTAGGTAAGTGATTTGTTCACATTTTGAGTTAGATATATGGTTTGTATATGGATTTAGACATAAAAATTAGTAGAAATTTGGGATTTTAAAGAAAAACGTAGAAATTGGCATTTTCGGATTTTGACCACGAAATTGGACATGGAATTTGAAATAAATGATATATTTGAGTTCATGGTGTTATGGGCAAAGTTTATCTTCGAAAAATTTCGGAATCTGGGCACGTGGGCATGAGGGTGAATTTTATCGACTTTTCGAGTGGAGTTGGAAATTTGCTTAAATTGATTAGTTATGGGTATTAGAACACATATTGATTGATTTTCACATTGTTCGCATAGTTTTGGATTGACAAGCATTGGTTTGGGGTGTTAGAGTGGCGTTGAAGCCGCCTATGGAACTTCAGAGCGAGGTAAGTCTCTTGTCTAACCTTGTAAGCGGGAATTTACCCCATATGTGATTTAAATTAATATCTGTTTCTAATTGTGGGGGCTATGTACGCACAAGGTGACGAGAATCCGTGCGCAGTTACTAATTATGCTTATGTCCCGGTAGTTTAGGACCCAAATCTTGAATTGCTTGTAATGTTTGCATCCTTTGTTAATTGAAGTACCTGAATCATATTGGGAGTTGTTAGAGGAAATAGTAAATGACCGAAATTTCACGTACTTGAATAATGTGTGAGTTACTCGACCGCTAATAGAAACTGTACATCTTTACGTGTTAGCCTTGTGATAGCTTCTCATTCCGGAGGTTAATTAAGTGTCCTCCTTTCTTGTGGAGCGGGTCGAACGCCTCAGCAGTATAGATGCATCTATGGATCGTAGGCATTGTACACGTTATTCTGAATCGGGCTGAACGACCTCGGCAGAATCGTGCATTATATCGTTAGTAGCCCGAATATTCACGAGCAAATCTTTCCACTGATGCCCGACATTTTATATGGTATTCCTTATTTATTTGATAATGACACTTGACATTTTTCTGAGTTGTTATGGTAGAGTACAAGATTTAGAAATTTATGCTGTAAATGAAATATTTGGAAGATATTGTAACTTACAGATTTATCCCATTATTTCCATATGCTTCATATCTGCTCACGCTTTTATTATATTGCTCTATTGGACCTTTAGTAAGTGTCGATGTCGACCTCTCGTCACTACTTTTTCGAGGTTAGACTTGATACTTACTGGGTACGTGTTGATTTACGTACTCATACTACACTTGTTGCACATTTTGTGCAGGTGCATATATGTCTAGTGAGTGGTCTTTTGGGCACAAAGGCACGACTATTGCAGGGACTTACGGTGAGCTGCATTCCATGTTACGAATTCGCAACATACGGAGTCTCCATCAGAGTTATTTAGATTTTCCTGTCTAATTTGTATTCGAGACAGAGGTTGTATTTTATCATATTTCTTAGTTGATGCTCATGCACTTGTGACACCGGGTTTTGGGGGTTTTCTTCGGGTTACTCATTATTGTGGTTCATGTTAATTTTTTTTTTTATTAATTTTGTAAATTCTATGATATACTGTTAAATTAAGGGAAATTATGATTTTAAAAAAAAAAATACTAAAATGAGTAATTCAATTGGTAAATCACCGTTGGCTTGTCTGACGGTGGCGTTAGGCGTCATCACGACCTATAATGGATTTTGGGTCGTGACAGCTTGGTATTAGAGCGTTAGATTCACTTAAGTCTCACGACTCTCCATATAGGCTACAAGGCTGTTAGGAGCACTTCCCTTCTTGATTCCTTTATCGTGTGATTTGGTTCCATTTAGGCTTGTGCCTTTATTTCCTTCCTACTCATTCTTATATGATGTTGTCACTCGTGTCAATTGGACATCGAGGAGTTTTAGTGGTACTACAGACGTGGTGCAGGATGTTTTTCCATGCGCATTCAATAAAGTTATTATCGTTTTCTTGCGGAAGGAGGTTTTGTCATTTCAACTCAGTATCGGTATGGTTTTAAGGCTATGCACATTGTTGATGTAATGGTAGGATGCCTGTCTACGTGTCGAGCTAGTGAATGACTCTAAAGGAGGATCTCTTAGTGCATGATTTAGAGGTTCAATAGTTAATCCCAGCAAAGGAAAGGCAATTGGACTATGAATGTTCAGGTTTGGGTTGATGGAGTAACGGGACTTGGTATTTTTGAGCGTGGTGGAATTTTCATAGTAATCCGATGTTGTAGTCCTTGTTTGAATGCATTACGGATCACCGATGTTATGGTCTTCTTTGAATTTGCCTTTGGGGCAGGGTGTGTGAAGTGATGCCTGAGGGGCGGTTGTCAGAAATAGCGGTGTGCAGCAGTTCAAAATCGAATTGGTATTCTAATGCTGATGGCTCGAGAGAGATGATCTTCGAAGAGGGTTAGAGTTGGTAGAAATGTGTTAGCTTAGATGCCACAGAGATGAATTTTGATTTGATACAACATTTAGGTAACGAGGAATGAGGAAGGACATGTGGGAGGTGTCTTGCGGTAGTTGAATTACTTGCAGGTCAAGTA
Source organism: Nicotiana tomentosiformis (assembly GCF_000390325.3). Lineage (NCBI taxonomy): Eukaryota > Viridiplantae > Streptophyta > Magnoliopsida > Solanales > Solanaceae > Nicotiana > Nicotiana tomentosiformis. The sequence goes on along the minus strand of NC_090820.1, from coordinate 11,960,303 downwards.
TGAGAAACAGAAGTCGAGAAGTTGCTTAAAAGAGATGGTTTAACCGAAGTACGGATGGCATATTTGCATAGGGATTTTGTGGTTGGATAGCGGCATGACTTGAGAAAGTGTAGGATGGTTTGTGAATCGTGATGGAAGATGATTTGGTCAACGGATTTTATTTGGAATGATGGTTATTGTACGAAGAAAGATTGAATATGGCATAAAAGAGTATGCCTGAAATGAAGAGGGGTGTGAAGATTTGATTATCATTTCAGATGCAATATGACTTGAGTTTGGAAGGTATTGTTAAACTTTCAGTTGATGTCAATGGGGAAGGAACAAACTTATACAGTCGGTGGGCGAGCATGGGCTCAGGAGGATTTATAGATTACGTAGTAGTTGTACCCGGTGCAGCGTCGTTGGAAGATGTCGGTAAGGAATTCCACATGTCGGTTATCTCCTATGAGCAGGTTAGCGGTTGCGTGTTGTTGATGAAGTATATGCGAAGAATAATACTTGCTACCCATTAAGAGGTCGAATATGTGATTGTGACTCATAATTTGGAATGTTTCATGAAAAGTTTAACAAATGATTTTGAGAAATTTGGCGGGCTATAGGTGTGAGGTCATGGTAATTGAGAAAGTGGAATCATTGTGGGATCAACATTATGTTATTATAACTTAAAGCTAAGCGGGGGAGCCCCACCGTCTATGATTGGATCGCGTGGTTGTCTGCTTGTGTGGTTTCTAGCTAACAGTGCATTAGTGAACTATTTATGACTAAGAAAAGAAAACACCAGGAGTAATTCGAGCAAGGAACTTGATGAATGTGTGCTGTACTTCGCCTTATCGATCGAGGTGCCTGTTTCAGGGAGGCTCAGAGTTTATGCTTCTTGTGGATGTAAGGTGTAAGGAAGATAATTCAGCCGGTTGCTTCTTTGAGGGGGTGTTCGTGTGCTAGCAGAGCAATGGAGTTTAGTTATATTCGGGACCAGGTCATAATGGGTGACTCTCAACAACAGTCTTAGTGGGCTCAAGGATTTAAGCGCAATGCCTAAGGATTTCGGGTCCGCCGTGTGGTTAAGGATCGAGTTTTGACAGTGGATTACGAATGGGACTTGGAATGTTCTATGTTGTCATCGGGTATGCGGTGCAGTATTGGAGGAAAGAAAGAAATAACTTCTGATTTGCAGGAGGTCTTGCGGAATGGGTACACCAATTGGAGATGCCATTGTGCGTATGAGGAAGGTATGAGATGATTCATGAGTATTGGGATGATGTGGTCTCGTGATGCGGGTCACTCGGTATGAGTGCGGATTTATTTCGTTATGTTTTGAATGGAGTTGCTATTATTTCCAAGGCAAGTCAAGAGTAAATTTAAAGAAATTGGGTCGGTTAGTAATGGTTGAATCAGCATGACTGTGCCAGTCATCAGCTCCTTCAACGTGAAGTTATACATGTGGTTTGTCGTGGTACGCGCGGGCTTGAGAGCCACCAAAACTTGATTGATTTGGGAGGTATTCGATTCAAACGACTTGTGATGTGAATGGATTTTCGAAAGTGTCACCATGACAGTGGAGATCATGACTTAAGGTTTTTATTTTCTGCGGTTTGGGAATTCAGTTGCGTGCTGCATTGGTTCCTCTGAAATAAGCTAAGTGAAAGGATTTCTAGCCAATGAAGGGTTCATTTTACTAGTAGTTCAGGAGTTATGATGAATTCTGGTATTCTCGTGTAGCGGCATGATGGGTGCAGTAAGCTGGCATTTCTTTAGTGTCACTTGAGAACGACATTCTGTGTAAGAGGATTTGTATATTGAATAGCGGGTTCTCAAATTGCTTTACAGATTAGTACGGTTGATGGTATGGAGGTACAAACTTTTTGCTACCTGGTGTAGGAAGTCGTAGGAGCGTACCCCACGAGGAGATTTGTATAATTGTGGTATGGTAGTCACCTAATTGTTATAGATTGAAACCAAGTATGGAGATTTTTGGGGTACTATAATTAATATGGGAGTTTGTTCCGGATTGGGATGTCTTCCCGTGTGTGTCATGAATAGGGCCATTGTGGATCCTTGAAAGGTTATTAGCCCAGTATGGCATAACCAGAATCGGTGTTAGGTCCCGTGTAACTTGTAGTGTTAAGTGAGCAGGATAGTTCTCGAGATGCATGTCATTTATCGCACATTAGTTGTGCTTGAGTTTCGTAGCATCTGGCGCTATTCGTATCTCCAGGATTTGTGTTATGCACTGGCATGCTTATGGTCGATATTCTAGAATTTTCTTAAGTATAAGCGTTACGGCTTGATGTGTGTGTTTTCTTCTTGATTGTTATGTGTGGATCGGGTTGCATGCCGCAACGGTACCATGTGTGGATTGGGTGGCACGCCGCAACAGTGAGATGTTGAGTATGATTACCTATATTTGTTTATGTGTATTTTCTTTCTCATTCTCTGAAGAGAGTTCATAGCATCTGTTCAACCATTTTATTCATTACGCGGGCTGGGAAGTTCCATTCCAGAGTTAGTTTTTTTCCCATTATGTATCGCTTTCGAGTTGTAGCCTGTTGGTGCATTGTTGGCGTCATACGAGATCTTGGTCAGTGTTTGAGCTGGCTTATTGCATGTGTATCTTATACTGGGTAAGACGAGACTATTGGACCTGAAATCAGTGCAATCCGATTTATATAAGGAATATTAAAGAGAGAATATCGTTATTCAGTTCAGAATGAGGTTATGGACCTTGTCAGGAGGAGAGACTTCACGATTTGATTGATTCAGCAGGTGGTTATGAGTTTCTACGCATATTTTCTGTCACGACAATATTGTGAGGATTGAAACCGGGCTTATATGTGTTATGAGGTGTATTGCGGACATCAACTTTGTGAAATTTCAGCTATTGTGGTCGAAAGATGTTATTATGGGCAACCGACTTATGTGGTGCATGGTGTGATTTCTGCACAAGTGCACAATCATGTTTTGGTATAGTGTGTAGTGATTATTACGGTGTTTGTATGTTATAATCAGATATTGTAAAGAAATTCGGAGGTTGGGGTTTGGTTCTAATGCTTATTGACTAAATAAAAGGAATGACCTTTAGTCCGACTCGAGTTGAGGTGCCAAACTGGGTTGTGATCGCACGGGAAGGTGCACGAGGTGTCAAAAAGTGATTTTGGATAACTCCGGAGCAGTTCCTAGCACGTTCGAGGACGAACGTATGTTTAAGTGGGGGAGAATGTAACGACCCGACCGGTCGTTTTGAGCTCTAGCGTGTCGTTTGGTGGTGTGAGGCCTTGAGTAGCTTTACTTCAGGTATTATGACTTGTGCGCGTGGTCGGAATCGAATTTCGGGAAGTTCAGAGCTATTTTGGAAAGAAAATTCTAAATTCAGAAGCTTTAAGTTGGAACATTGAATAAGGTTTGGATTTTTAGTAAATGACCTCGGAATCAGGATTTGAAGGTTCCAATAGGTTCGTAAGATGATTTCAGATTTGGGCATATGTCCGGATCGCGTATCGGGTGGACCGGGCTTGTTTCGGCGCTTATTATGGAACTTTGGCATTTTGAAGGTGTAAGAATTTTTTAAGTTGGGTTGAAGTAGATTTTAATGTTATCGATGCCCGTTTGGGATTTCCGAGCATGGAAATAGTTATGTATGGTGATTTTGGTCTTAGGAGCGTGTCCAGATGTGGATTTGGAGGTCCGTAGGTCATTTCGGCATCAATTGACGAAAGTTGAAAATTTGGATGACTATTGGGAAGTTTGACCGGGAGTGGACTTTTTGATATCAGAGTCGGATTCCAATTTCGGAAGTGGGAGTAGGTCTTTAATGTCAATTATGACTTGTGTTCAAAATTTGAGGTCAATCGAACTTGATTTGATAGGTTTCGACGTCTAATGTAGAAGTTTGAAGTTCTATAGTTCATTAAGCTTGAATTGGGGTGCGATTCATGGCTTTGATGTTGGTTGATACGATTTGAGTCCTCGAGAAGGTTTGTGTTATGTATTGAGACTGGTTGGTATGATCGGACGGGGTCCCGGAGGCCTTGGGGGTGTTCCGGGGTGGTTTCAGACTTAGTTTGGCTGATTTGCGACTGCTGGTGTCTAGGTTTCTTCTTCGCGAACGTGAGAGGATTCACGCGAACGCGAAGAAGGATTTTGGAGGCTGCTGATTTTGTTCATCGCGAATGCGACATAGGGGCCGCGAACGCGGATAAGGGCTTGAGGAACCTACGCGAACGTGAAGGGGCGATCGCGAATGCGTAGAAGGAAAGGGGGAGCTGGGCCTGGAGCAGGTTGGCCTTCGCGAACACGGCTCCTGGACCGCGAACGCGAAGAGGTAGGGGTCTGAGGCTTCGCGAACGCGTAGATGAATTTTGGGGCAGTGACATTTGGCCTTCGTGAACGGAGGCGTTTCACGCTAACGCAAAGAAGGGGCAGACTGGGCAGTGTATAAGTTGCAAAGACGGGTTTATTCTCATTTTTATCTCAAATCCTCCATGGATGCCGAGCTTGGGCGATTTTGGAGGAGCTTCTTCGTCACCCATCACTAGATAAGTGATTTCTTTACATTGTAAGTTAAATATATGGTTTGTATATGGATTTAGACATGAAAATTAGTAGAAAGTTGGGATTTTGAAGAAAAACCTAGAAATTGATATTTTTGGATTTTGACCACAAAATTGGACATGGAATTTGGCATAAATGATATATTTGAGTTCGTGGTGTTATGAAAAAAGTTTATCTTCGAACAATTTTGCAATCCGGGCACGTAGGCCCAATAGTGAATTTTATCGACTTTTTGAGCGGAGTTGGAAATTTACTTAAATTGATTAGTTATAGGTATCAGAAAACATATTGATTGCTTGCATCCTAACCTTGTGCTAGCTATTATAATATCTCGAGAGCTTGTATGTAAAATTTGAAAAGTCCAAAATGCTTATAACTATGATCGACTGAAAGTTCGAAAAGAACAAGAAAATATGTGCCTAGTCATGTTATTGTTTTAGGCAGTTACATTATGTTGATACAAATTTTCAATATAAAGTATCTTTCAGTTAATTAAGATGCTTCTATTAATGTCTAAACTTCCAGCTTCCTCTTTTTCTTTAATTTGTGAGAATTTTATGTCCTTCCTCATATAATTTTCTTTTTTTCCAGGTGGTCATGCTCTGTGCCAAGTCAAGGGAAGTTGTCAGTTCTCCTGTCGAGCATTTAAGCTTTCATTATCAGGTTAGGTTTTTAATTTCATATCCTTAAATTTTTATATATCGTTCTATTTTTAATGATATCTTGTAAACTTTTGTTTATACTGGTTCTCCATCTTGACACATCTGAGAAGAGTGAACTGCACAAGTTACAACAACTGAAGGATGAACAAGGCTTGCTTGAAAAAGAGGAAGCTGGAAGCTTGAATCGCGAATACACTATGTTGATACAAATTTGCTTCTATTAAGAGTCCAAATGGATAGTGAGTGATTTATAAAGCAAGCTTCAACTAACCTGGGATTGAGGCATAGTAGTTATTGTACACTTGTACTACAGTCATACTTGTAAACACCAATCAGATAGTCCAACTAATCTGAGCTCTATTTAACTTAAAAAATCTATTATTAAGGCACTTGTTTTCCTCAAAATCAAACATGTATGCCATGATATATGAATTTAATACTTTGCTCGATAAACATCCCAGTTGAAAACTATTATATTTCATCTATTGACATAGTTAGTTTGTAATTCATGTCATATAGTCTGATGATCGATAATGTAGCAGGTGAAAGATTTCTATATGATGAAGCATTGCATAAATTATTTGAAGACTACTCATTTTTTAGAATTAGTTATATAATGACATTAGCTATTTGCTTCAAACAATATAAGTTTATTTTTTAAGTTACTGTGATATTAATCTTTTGGATTAGTACTTCCTTTTGTTCGTTAAGATTTAATTAAATACATTATATTTTTATGAATCAATATAATTATGTTTTATTATTTGGATCATTTTTTGAACGAAGGTAGTAGCTATTATTAATGGTGGGTAAACTATTGTCGTTATAGCTTGTAATTTTTAGTGACAATTTAACAGGATATGTAGTCATAAAAATAGACTGAAGGGAAAATTATGATGGAGGGGATATTGTAGCCATTATAATTGTTGTTAAAGATGACTTTTAGCGATAATTTAATTGAATTTATAGCCATTCAAATGGATGCTAAAAAGGCATACTAATACGTTTTCAGAAGAAATATTATAGCCATTCTAATTTTCACAAAACAATTACCGCTAAAGGTATGGACCATTAATGACAATTATTTTAAATTTAGCGGCTATAAAATAGTCGTAAAAAGAGCATTAGTAGCCGTTTTAGATTGGATTTAATAGTCATCATAATTGTCGCATATAATTTCCATTAAATTTGTAATATTTTATAATTTCAGGTCATATAGTCTGATAGTTTGTAATGTTTGTCGGGTTCCGAGGCGTGGGCCCCACGGGCGATTTTTGAGCGTAATTTCGGAATTTTTGTTGGAAAATTTGTATTTTCATATGTAATTAATTCCTATAATTCGAATTGATTGAATTGAATTAATTGTGACTGGATAAGAGGCGTTCAGAGGCCGATTCGCGAGGCAAAGGCTTATTGGAATAAATAATTGCTCGGATTGAGGTGAGTAACCGTTCTAAATTTGGTCCCGAGGGTATGAAACCCCGAATTATATGTTATGTGATCTGTTTTGAGGTGACACACATGCTAGGTGACGGGCGTGTGGGCGTGCACCATAGGAATTGTGACTTGGTCAAATTCCATGGAACTGTGTAGTTGAATAATCAATTGTTATCTGTACATTCTCCATGTAGTAGAGAAATTGAACCACAAATCATGTTTAGATTATATGTTGGCACTGTAGGGACCCACAGAGGTCCTGCACATGTTGAACTATCTGCTTAATTGTTCTTTTGTACTCAGTCATAGTTTACTTATTTATTTTATCTCGGTCTCTATTATTCATTATTGATGCATCATATCTTTGTTGTTTGGGCTGATTTCATGATTATTGAGAGCGCGAGAGACTGAAGAGATTTGTGACTGAGTGAGGCCGAGGGCCTGGTTGTGAGATATTATACTATAGCACGTGAGTTGTCCGTGCGGATCCATATATTATACTATAGCATGTGAGTTGTCAGTGCAGATCTAGATATTATACTATAGCACGCGAGTTATCTGTGCAATACGTGAGTTGTCCGTGAAGATCCAGATATTGATATTATAGCACGTGATTTATCTGTGCATCACGTGAGTTGTCTGTACGGATTATAGCTCTTGGGCTGTAGGAGCCCCTACGGAGTCTGTACACCCCCCCAGTGAGTGCAGGTACCTACTGAGTATGAGTCATGGGTGCTGGGTGCTGAGTGTTATGTGAATGAAATGGCTAAGTGACTGTGGTCCTGAGAGGATGCATTTGATTTCATTACTGTTACATTTCAGCTGTCATATATCACTCTTTTGGAAATTTCCGAGAGATATTATATGTTTCAGTTGATCTTGACATGAAATTACTATTTTGGCCTTAAATATTGAACTTGAAAGGATACCTACTTATTATGTTGGGAGTGTTTATATTTGTACTTGTGAGATTTCTTCCACTGAATTTAATTATTGTGTTTTCAAATTTAAAAGATGTGATTTATTGAGATTGTCGGCTTGTCTAGTATTGAGATAGGCACCATCATGACGGGTGAGATTTTGGTTCGTGACACATGTCTAACCTTGTAAGAGGAAATTTACCCCATATGTGATTTAAATTAATATCTTCTTATATTTATGGGGGCTACATACACACAAAGTGACTAGAGTCCGTGCGTAGCTACTAATTATGCTTATGTACGGGTAGTTTAGGACCCAAATCATGAATTACTTGAAATGTTTGCATCATTTGTTAATTGAAGTACCTGAATCATATTGGGAGTTGTTAGAGAAAATAGTAAAAGACCAAAGTTTCACGTACTTGAATAATGTGTGTGTTACTCGACTGTTAATAGAAATTGTACATCCTTACGTGTTAGCCTTGTGGTAGCTTCTTATTCCGGAGGTTAATTAAGTGTCCTTCTTTCTTGTGGAGCGGGCTGAACGCCTCGGCAGTATAGATGTATCTATGGATCGTGTCGCACGTCCCTCGGAAGTGTACACATTATTCTGGATCGGGCTGAACGACCTCGGCAGAATCGTGCATTATATCGTTAGTAGCCCGAATATTCACGAGTAAATCTTTCGACTGATGCTCGGCATTTTATATGGTATTCCTTATTTATTTGATAATGACACTTGACATTTTTCTGAGTTGTTATGGTAGAGTACAAGATTTAGAAATTCATGCTTTAAATGAAATATTTGGAAGACATTGTAACTTACAGATTTATCCCATTATTTCCGTATGCTTCATATCTGCTCACGTTTTTAGTATATTACTGTATTGGACCTTTAGTAAGTGTCTATGTCGACCTCTCATTACTACTTCATATCTGCTCACGCTTCATATCGTTGATTGACGTACTCATACTATACTTGCTGCACATTTTGTGCAGGTGCATATATGTCTAGTGGTTTTTTGGCGCAGAGGCGCGGCTATTGCGGGGACTTACGATGAGCTGCATTCCATGTTACGAATCTGCAGCATACAAAGTCTCCATTAGAGTTATTTACATTTTCCTGTATAATTTGTATTCCAGACAAATGTTATATTTTATCATATTTCCTAATTGATGCTCATGCACTTGTGACACCCAGTTTTGGGGGTTTTCTTCGAGTTACTCATTATTGTGGTTCATGTTAATATTGTTTTATTCATTTTGTAAATTCTATGATATACTGTTAAATTAAGGGAAATAACGAATTTTAAAAAAATAAAAATACTAAAATGAGTAATTCAATTGGTAAATCACAGTTGGCTTGCGTGACAGCTGCGTTAGGCGCCACCACGACCTATAATGGATTTTGGGTCGTGACACTAATATACATAAGAAAACATAAACTTGACAACAAACATGTTTGGTAGAAGATCATTTGGTATTAAAGTATTTAAGTATTCTTGTTGGTATCATATTCACTTCTGCTATCTAAGATAGCTTTTAAATTTCTATCATGCAATTTGCACAAATTGCATTTTAATCTATTGATAGAAATAGTTTTCTTATTAAATGCACTACTATTATAATTGGGATTGATAACCAGGTGTTCTGGAAGAACCAAATTATCTTTTATTGGATGCTCTTCTTCATTTCTGACACGAAGCAAGAAGTTACTGAATACTGGATCTGTTCTTACTTTAAATTTCTTGTCCGTTGAATCGTTTTTAGTTGAGGCCATAAGTATAATTTTGGCAAGCTAGTTTTTACAGTCTCTGCTTTCGTCGATTTTGTAACATTGATAGTACTTGACATAAGTCACCTTTCAAGCCATTAAGTTTTCACCAAATGGTTCAATGGTATTAAATATATCTCCAGGGGCAATTGTTTCGATCATTTAACACTTAGCCTTAAGCACTTCCTCCCATATTATTAATTTTTCTTTCCTTATAAATTTAGCACTGTTGCTCTGCTTTGATGTATTTGTGATGGTTATTTCATGTCATGACCCAAAATCTACCTAGTCATGATGGCACCAAACCTAACCCGTCAGGTAAGCCAATTAACCACTATTCAACTTAATGAGATTTACTAAGATAAGAAATGATAATACACCGCTTTTATACAAAACCTTTTTAATGACTGATAATACAAATCATGAGCTTCTAAGATTAGAATTTACAAAGCTGGTATGAAATAAATACATCATCTGGTTGAAATGTGTATAAACTGATTTTTATAAATCTAAGGCTACCATGAACAAGAGACATCTACGACCGGAACACATGTACGCCTTTAAATCCAGCTCCCGTCAATCCCAACAACATCCACATCTAATATTTGCACGCAAGGTGCAGAAGTGTAGTATGAGTACACCCGACCTCATGTACTCAATAAGTAACAAACCTAACCTTAGGTTGAAAGTAGTGACGAGATAGAAAAATATTAGGGTTCAACACCAATAGCCAACAATAGTTCATCACAACATAATAGAAGTAATAAAAGAAGTAGCTCAGAGATAGAATACTTAGCTCGTTCACAGTTCAAGATAAATAGTCTTGCTTTTCAAATATACTAGTGAAAATCCAAATTCTTTACTGAAATCACCAATTTATGAGTAAGTTTGAAAATTGTGATTTCCCCCAAAACTTTCAATAGCTAATTGTTTCATTTTTAAATAACATGAGGAAAATACATCTCTATGCCTACATGTCAATATGTAGGAGAAGTCATGAATGACGCAACATCGTACAACATGAGGAAAAATGCATCTCTATGCCTGTATGTCAAGTGTGCATGCCAATGCGATGCAACTCAGAAATAAAACCATAAGCATACTCTCAGATTATCATTTCACTCAATCCTCCAGTAAATAAGTCCTCACAGTCACTCAATCTTCCCAATCGCTCGGCACTCGCACTCAGTAGGTACCTGAACTCACTCGGGGTGTGTACAGACTCCGGAGGGGATCCTTTAGCCCAAACGCTATAACAATCCAATCATGGCATAAATCAATAAAACATGCTGCGACGCGCATCTCGATCCTATAAATACCCTCACCATCAGGCCATCGGCCTCACTTAGTCATCAATCTCTTCGGTCTCTCGGGCTCATAATGTCATGAAAAATCAGCCCAAAAATGATGATGTGATGTATCAATAAATGGTGATAGAGACTGAGATATGATATGTAAATGAATGCGTATGACTCAGTATGTAATTGCAATTTAAGAAAATAATTCAATAGCAACAATGGTCTCGGTGGGTCCCAATAAAATAAACATGTTTTCTAACATGATTCATAACTCAGTTTCTCTAACACATAAAACTATATGAAAATATACAAGTTAATTGACTATACAGCTCTACGGAATCAACCGAGTCTCAATTTCTACGGTGCATGCCCAAACGCCCATCACCTAGCATGTGTGTTACCTCTAAACAATTCACATAACATGTATAATCAGGGTTCATACCTTTATATCCAAGATTAGAGATGTTACTTACCTCGAACAAGCCGAATCTGCTGCCGAGTAAGCTAAATAATACTCCGGAAATTCCATTCCGCGCGTATCAACCTCCATAGGGATTCCTATATCCTCAACTCAATTCAAACGATTTGTATCTATTCAAACAACGTGAAAATTAATCAAAATATACTTCAATGCTTACAATTTAACAATTTATAAAAATTCCCAACTCCGCTAGAAAAATCCGCAGTGGGGCCCACGTGTCGGAATCCGATGAAACTCACAAAATCCGATAACCCATTCAATTACGAGTCCAACCATACTAGTTTCACTCAAATCTGACTTCTGTCACGACCCAAAATCTCACCTGTCGTGATGGCGCCTATTTCAATACTAGGCAAGACAACAATATCAATAAAATACCATATCTTTTAAATTTGAAAATATTATACTTAATTTCAGCAGAAGAGATCTCACAAGTACAATTATAAATACTCCCAAAACCCGGTGTCACTGAGTAAATGAGCATCGAAATGATAATAAAGTTTGACTGCTAAAAACACTGTTTGAAAATATAAAACAGTACAAAAACTGAAAGGAAAGAAAGTCAAGGTCTGCGGACGCCAAGCAGCTACCTCGATAATCTCCAACAGATAAAACTCAAAAAAACTAGCAATCGCAGTGTCCAGAGGTACCTGGATCTGCACACGAGGTGTAGGGTGTAGTATGAGTACAACCAACTCAGCAAGCAATAATAATAAATAAGGAACTGAAAGTAGTGACGAGCTTCATAGTTGAGTCCAATTACAGTAATTTCTAACATAATAATGTAGGCAGGCTTTCAAGTTCAACATTTATGCCCAAAATAATATTTTCACGTCAAGTTCAACTGAAACATAAGATAATATCTCTCAGAAATTTCCAAACAATGATATATGACAGCTGAAGTGCAATAATAATGAAATCATATGCATCCTCTCAGGACCACAGTCACTCAGCCATTTCATCCACTCAGCACTTTTCACCCGCACTCAGTAGGTACCTGCGCTCACTAGGGTGTGTATAGACTCCAGAGGGGATCCTACAACCCGAGTTATCACACGGACAAGTCACGTGCTATAGTATCAATATTTGGATCCGTACGGACAACTCACGTGCTATAGTATCAATATTAGGATCCGCACGGATAACTCACGTGCTACACGGAAAACTCACGTGCTATGATATAATATATGGATCCGCATGGACAACTCACGTGCTATAATATAATATCTCACAATCAGGCCCTCGGCCTCACTCAGTCATAAATCTCTCCAGTCTCTCGGGCTCTCAATAATCATGAAAATCAGCCCAAACAACAAATGGTATGATGCATCAATAAGGAACAATAGAGACTGAGATAAAATAAACAAGTAAATTGTGACCGAGTACAAAACAACAATTAAACAGATAGTTCAACAGGTACTCGACCTCTGTGGGTCCCAACAGTACCAACACATAATCTAAACATGATTTGTGGTTCCATTTCTCTACTACATGGAGAATGTACAGATAACAATAGATTATTCAACTACACAGTTCCATAGAATTTTGACCAAGACACAATTTCTACGGTGCACGCCCACACGCCCATTACCTAGCATGTGCGTCACCTCAAAACCAATCAGATAACACTTAATGCGGGGTTTCATACCCTCAGGACCAAATTTAGAACTGTTATTTACCTCAACCCGTGTAATTCTTTATTCCACTATGCCATTGCCACGGGAATTGGTCTCCGAAAGCCTCGTATCTAGCCATAATTAATTTAATTCAGTCAATACCAATTGTTGTAATTAATTTCATAAGGAAATACTAATGTTTCCAATTAAAAACCGAAATTAACTCAAAAATCGCCCATGGGGCCCATATCCCGGAACCCGACACAAGTTACAAAATTTGAACGCCCATCCAACCACGAGTCCAACCACATAAATTTTACCAAATTCCGATATCAACTCGACCCTCAAATCTTCAATTAACGTCTATGAAGATTCCTACCATTTTGAACTCAATATTTACCCATTTGAACTCAACAATCTTTTCATAAACCTTGTTGATACGTATAAATAATACTTTTGCACCCATGAATTATACTCTTAATCACCCATCTTTACTCAAACTCGAAATTGAAGACTAGGGGTTAGAACCTTACCTCTTGGGTGAAGTTCTTGTGATATTTGCTTGTTGGATTTCAAAGCTTGAACAAGATCTAAATGGACAAAGCACTTAAGCTCCTTCCTCACTCTAGAACACTCTCCCTTCTCTCTAAAAATATCAGATTTTTTGCTCCAAAATGAGCTTCAAGGGCTATAAATCGAAGTTGGGTCGGGTCAAAAATTAGAATGAGTTGAAGCCCCGAAGCAGATTTGCGATCGCATATGTGATCGCATAACACGTATGTGGTCTGCAAACTAACCGCATAATTGAAGATCCAAAGCGAAGGTCGCTTGGATAGGTCTGCGGTGATTATGCGACCCGCATACCTGTTCTGTGGTCACATAATGCACCGCAAAACAGGTTTGCGGTTGCATAATGCCCCACAGATATCCTCAAAAAATTTGCCTCACATCTGCTTCACACTGCGGCCATTATGCGGTCCGCAGAGTGATTCTGCGACCGCATAGTGGGCCGTAGAAATGTCCTCTTCTGCCAAAATATTTCCTTTACTCCCCAGTGCTTTGTTCAACCCAAAAAGTTTGAGCCTTTGTACTAATTGATCTACCTCGACACCACAAACCTTAATTTCCTTAGCAAAAATTCTCCGGGGTCATTACACATAAGTCAACATCCGGTCAGCCTTTTCAACTTAAATTCTAAACCTTGGAACTAAGTGTTCCAAATCATTCTAAAACCTCACCGGACCCGAACCAATTACCCCCGGTCAGTTACATAACAAATGTAAGGCATACCTTGAGCAGTAAATGGGGGAACGAGGTTGTAATACTCAAAACGACCTACCGGGTCGTTACATTCCCCCCTCTTAAACAAACTTTCATCCTCGAACGAGTTAAGAATTATAACTGGAGTCTCAAATAAGTGTGGATATTTGTTCTTCATCTCCTACTCAGTCTCCCAAGTAGCTTCTCCAACTGGTTGGCCTCTCCACTGCCCTTTCACTAAAGCTATATTCTTTGATCTCAACTTTCAAACCTGCCGGTCTAAAATGGCCACCGACTCCACATCATAAGTTAAACTACCATCCAACTGGACTGTGCTGAAATCCAAAACATGAGACGGATCCCCGACATACTTCCGGAGCATAGATACATGAAACACTGGATGAACATTCGATAGATTAGGTGGCAATACAAGCTCATAAGCCACCTCTCCAATCTTCTTAAGTATTTTAAAAGGCCCAATATACCGAGGGCTCAACTTGCCCTTCTTCCCGAACCTCAACACACCCGTTATGGGAGAAATCTTGAGAAGAACCTTCTCCCCAACCATGTAAGAAACATCACGGACCTTTCGGTCGGCATAACTCTTCTGTCCAGACTGCGCCGTGCGAAGCCGCTTCTGAATCAATTTAACCTTCTCCAAGGCATCCTGAACCAAATCAATACCCAATAGCCTAGCCTTACCCGGATCAAACCAACCCACAGGAGACCGAAACCGTCTCCCATGTAAATCCTCATACGGAGCCATCTGAATGCTCGATTGGTAGCTATTATTGTAAGCAAACTCTGCCAGTGGGATAAATTGATCCCAAGAACCCCTAAAATCAATGACACAAGCGCGTCACATATCCTCCAATATCTGAATAGTGCGCTCGGACTGTCCGTCCGTCTAAGGGTGAAATGTTGTACTCAACTGAACCTGAGTGCCCAATTCTCGCTACACTACTCTCCAAAACTGTGATGTAAACTACGTGCCCCGGTCCGAAATGATGGACACGGGCACCCCATGTAGACGAACAATTTCGCGGATATAAATTTGAGCCAACCGTTACGAAGAATAAGTAGGTCCAACTGGAATGAAATGTGCGGACTTGGTCAACCGATCTACAATCACCCAAACAACATCAAACTTTCTCAAAGTCCGTGGGAGCCCAACTATGAAGTCCATGGTAATACGTTCCCACTTTCACTCCGGAATATCAAGTTTCTAAAGCAATCCGCCCAGTCTTTGATGCTCGTATTTCACCTGTTGACAATTTAAACACCGAGCTACAAACCCAACTATATCTTTCTTCATTCGCCTCCACCAATAATGTTGCCTCAAATCCTGATACATCTTCGCGATACCTGGATGATTGACGATCACAAAATGTTAGCTTCCTGAAGAATCAAATCACGCAAACCATCTACATTAGGCACACATAGCCGGCCTTGCATCCGTAATACACCGTCATCTCCAATAGTGACTTCCTTGGCATCACCGTGCTGAACCGTGTCCTTAAGGACAAACAGATGAGGATCATCATACTGGCGCTCTCTGATACGATCATATAAAGAAGACCAAGAAACCACACAAGCCAAAACTAAACTATGCTCGAAAATATCCAATCTAACCAACTGGTTGGCCAAGGCCTGAACATCCAAGGCTAAAGGCCTCTCTGCTACCGGTAAGTATGCGATGCTGCCCAAACTCTCCGCCTTACGACTCAAGGCATCGGCCACCACATTGGCCTTTCCTGTATGATAGAGAATGGTGATATAATAATCCTTAAGCAACTCCAACCACCTCCGTTGCCGCAAATTGAGATCCTTCTATTTAAATAGATGCTTTAGACTCCGGTGATCGGTATAAACCTCACAATGGACACCGTATAACTAATGCCGCCAAAGTTTCAAGGCATGAACAATAGCTGCTAACTCAAGGTTATGGACCGGATAATTCTTCTCATGTACCTTTAACTATCTGGATGCATGGGCAACCTCCCTACCGTCCTGCATAAGCACTGCGCCGAGACCAATACACGATGCGTCACAATACACAGTATAAGACCCTAAACCTGTAGGTAACACCAATACTGGAGTTGTAGTCAAAGCCGTCTTGAGCTTATGAAAGCTCTCTTCACATTCACCCAACCACCTGAACGGAGCACCTTTCTGGGTCAATTTAGTCATAGGCGCCGCAACAGACGAGAAACCCTCTACGAAGTGACGATAATAACCAGCCAAGCCGAGAAAATTCCGAATATCAGTAGATGAAGATGGCCTGGGCCAACTCTGAACTACCTCTATCTTTTTCGGATCTACATTAATTCCTTCACTAGACACTATGTGTCCTAAGAATGCCACCGAACAAAACCAGAACTCACACTTAGAGAACTTGGCATAAAGTTTCTCTTCCCTTAGCCTCTGTAGCACAATACTCAAATGCTGTGCATGTTCCTCCTGGCTACGTGAGTACACCAGGATATCATCAATAAATACCACCACAAATAAGTCAAGATACGACTGGAATATGCTATTCATCAAGTGCATAAATGTTGCTGGGGCATTAGTTAGCCCAAATGACATCACAAGAAATTTGTAGTGACTATAACGAGTCCTGAGTGTCGTCTTTAGAATATCCGAATCCCGAATTTTGACTGGTGATACCCCGATCTCAAATAAATTTTGGAGAATACCCTCGCTCCCTGAAACTGGTCAAATAAGTCATCAATACGCGACAATGGATATTTATTCTTAATGGTAATTTTATTCAACTGCCTATAATCGATGCACATCTGCATAGTACCATATTTCTTTTTCACAAAATCTTAATTTCCTTAGCAAAAATTCTCCGGAGTCGTTACACAAAAGTCAACATCCGGTCAACTTTTTCAACTTAAATTCTAAACCTTGGAACTAAGTGTTCCAAATCATTCCAAAACCTCACCCGACCCGAACCAATTACCCCCGGCAAGTCACATAACAAATGTAAGGCATAACTTGAGCAGTAAATGGGGAAACGTGGTTGTAATACTCAAAACGACCGGCCGGGTCGTTACAACTTCGAATCGACATTCAAATCCCAAATATTTGTTTTATGAAATTTCTATAATTTCCCCCAAATTTCCATCTCAAAATACTTATTAAATGATGAAAACAATGATATATTCATGTATATTTTCCAAATCCGAGTTAGAATCACTTACCATGATGAATTGTTTGAAAATCTCACGAAGAATCGCCACAAACCGAGCTCCCAAAGTCCAAATATGAAAAATGAGACAAAACCCTCGTTCATGTAAGAAAAAATCTGATCCCCATTGTGATGACCGCACATATTTTTGTGTGGCCGCACATCCCAAGTTCTGCGGCCCCAATCCAAATTGTGCGGACGCGCTTCAGCAGCTTTGTACTACCAGTATTCAGTAAATTGACAATAACTTTTTCTACAAATGTTCAAATGATTAATGGTAAACCTTTCTGAAATCTAGACGCAAAGAGCTACAACCTTTGTTTTTGAATCATCTCCAAATTCCTTGCATATTAGAAGATACAAGCTTCCAAAGTCGGACCATCGAATCTGCAAAAATCTCAATTCTGCGGCTGCGAAGAAATTCTGCGGTCTGCACAATTCCTCTGTGGTCCGCACTTTTACTCTGTGGTCTGCACTTTTCCTATGCCTCATCACTCCAAAATGTGTCCCCCGCACTTTCAAAATTTCAAAAATAACATGAGAGTGCCGAAATGGCCAGTCTAGCTCATAACTCACCCTAAAACACACCCGAGCCACTCGGGACTCCATCCGAATGTACCAACAAGTCCTAAAATGTCATACGAACTTAGTCGAGCCTTCAAATCACATAAAAAATATATCAAAAACACAAATCACACTCCAATTCAAGCCTAATAAAAACTAACAATTTCCATCTCCTACATTCAATGTCGAAACCTATCAAATCAAGTCCGATTGACCTCAAATTTTGCACACAAGTCATAAACGACATAACAGACCTATTCTAATTTTCAGAATCGGATTCCGACCCCAATATAAAAAAGTCAACTTTCCGGTCAAACTTCCAAACTTAACTTTCTTTTGTAGCCATTTCAAGCCAAATTCAACTATGAACTTCCAAATAATTTTTGGGACACGCTCCTAAGTCCAAAATCACCATACGGAGCTATCGTAATCATCAAAACTCCAATCCAAGGTCGAATACTAAAACTCAAACTTGTTCAACTCTTCCAACTCAAAGCTTCAAATATGAAAATTCATTCTTCCGAACTAATTCTAAAACAACTGAAAATGCAACCCGGCAATTCACACAAGTCATAATACATCGTATGAAGCTACTCAAGACTTCAAATAGTTGAAAGGAGTGTAAATACTGAAAACAACCGGTCGGGTCGTTACATTCTCCCCCACTTAAACATACGTTCGTTCTCGAACGTGCCAAGAGTTGTTTCCAAGCCATCAGTTCACTATCCCACCTTACCACGCACATATCCGGGGGTGATCCCATGCCACCCTATTCCATATAGGCTTGACAACACAACATAATTGAAGATCATTACTTTAACCTTAGTCCGTAAAACTAGAGCCCAATTTCCAACATCCAGAATTTCTTACAAATCCCGAGTCTCACATCTACACACTGTATAAGTTTTTAACATGCTGTATCAAGCCATAACCATAACCCCAGATATAATCACATAACATACTACACAACTCGCATACTCGCAACACCATTCCCGGTCAAAGTAATTACTCAAAAACAACATGGTACTAGTATTAAACCCCATATCAAACAAAACCTCATTCTAAAACCTTCGTACACTACTGATAATGAAAGAAACATGCGGAATCTCATGACCCCTTATCAGATCAATAAGTCATGGAGCTCTCTCTCCCCAACCAGAACCATAATCACTTTCTAAGCCAACTTTCAATATTATCCTTACAAATATACCGTAATCAAACCTGATAGTACCCATTCTAGGTCCAATGACCTTATATTGTTAAACATAACTATCCCACAAACAAGCCACACCAATATAACTTAAGCCACAACAGCGCAATCTGTGTACCCACAAATGAAAAATGTCTCAAAGAAGAGAACCGTTGTTTTTTGTAGGTTCAACCTGCACCACCACAACTGCAATGCTATGAGCTCATCATATATAGTAGAACCATGGCACATGAATCTAATAATGGTAACCATCTCTCCTAGAGCTCACATTAACATCACCCGCATGGACAACTCGCGTGCTATAGTATCAATATCTGGACCCGCACGGATAACTCACGTGCCAATAATATCAGTATCTAGACTCGCGCAGACAACTCACATGCCAATAATATCAGTATATGGATCCGCACGGATAACTCACGTGCCAGTAACATAATCTGCCTGTCATGGTCACAGGCCTCCAGTCCAAGCATATCATATGATCAATCAAATATGTACACATGTATATGATAAATGAAATAAGGTTCATATGCTCCTGGACTGGTATAAATAACACGCCATAGAGTAGGCATGTGCATAGTGTTCTATCACAACTCAAATCGGCAAGTTAACACAGAAATAGTAACTAGCCAGTTTATTCAGGGAATTAGCCTCTTTGTAACCACAAGTATAACCTAGATAGTTCTCAACAAATGTATGAATATGAGAAACATTATAACTTTATGCTTAACAGTCACCTCTAGGCATATCATAGCCTAAGCATTCTTCCAAGTATGAATACTTGCCCTGATGCCCGCACATGGGCTCAAACCTCACATATATGCGCACTCATAGCGCGTAGCTATCACAAATAATTAACGCAACTAGTTCCTTCACTGAGTTTAAATAAAATACTCATCTCAAACAAGCCGCAACCATGAAACAATATGCTTCTAAGAATTTCCAGTCTCCAAATTCATAGAACACTTGAATCACCGTAACCGATCCCAACTCCACCACTCGAATTATTAACACATCTTTCATACACGATCATCCCACGAGGAATACTTCCATAATTCTTTTGTGTCACACACTAATAATTGGAATATCATCAGTCTATCAACCAGGTGAGTACCATAATACCGATGAACATCCGTAAGTCAAAACACAATGCGCCTTTTGAAATGCGCACCCTTCTCAAGAATTATCAAGCAGTTATAACATTCATCAAAATATTTGAAACTGACCATTCTGTCCAGAATTTGTGACCTTCCCTTCAAGAATGAACTGCCACCTTGTACATGTAAGTCTTAATCGTGCACAACATACCACATCTATCATGCCATCATGTGACAAGCACAAGAATTTCATTATCAATTCTGAGTCACCAGCAAATTACATACCCGGTTAGTTAGAAACATTCCATTTACTCCCATCGATGTGAAAATCACAATACACAACATGTTCCTCATGCAGGTAGAAAATATCCATCTCAAACCATGGTAGAAACCATCAAGAATGTGTTGAAATCCATTTGCACAAAACCAAGCTATTAGAACTGAATCCTTCTAACTCGACCAAGCCACGCAGGTCACCAAACCCAAGAATATTGCCGCCAAAACATCTATAGAGCCTCACCACATCATAATTACCCAAAGCTCAGTACAAGACATCCTAACATAAAATGACACCGCCCTAAGGCCCATAAGCCACTGTATTCTTCTTAAGCACCCCCATAAGTACCACAATCGAAACTCCCACTCTGAAAGTACCTTATGTGAATTTAAAAATGTTTTTTACCTTTCTTATACTGGAATGTAGAATCCTTAGTCATACAGAATTACCGCAAGTCCCGGCACCATCAAATGCAAATCTCAGACTTTATCTATACACAAGTCTGGAGAAATCCTCAATTGCTATATATAAATCTCGAACTCATTAGAACTTTCTCGAGAGTCACCCACTTTACTCAAATCCAAATTTCACCGCCCGAATGGGCCGAACTGCCTATGCTCAATTAGAACAACAACACCTCAAAGAAGTATCCCCTGCCTTAACACAACCGAGCAAATTCATACACTGTGCATACTACATCTGTCACAAATAACAACTCAACTCATTCCATGATTTCCATATACACATGAAGTGTAACATAACCCGTATCTAAAAATTTCTTTACTCGAGTTATCCTCGATCTCAACCTCTGTAAGTCATAACTAAACCAGAAGTATACCCCAGACCCAAACTAAACTTTAACATATAACCATGAAATTAAAACACCAACAACATGCTCCCCCACTTGGCTCAAAGCCATAGATCATGGCATTCAATAACTTACAATACCCATACCGTATTACTGCCATGATACTACAGTGAGATTCAACTAAATTCTTCACAAGCTCATGCAACACCAACCATAAAATACCTAAATCATCCGCTAAGCTCGCATTTATTTCTCTTGACAGTCAAGTCAAATTTCTCAACCAGATTCAAATTCAAATCTCAACACATACTCCTCGCTGGTAGAAATGAAACTCTACGCTCAACATTATAAGGCGTACACCTCCGTATATTACTCTATATGAGATAACCCACATGTTTTGCCTAAAATTGGCATCTTGATATACCCTTTCGCAGCCACAATCACTACGCGATCACTTAATCTCCCTAAGTCTGAACTCATCAACAAGACGTGAAAATCTACTTCGCTCCACAATTAAACAACATGAAAGATCCTTCAACACATTCATAATCGAGACTATACGTCAAATTAAGACAAACACCAAGCACACATTGGCCCTTTTTTTTTACATCTCAAGCAAACTATTCTCGTCACAATCAAACTATCTGAACACATTCCGCAGTCACATCATGCTCATCATATAGCTATTCAACCGCTCATCGAGCCACAAATTCCACTCATAGGGATTCTACCGAACATATGAGTCCAAACGTACAAGTCCACACAACTGAAGCTACCGAGCTTAAGCTACAATATCATCAAAACACATAATACACATCTCGAACCTCGTTCATGGAATCACAAGCCGACGATGCACATCTGATACCAAGCGCTCACATGCGCATACTAATGTGTGGAAGTAATTCAAAGAGTTATATTTCAAGTTGAATCAATTCAGCATGATAAGGAAAGAAAGATGGGAAATTATCCTAAATGCGCTGTAGCCTCTCGAAGATAAGTATAAACGCCATCATACCAATCTGGAAGACTCTACTAGACACTTGCTCATGACTTGTAGAACCTATGAACCTAGAGCTCTAATACCAACTTGTCACGGTCCAAAATACGCATAGTCGTGATGGCACATAACCCAACCCGTCAGGTAAGCCAATTAATCACTATCCAAGTTTACGAGATTTATTAAGATAAGAAATGATAATGGACCGCTTTTATACAAAACATTTCCAAGGATTGGTAGTACAAATCATGAGCTTCTAAGATTAGAATTTACAAAGTTGGTATGAAATAAATACATCATCTATTTGAAATGTACATAAACAGATTTTTATAAATCCAAGGCTACCATGAACAAGAGACAGCTATGACCGGAACACAGGTACGTTTTCAAATCCAGCTCATGTTGATCCCAGCAACATCAACATCCAATATCTGCACGCAAGGTGCAGAAGTGTAGTATGAGTACAACCGACCCCATGTACTCAATAAGTAACAAATATAACCTTAGTTTGAAAGTAGTGACGAGCCGAAATAAAGGTCAGGGTCCAACACCAATAGCCAACAACAGTTCATAACAACATAATAGAAATAATAAAAGAAGTAGCTCAGAGATAGAATGCTTAGCTTGTTCACAGTTCCAAAAACATAGTCATGCTTTTCAAATATATTAGTGACAATCCAAATCCTTTACCGAAATCACCAATTTATGAGTAAGTTTGAAAACTGTGATTTTCCTAAAACTTTCAACAGGTAATTGTTTCATTTTTAAATAACATGAGGAAAATATACCTCTATGCCTACATGTCAATATGTAGGCGAAGTCATGAATGACGCAATATCGTACAATATGAGGAAAATGCATCTTTATGCCTATATGTGAAGTGTGCATGCCAATGCGATGCAACTCAGAAATAAAACCATATGCATACTCTCAGAGTATCATTTCACTGAGTCCTCCTAGTCATGCAGTCCTCATAGTCACTGAGTCCTCCCAGTCACTCAGTCATCACAGTCACTCAATCCTCCCAATTTCTCAGTACTTGCATTCAGTAGGTACCAGCACTAACTGGGGTGTGGACAGACTCCGGAGGGGCTCCTTCAGCCCAAGCGTTATAATAAGCCAATCATGGCATAAATCAATTAAACATGCTATGGCGCGCAACCCGATCCCATAAATATCCTCACCATCAGGCCCTCGGCCTCACTCAGTCATCAATCTCTCTAGTTTCTTGGGCTCACAACGTCATGAAAAATCAACCAAAAATAATGATGTGATGTATCAATAAATTGTGACAGAGAGTGAGATATGATATGCAAATAAATGCGTATGACTTAATATGTAATTTCAATGTAAGCAAATAATTCAACAACATCAATGATCTCAGTGGGTCCTAACAGAATAAACATGTTTTCTAACATGAGTCACAACTCAGTTTCTCTAACACATAAAAATACATGAAAAAAAACAAGTTAATTAACTATACAGCTCTACGGAATCAACCAAGTCTCAATTTCTACGGTGCACGCCCACACGCCCGTCACCTCCAAACAATTCACATAACATGTATAATCAGGGTTCATACCCTCAGCTCCAAGATTCGAGATGTTACTTATCTCGAACAAGCCGAATCCGCTGCCGAGCAAGCTAAACAATACTCCAGAAATTCCATTCCATGCGTATCAACCTCCATACGCCTTCCTATCTTCTCAACTCAATCCAAACAATGTGCAAATTAATCAA
Source organism: Nicotiana tomentosiformis (assembly GCF_000390325.3). NCBI lineage: Eukaryota > Viridiplantae > Streptophyta > Magnoliopsida > Solanales > Solanaceae > Nicotiana > Nicotiana tomentosiformis. The sequence goes on along the minus strand of NC_090820.1, from coordinate 11,936,421 downwards.
AATATACTCAAATGCTTACAATTTAATAATTTATAAAAATTTCCAACTTTGCTCGAAAATTCGACAGTAGGGCCCACGTCTTGGAATCCGACTAAAGTCACAAAATCCGACAACCCATTCAATTATGAGTCCAACCATACTAGTTTCACTCAAATCAGACTTCGAATCAACATTCAAATCCAAAAAAATTCGTTTTATAATTTTTTTCCAAATTTCCATCTCAAAATACTAATTAAATGATGAAAACAATGATATATTCATGTATATTAATCAAATTCGAGTTAGAATCACTTACCCCGATGAATTGTTTAACAATCTCACGAAAAATCGCCACAAACCGAGCTCCCAAAGTCCAAATATGAAAAATGAGACGGAACCCTCATTTATATAGTACAAAATCTGATCCCCATTATGCTGACCGCACATTTGTTTGTGCGGCCGCACATCCCAGGTTCTGCGGCTGCAATCCAAATTGTGCGGCCGCACTTCAGCAGCTCTGTACTACCAAGCTTCATTAAATTGGCCATAACTCTCTCTACAAATGTCCAAATGATTAATGGTAAACTTTTATGAAAACTAGACTCAAAGGGATACAACTTCCGTTTTTGAATCATCTCTAAATTCCTTATAGATTAAAAGATATAAGCTTCCAAAGTCGGACCATCGAATCAACATAAATCTCAATTTTGCTGCCGCGAGAGAAATTCTGCGGTCCGCACAATTCCTCTGTTGTAACAACCCGACCTGTCGTTTTGTGAATTAGCATCTCATTCAGTGACTTAAGGTCCCAAGCATCTTTGCGATGTGTATTATGACTTGCGTGTATGGTCGAGTTTGATTTTCGGATGATTCTAGATCAAATTGGAAAAACAATTCTTATTTAAGAAGCTTAAAAGAAAAAAGTTAACCGGAGAGTTTTGATGTTACCAATAGCTCTGTATGGTAATTTTGGACTTAGGAGCGTGTCCGTAAAATTATTTGGAAGCCCGTAGCTAAATTAGGCTTGAAATGGCTAAAATAAAATTTTAATTTTGAAAGTTTGACTGGGGAGTTGACTTTTTGATATTGGGGCCGGAATCCGATTCTGAAAATTGGAATACCTACATTATATCATTTATGGCTTGTGTGCAAAATTTGAAGTCATTCTGGATTGATTTGATATGTTTCGGCGTAAAATATAAACTCATAATTCGATTCGAGGCGTAATTCGTATTTCGACGTTGTTTGACGTGATTTGAAGCCTCCACTAAGTTCGTATTGTATTTTGGGACGTGTTGGTATATTTGGTTGAGGTCTCGAGGGGTTTGGGTGTATTTTTGGATCATTGGTTGAGAGATTAGTAAAGTAAAGAAATTTGGGAGTTTGACCATGGTCAATATCGGGTCAAGACTACCTCTTTTCAGTGTTTTGAGTGCGCGAGCAGGTCCGGAGTGTGTTTTATGATTGAAATTCATATATGGTTTGTGTTTGGAAGGTTCCAAATGAGTTTCAGGGTGAGTTTGAGCGAGTCTGAGCATTTCGGCACTCTGATGTTGGTCTGGAACTTTTGGAAAAGTGCGGACCGCACAATTCTTCTCGCGGCCGCACTTCAGAAGAAAGTGCGTACCACACAATTTTGAGTGCGGCCGCACATCAGAGTAAAAGTACAGACCGCACAATTCTTCTCGCGGCCGCACTTCAGGGGGTTCTGCAGGTTCGATGGTCCGACCGCGGAGGCTTATATCCTTTAATCTACAACGAATTTGGAGATGATTCAAAAATGGAAGTTGTAGCCCTTTGAATCCAGTTTCCAAAAAGGTATAGCATTAATCATTTGAATATTTGTACAGAAAGGTATATGCATTTTGCTGAAGCTCGGTAGTGTAGAGTGCTAAAGTGCGGCCGCACAAATTGGAGTGCGACCGCACAAGAAAATGTGCGGTCAGTACAATGGGGATCAAACTCTTGTACTATATAACCGAGGGTTTGGGTATTATTTCACATTTGGACTTTGGGAGCTCTGTTTGTGACGAGGTTTCGTGGGGTTTTCAAGAAATTCATTGGGTAAGTGTTCTATAACCAAGAATTATGATATTTCATAAATCCATGTCTATATTCATTATTTATTTCGGATTTAGATGGAAGAAATTAGAATTTTTGTAAAACCTTCCAAAAACGAAAATTTAAGATTTGAAGGTACATTTGACATCGAAATTTGATAATTTGTTTATGGTTGAACTTGTATCGGAATGGGTGATCGAATTTCGTAAAATTTATGTCGGGTTCCGAGAGGCGAACCCTGCGTTGACTTTTTAATGCAAAATTTTAAGTTGACATTTATTATCCGAAATTATTTCAGATAAATTTTAATGAAGTTATATAATTAATTTAGTTTGATTTGAGCTGTCCGGAGGTCAATTCAAGCAAGAAGGCGATTTTGGAATACCAGCTTAACTTCAAAAAGGTAAGTATCTTGCCTAACCTTAAGTGGAAAAATTTCTGTCACGACCCAAAATTCCACCATAGGCGTCGTGATGGCACTTAGTCTCTAAGACTGAGTAAGCTGATTATAATTACGATTCAAGCTGATTTTTCTTTTAAATAGATAATCGAAACCAACAAGGGAAATAATTACAAATAACCTCCCAAGACTGGTAGTACCGAGTCACAAACTCTAACTGAATACATGAAATGATCTCAAGGATCGAATACTCAATACTGTTTGATTAATAATTAACAGTACAATAAAATGAAAAGACGTCAAGGGACTGTGATGACCAAGCAGCTCTACCTTGAATCCTTGCGATCACACTTTAACTCTGTCCGAATCCGATAGCTCCAATACCTGGCTCTGCACAAAAATGTGCAGAAGTGTAGTATGAGTACACCACGGTCGATATCTAGTAAGTATCAAGACTAACCTCAGTGGAGTAGTGACAAGGTACAGTCGAGACACTCACTAGTCTAATAACATGTGCAATATAATATACGAAAATAAGAGGAAACAAATAACAATTATGGTAACAATAATCAACCAGTGATATACACAACAGAGCGACAAGAATACCATAAATATTGCGCAACAAATAATGAATACAAGTACAACCAATTAATCAAGTCCTTCCAATATAAATCTTTCGCCTATATGTTTTTCAAATAGAAATCATCAGGATATAATACTTTCAAATAAATCTCTTTCAAACCTCTTTCAAATATAATTCCTTAAAATAAATATCTATCAAATAAAATTCTTTCAAATAAATCTCATCAAATAAAAGACACCATGTGACACAACATTTCAAAATCATAAAATACGGGTCTCAGCCCACTTTCATATTTTCACGGCACCTCATGCCAATTTCTCTATCAGAACCGCACGGACAACTCACGTGCCAAATATCATCATCATTTAACCACGACACCTCGTGACCACATTTCATATCATAACTGCACGGACAATTCATGTGCCAATATCATCATTATTTAGTCACGGCACTTCGTGCCCACATTTCATATTACAACTGCACGGACAATTCACGTGCCAATATCAATATTATTTACGCATGGCACCTCGTGCCCACATTTTATTTCATAATCAGCCTGGCAATAACCATATGCTCCCGATTTCAACATAGATCAGACTATTATCAATTTACCAACAACAAGACAAATTGCACAAGGTATAAAAATAAACACAAGGAAAATCACAACATCACATGAAAATTACCAACGCAATAACCCCACATCATCACATATTATCCATGACAATAGCCACCCTTATCACTCCTATAATAGCCTCCCTTATCCCTCCGCCCTGATAATATCACTAGTCACCCTTATCGCTCCTATAGCCACCCTTATCTCTCCTATAGCCGCCTTTATCGCTCCGCCCAGACAATATCCCAACACACATAACAACAGTGAAATGTCACCCTTATACCCACATAATATCAACAGTGAAATGCCACCCTTATATGCTCAAAATAATAACTCAAATAACACAACAATTTACACGGAATATTATCAAGACAACATAACAAAATCAATTCATATCACAATTTTCCCAATGGCCACAACCAATTCCAAAGATATAACAAAATCAATTAATTTCACAACAAATAGCCCAAGACTCCACACAATGTGTATAAAACCTCAAAACAACAACAAAGATGGAAAATACTCAGTATAGGACAACACCTTCATTAATCCAAATTTTTGATAATTATATAACACCTCTTCTTAAGCTCATTTAATTAATTATTTGCAGGAAAAAAATCCATAATAAAATTAAATTCTAAGAAATATCAAAGCATCAAACTCACGGAATTCACAGAATATACAAGTAATAATCATATAAATTGTCGTATACAACAAATTCAATAAATGCGAATTGAGGCATGTCAAATAGATAATTTAATAAATGCCCACGATTATCCAATTTACTACACAATACACCTAAGACTTTAACCCAATATATTTTGCACATATAAGCCCGAGTACGTACTCGTCACCTCGCGTATACGACTTTTCATATTTCACAAATAACACATAAGACTCGATGCCTAAGGAGTAATTCCCCCACTCAAGGTTAGGAAAGATACTTACCTTTTTGAAGTTATGCCGATATTCCAAAATCGCCTTCTTGCTTGAATTGACCTCTGGACAGCTCAAATCTAACCAAACTAATTGTATAACATCATTAGAATTCATTGGAAACAATTCCGGATAATAAAACGTCGACAAAAAAATTTATTCTAAAAGACAACAAAAGTCAACGCAAGGCCCGCCTCTCAGAACTCGACATAATTTTCATGAAATCCGAACACTCATTTTGATACGAGTTCGACCATACCAATTTTATCCAAATCCGACTCCAAATCGGTATTCAAATCTCAAAAATTTATTTTTATAAAATTTCTACAATTTCCCCCAAATTTTCATCTCAAAATACTGATTAAATGATGAAAGCAATGATATATTCATATATGTTAACCAAATCTGAGTTAGAATCACTTACCCCGATGAATTTCTTGAAAATCCCACGAAAATGCGCCACAAACCGAGCTCCCAAAGTCCAAATGTGAAATAATACCCAAATCCTCGGTTTTATAATACACAATCTGACCCCTCATTGTCCTGACCGCAGAAATGTTGTGCGGTTCGCACATTCCAGGTGCTGCGGTCACACTCCAAATTGCGCGGCCGCACTTCAACACTCTACACTACTAGACTTCAGTAAAAAAACCTATAACCTTCTGTACAAATGTCCAAATGATTCATGCTACATCTTTCTGAAACCTAGATTCCAAGGTATACAAATTTCGTTTTTGAATCATCTCCAAATGCATGGTAGATTAAAAGATATAAGCCTCCAAAGTCGGATCATCGAACCTGCAGAACCCCTGATGTGCGGCCGCACACAAAATTGTGCGGTTCGCACTTTTCCTCTGGAGTGCGGCCGCACACAAAATTGTGCGGTCCGCACTTGTCCTCTACGGTCCGCACTTTTCCTCTAAAGTGCGTCTGCACTCAAAATTGTGCGCTCCACACTTTTTCTCTGCGGTTCGCACTTTTCCAAAAGTTCCAGAACAACATTAGAGTGTCGAAATGCCCGGACATCGCCCGAAACTCACCGAGCCACTCGGGATCCCATTCAAATATACCAATAAGTTCTATAACATAACACGGACCTACTCGAGGCCTCAAATCACATCAAATAAAATCAAAATAACGAATCACACCTCAAATCAAAATCTATTAACTTTTAACTTTCAAATTCTATATCTTGTGCCGAAACACATCAAATCAATCCGGAATGACTTCAAATTTTTCACACAAGTCATAAATGACATAATGGAGGTATTCCAATTTTCAGAATCGGATTCCGGTCAACACCCCGGTCAAACATCCAAACTTAAATTTCTATTTTAGCAATTTCAAGCCTAATTTAACTACAGACTTCCCAATAATTTTTTCGGACACGCTCCTAAGTCCAAAATCACCATACGGAGCCGTTGGAATCATCAAAATTCTATTCCAGAGTCGTTTGCTCAAAAGTCAACTCTCCGGTCAACTCTTTTCTTTTAAGCTTCTTAAATGAGAATTGTTCCTTTAATTAAATTTTGAATCTTCCGAAAATGAAACTCGACCACACCCGTGGGTCATAATATATATTACGAAGCTACTCGAGATCTTAAGTCACTGAACGGGGTATTAATTCTTAAAATGACAAGTCGGGTCATTACAATTTTCCCTTAGGCATTGAGTCTTATATGAAAGTTGTGTGATTGAAAGCTATGTACCCGAGGTGATGAGTACGTACTCGGGCTAATATGTTCAAAATTTATTGGGTTAAAGTCTTATGTATTTTTGTGTAGTAAATTGGATAATTGTTGGTATTTATTAAATCCTTTATTTGCCATGCCTCATTCCTTGTTTGTCGAATTTGTTTTTATACGATAATTGGGTATGATTGTCATTTGAATTTTTATGTGAATTCCATGAGTTTGTTGATGTGATATTTCCTAGAAATAATTATATTATTGATTTTTCATCTGCAAATAATTAATTAAATAATTTTAAAAAAGGTATTGATATTTTTATCGAAAAATTGAGATTAAAGAAGGTGTTGTCCTATGTTGAGTTATTGTTTCCATCCATGTTGTTGTTTTTAAGGTTTTATATATGTTGTGTGGAGTCTTGGGCTATTTGTTGATTAATTTATTGATTGTGCTACATCTTTGGAATTTGGTTGTGGTCAGTGGGCAAATTGTGATATGAATTATAGTATTGTGTTGTCGTCTAAACACTCTCCTTGATGTTATTTATGCTTCCTACCTTGCTTGTTAATGATATACATGTTTCTGGTAAGGAAGAGTGTAAAGCACGAAGGGTGATGCCGTGCCATTTCATATACATTATCATGTGAGGGAGAGTGTAAAGCACGAAGGGTGACGCCGTGTCATTTGAGAGTGTAAAGCACGAAGGGTGATGCCGTGCCATTGAGAGTGTAAAGTACGAAGGGTGATGCCGTGCCATTTCATTTATATTATCAGGTGAGGATTAGAGTAAAAGAACGAAAGGTGATGTCGTGCCATTATTTTTATACTATCATATGTTCATGGCACAAACGGTGTTTCCATGCAAGCGAGGATAAGAGACATACATAATATTGTGATATCTTTTCGTTGTGTGTTCATTCAGGCCTTTATCTTGAGATGTTATTGCACACCTATGTTTTCTATGTGACTTGTAGTCGTTGTTGCTTCCTGTGTGCCTCCCACTTTATTTCTTTTATTGTTATTGGTATTTCTCCCACCTAGTTAGTATTGTCATATGTATGCACGGTGAGAACGAGATCAATGCACGAAGGGTATTTCAGTGCCAATTGATTTGATCTACATATATAAATTGGGTAAGAATGAGACAAGTACACAAAGGTATTGTCGTGCCATTTGATGCCATATATTGAATATATTTCTCACACCAGGAAAGTTAAATGAAGTGTCACATGGTGATATTTATTTAAAAAAGAATTATATTTGAAAGATATTTACTTGAAGGTAGTATATTCAAAATATATTTATTGGAAAGTATTATATCCTGAAGATTATTATTTGAAAAGCATATAGGCGAAAGATTTATATTTCAAGGACTTGATTAATTGGTTGTACTTGTATTAATTATTTATTGAGCAATATTAATGGTGTTCTTGCTGCCCTGTTGTGTATACCACATGTTGATTAGTGTTGCTATCATTGTTATCTGTTTCTTATTATTTTTGTATACTATATTGCACATGTTATTAGACTAGTGAATGTCTTGAATGAACCTCGTCACTACTCCACTGAGGTTAGTCTTGATACTTACTGGGTACCGACTGTGGTGTACTCACACTACACTTTTGCAAATATTTTTTGTGCAGAGCCAGGTATTGGATATATCGGACTCGGACAGAGTTAAAGTGTGATTGCAAGTATTCAAGGTAGAGGTGCTTGGTTGTCGCAGTCCCATGGAGTCTTTCCATTTTTTATTGTACTGTTAATTTCTTATCCGAACAGTATTATACATTCGGTCCTCGAGATCATTCCATATATTCTGTTAGAGTTCGTGACTCAATACTACCAGTCTTGGGAGGTTGTTTGTTGAATATTTCCGATGGTAGTGTTGACACTTGTATTGAATAAACAAAATGGGTTGAATTGTTATTATAATCGGCTTACTTAGTCTTAGAGACTAAGTGCCATCACGACGCCCGTGGTGGGATTTTGGGTCGTGACAAGTTGGTATCATAGCTCTAGTTTCATAGGTTCTACGAGTCACGAACGAGTCTAGTAGAGTCTTGTGGATCGGTACAGAGACGTCTGTACTTATCTTCGAGTGGCTATAGAACTATTATGAAATTTCCACCTCTTTCATTCATGTCGTGCGGAATTTGTTGATTCTGGAATTTGAGCCTTTGTATCTCTATTCTCTCACAAATGGTGAGGACACATGCTACCGGGTCAGCTGAGCAAACACCTGCGCATACTGCTAGAGCCACAAGAGGTCGGGGCCAAGGTAGAAGCTGAAGTATAGGTCGAGGAAGGGCACATGTCGTAGCTAGAGCACCTGTTAGAGTAACAATTGAGGAGCCTCCAGTAGCTCTGGTTGGGGGACATGTACTGGAAGCACATGTTACCCCCAGACTTCAGGAGACTTTAGCATAGTTCCTGAACATGTTTGGTATATTAACGCAGGCAGGATTGATCTCCGTTGCACCAAATATTTCACAGATTGGGGGAGGATCTCAGACTCCTACCGCTCGTACTCCAGAGCAGCAGGTCTATATTGGTCAGGTTCTGGGTGTGGTGCCGGTACAACCTGTTATTTCGGTTCAGCCTGAGTTCAGGGCACGGACATCAGAGGAAGAACAAAAGAGACTTGAGAGATTAAAAAGGTATAGTCCACCTACTTTTGGTGGCACAACTACCGAGAATGACCAGGGATTTCTATAAAAGTGCCACCGTATTCTCCGCACCATAGGTATTGTGTAAGTGAGCGGAGTTTCCTTTACTACATTTCAGTTGTCATGAGCAGCATATCGATGGTGGCAAGCTTATGAAGAGGGCAAACCAGCCGATGCAACACCACCAACTTGGGCTCAATTTTCGAAGATGTTTTTGAAAGAGTTTATTCCCCAGACTTTCCAGGATGCGTGGCGCACAAAGTTTGAATGGTTGTGTCAAGGCACCATGATGGTGTCAGAATATGCCATCAGGTATATTGAGTTAGCCACCATGTACCTATCTTGGTTCCTACGATTAGAGAGCAAGCCCGCGGATTCATTGAAGGGCTCTATTATGATTTTAAAATATGTATGGATCGAGAGTTACAGACTGACATTCCATTTCAACAAGTAGTAGAGATTGACATGTAAGGACATGTTTGAAGTGAGGAGAAAGAGTCTAAGGAGGCCAAAATGTCTCGAAACTCTGGAGGATTTAGTGGATTATACTCTGCAACTATGACTCATCATGGCGGAGGCTCGGGCAGCCCAGTCCGCAATTCAGAATACTCGTAGTGCTTCAGTTAATACTTTTAGTGCACCATCGACACAGGGTTCTTACAATGGTTATTCTAGTTATCCGACAGAGACTCAGTATGAGAAGCTGCTCCCGCAGAGGGGTTGTTATGAGTGAGGTGATACTATACACATCAAGAGAAATTGTCCCAGACTTGGGAGGGGTAGATTTCATCAGAACACTCAGGCTACAAGATTTATTCTAGTTCCACGTGCAGAACCAGTTAGGGGTGGAGGACATGCAGGTAGAGGGCGCCTAAGAGGTGGAGACCCGACCCGTTGATATAATTGCTATGAATTGGATGAGGCCGATACACCAGATAGTGTAGTTACATGTATGATTTAATTTATAATAAAAGGAGCACCATTCCAATTTAGATTCAATTTTGATTATCGAGGTGAAAACTCCTTTCATGCTCCTTATATGATGTGATTTTGGGATAATTGATTACAATTTTATGAATTATTTGCCCTATCGGTATGGAGGTTCGTTATGTTTTGTGAAAATTGTTTACGAAAATTATTAAAAGAAAGAAAGAAAGGAAATAGAAAATTTCAACTAGCACAATGTGCAAAATACTTGTGATTCAGAGTTGAGAATGAGATCCTCGCAATTTTTATATAATGTAAAATGTTTAAACCGGACTATAAGTCGCGGTGGAAGTTATATAAGTATAAGATCCTTATGATGAAAGTTTATGTGTTTAAATTCTTCCTTCGTGAAATTAAAAAATTTTACTATAGTATTAATCGGGAGTCATGCCTGTTTGGCTTATTTGATAATTCTTTTATGTGTTTCTGTGCATATTTAGCCATATTCGTGCTATGAATATTGAGTTTTAGCCTATAAGGTGAGTGTCCAAGTGGCATTAAATGCTTCTCGTTAATTCAGATAAACAATTATGAGGTCTTCATGCATCGCGTGTTGCTTTCAGTGTTGTGAAAAATTTGAAACGAGATTTTGGTTAAAATAAGATTAATTGACGATGTTATAGTTGGTTAAGAATAACTATTAAGACGAGAGATGTGGTTATGGGCGTATGCATATTGCGATAAGTTACGTGGTTGTACCGTTCGAGTATAGGCACGGGTTTCTACAGCCGGTTGAAACTAATACCGTGTGTTGATATTGAAATCGGACATTTTGAAAATATTTGGAGTGTAAGAATTTTGGTTCTAAGGCCTATGGTAGATAGGAGAAATAATCTCAATTGAGATAGTGTTGTCGGACCTATGTCGGTTGAGGTGACGTGGTATCGCCCGCGAGTTTATGTGTAAGTGTAAAATCAGCAATTTGATAACCTCAGAATAATTCTTTGCACGTTCGAGGACGAACGTTTGTTTAAGAGGTGGTAGATGTAACGACCCAACTTGTCATTTTGTGAATTAGCATCTCATTCAGCGACTTAAGGTCTCAAGCAGCTTTGTGATGTGTATTATGATTTACGTGTGTGGTCGAGTGTGATTTTCGGATGATTCAGGATCAAATTGGAAGACCAATTCTTATTTAAGAAGCTTAAAAAAAAGAGTTGACCGGAGAGTTGACTTTTGAGCAAACCACTCCGGAATAGAGTTTTGATGATTCCAATAGCTCCGTACGGTGATTTTGGACTTAGGAGCGTGTCCGTAAAATTATTTAAAAGCCCGTAGCTAAATTAGGCTTGAAATGGCTAAAACAAAAATTTAAGTTTGGAAGTTTGACCGGGGAGTTAACTTTTTGATATTGGGGCCGAAATCCGATTATGAAAATTGGAATACCTACATTATATCATTTATGACTTGTGTGCAAAATTTAAAGTCATTCCTGATTGATTTGATACGTTTCGGCGCAAAATATAGAAGTTGGAAGATTCGAAAACTCATAATTCGATTCGAGGTGTGATTCGTAATTTCGACATCGTTTGACGTGATTTGAAGCCTCCACTAAGTTCGTATTGTATTTTGGGACGTGTTGGTATATTTGGTTGAGGTTCCTAGGGGCTTGGGTGTATTTTTGGATCATTGGTGAGAGATTAGTAAGGTTAAGAAATTTGGGAGTTTGACCATGGTCAATATCAGGTCAAGACGACCTCTTGTCATTGTTTTGAGTGTGTGAGCAGGTCCGTAACATGTTTTTTGATTGAAACTCATATATGGTTTGTTTCTGGGAGGTTTCGGATGAGTTTCAGGGTAAGTTTTGAGCGAGTCTAGGCATTTCGACACTCTGATGTTGTTCTGGAACTTTTAGAAAAGTGCGGACCGCAGAAGAAAAGTGGGGACCGCACAATTCTTCTCGCAGCCGCAGTTCAGAGGAAAAGTGCGGACCACATAGGAGAAGTGCGGACCGCACAATTTTGAGTGCCGCCGCACTTTATAGTAAAAGTGCGGACCGCACAATTCTTCTCGCGGCTGCACTTCAGGGGGTTCTGCAGGTTCGATGGTCCGACTTCGGAGGCTTATATCCTTTAATCTACAACGAATTTGGAGATGATTCAAGAACGAAAGTTGTAGCCCTTTGAATTCAGATTCCAAAGAGGTATAGCATTAATTATTTGCACTTTTTTTACAAAGAGTTATGGGCATTTTACCAAAGCATGGTAGTGTAAAGTGCTAAAGTGCGGCCACACAAATTGGAGTGCCACCGCACAAGAAAATGTGCGGTAAGTACAATGGGGATCAGATTCTTGTACTATATAATCGAAGGTTTGGGTATTATTTCATATTTGGACTTTGGAAGCTCGATTTGTGACGATGTTTTGTGGGTTTTTCAAGAAATTCATTGGGTAAGTGTTCTATAAGCAAGAGTGATAATATTTTATAAATCCATGTCTATATTCATCATTTATTTCAGATTTAAATGGAAGAAATTGCAATTTTTGTAAAACCTTCCAAAAATAAAAATTTAAGATTTGAAGGTCCATTTGACATCAGAATTTGATAATTTTTGTATGGTTGAACTCGTATCGGAATGGATGATCGGATTTCGTAAAAATTATGTTTGGTTCCCAGAGGCGGGCCACGCGTTGATTTTGGTTGACTTTTCAATGCAAAATTTTAAGTTGTCGTTTATTATCCAGAATTGTTTCCGATGAATGTTAATAAAGTTATACAATTAATTTGGTTAGATTTGAGTTGTCCGGAGTTCAATTCAAGCAAGAAGGCAATTTTAGAATATCGGCCTAACTTCAAAAAGGTAAGTATCTTGCCTAACCTTGAGTGGGAGAATTTTCCCTTAGGCATTGAGTCTTATGTGGAAGTTGTGTGATTGAAAGCCGTGTACGTGAGGTGACGAGTACATACTTGGGCTTATATGTGAAAATATTTATTGGGTTATAGTCTTAGGCATTTTTGTGTAGTAAATTGGATAATTGTTGGCATTTATTAAATCCTTTATTTGTCATGCCTCAATCCTTATTTGTCGAATTTGTTTTTATATGATGATTGGGTGTGATTGTCATTTGAATTTTTATGTGGATTCCGTGAGTTTGTTGATGTGATATTTCCTGAAAATAATTATATTATGGATTTTTCATCTGCAAATAATTAATTAAATAATTTTAAAAGAGGTATTGATATTTTTATCGAAAAATGGAGATTAAAGAAGGTGGTGTCCTATGCTGAGTTATTTTTTCCATCTATGTTGTTGTTTTTGAGGTTTTATATATGTTGTGTGGAGCCTTGGGCTATTTGTTGAGAAATGTATTGGTTGTGCTACATCTTTGGAATTTAGTTGTGGTCAATGAGCAAATTGTGATATGAATTGTTGTGTTGTGTTATCGTCTAAACACTCTCCTTGATGTTATTTATGCTTCCTACCTTGCTTGTTAATGATATACATGTGCTTGGTAAGGAAGACTGTAAAGCACGAAGGGTGATGACATGCCATTTCATATACATTATCATGTGAGGGAGAGTGTAAAGCACAAAGCGTGATGCCGTCCCATTTAAGAGTGTAAAGCATGAAGGGTGATGTCGTGCCATTTCATTTATATTATCAGGTGAGGATGAGAGTAAAAGCACGATGGGTGATGTCGTGCCATTATTTTTATATTATCATATGTTCATGGCACGAAGGGTGTTTTCATGCCGGCGAGGATAAGAGACATACATTATACTGTGATATCTTTTTGTTGTGTGTTCATTCAGGCCTTTATCTTGAGATATTATTGTGCACCTATGTTTTCTATGTGACTTGTAGTCGTTGTTGCTTCCTGTGTGCTTCCCACTTTATTTCTTTTATTGTTATTGTTATTGTCATTTCTTCCACCTAGTTGGTATTGTTATATGTATGCACGGTGAGAAAGAGATAAATGCATGAAGGGTGTTGCCGTGCCAATTGATTTGATCTACATATATACATTGGGTGAGAATGAGACAAGTGCACGAAGGTATTGTCGTGCCATTTGATGTGATATATTGAATATATTTCTCATATCAGAAAAGTTAAATGAGGTGTCACATGGTGATATTTATTTGAAAAATAATTATATTTGAAAGAGATTTATTTGAAAGAATTATATTTGAAAGATATTTACTTGAAGGGGGTATATTCGAAATATATTTATTGGAAAGTATTATATCTTGAAAATTATTCTTTGAAAAGCATATATGCGAAAGATTTATATTTGAAGGACTTGATTAATTGGTTGTACTTGTATTAATTATTTGTTGAGCAATATTAATGGTGTTCTTGTTGCCCTGCTGTGTATACCACTGGTTGATTAGTATTGCCATCATTGTTATTTGTTTCATATTATTTTTGTATACTATATTGCACAGGTTATTAGACTAGTGAGTGTTTTGACGAACCTCGTCACTACTCCACTGAGTTTAGTCTTGATACTTACTGGGTACTGACTGTGCTGTACTCTTACTACACTTCTGCATATTTGTTTTGTGCAAAGCTAGGTATTGGATATATCGGACTCGGACAGAGTTAAAGTGTGATCGAAAGTATTCAAGCTAGAGTTGGTTGGTTGTCGCAGTCCCTTGGAGTCTTTCCATTTTTATTGTACTGTTTATTTCTTATCCGAACAGTATTGTACATTTGGTCCTCGAGATTATTCCATGTATTCAGTTAGAGTTCGTGACTCAATATTACCAGTCTTGGGAGGTTGTTTGTTGAATATTTCCGCTGTTAGTGTTGACAATTGTATTGAATAAAAAAAATGACTTGAATTATTATTATAATCGGCTTACTTAGTCTTAGAGACTAAGTGCCATCACGATGCCTGTAGTGGGATTTTGGGTCGTGACATCTGCGGTCTGCACTTTTCCTCTGCGGTCTACTCTTTTCCTTTGCGCTCCGCACTTTTCCTCTGCCTCCACACTCCAAAATGTGCCCCCCGCACTTCCAAAGTTCCAAAACAACATCAAAGTACCGAAATGGCTAGTCTCGCTCAACACTCAGCCCGAAACACACCCCGAGTCGCTCGGGACCCCATCATAATGTACCAACAAGTCCTAAAACGTCATACGAACTAAGTCGAGCCCTCAAATCACATCAAAAACACAAATCGCACTCCAATACAAACCTAATGAAAACTAACAATTTCCATCTTCTACATTCAATGTCGAAACCTGTCAAATCAACTCTGATTGACCTTAAATTTTGCACACAAGTCATAAATGACATAACAGACTCCAATTTCCAAAATTGGATTCCGACCCCGAAATCAAAAAGTCAACTCCCCGGTCAAACTTCCAAACTTAACTTAATATTTTAGCCATTTCAAGCCAAATTCAACTACGGACTTCCAAATAAATTTTCGTACACGCTCGTAAGTCCAAAATCACCATACGGAGCTATTGGAATCATCAAAACTCAAATCTGAGGTCGAATACTAAAACTCAAACTTGGTCAACTCTTCCAACTCAAAGCTTCAAATATGAAGATTCATTCTTCCGAACTAATTCTGAAACATCTGAAAAACGCAATCTGACAATTCACACAAGTCATAATACATCGTATGAAGCTATTCAAGACTTCAAATAGTTGAAAGGAGCATAAATAGTCAAAACGATCGGTCGGGTCGTTATATTTCAGTTGTTTGAAGAGGCATATCAAATCTAAAGTTAGTGGCCTCATAATAAAATCATTTATGGTACACTATTTGTTATTATTGCTAACAGTATCATGCCTCTTGATTTGATATTTGCAAGTAATGCATGACATAAAAATATTATTTTGATTTCGCGTGAGGCATCTACAAAGGATAATCTCGCTATAAGAGTCAACTCTTTATTACATAGTCTTGAAAGCTTGTTCAGGATTTAGCTTTGATTTTACTTCAACATACACTTGTATGGTTGTTTGATTCTTAATACTATAATAACATTTTTTACTTCGTGTTCTAATTTTTTTAATATCTAACGCTCTTTTTATGAAATAAATTTATGTACCCTAAGATTTTTCTTAACTTGAAAAATATTTTTACTCATATGATAAATTAAAACAATAATTGAATTGGATTTTTGTAATGATCCGGCCTGTCGTTTTGAGTATTATAACCCCTTTCCCCTATCTACTGCTCAATTTATGCTTTACATTTGTTATGTGACTTGTCGGGGGTAATTGGTTCGGGTCCGGTGAGGTATTGGAATGATTTGAAACACTTAGTTCCAAGGTTTAGAATTTAAGTTGAAAAGGTTGACCAGATGTTGACTTATGTGTAACGATCCCGGAGAATTTTTGCTAAGGACATTAAGGTTTTGTGTTGCCGAGATAGATCAATTAGTACAAAGGTTAGATAAATGTGTTTCTGCGGTCCATTATGCGACCGCAGAATCACTTTACGGATCGCATAATGGCCGCAGAGTGAGGCAGGTAAGGGGCCGTTTTGGATGCCATTCTGAGGTCGACTATGCTACCGCAGAACAGGTCTGTAGGCTGCATAGTGACCGCAAACCCAAGCAGGTTTTTCCCAATTCTGGAGGCCAATTGTACGGCCGATATGCGAACCGCATATCCTGTCCGGAGCTTTGCTTTTGAGTTTTTATAACCTAACCCAACTTCGATTTATAGCCCTTGAAGCTCATTTTGGATAAAAAATTTGACTTTTTTAGAGAGAAGGGAGAGTGTTCTAGAGAGAGGAAGAAGCTCAAGTGCTTTGTTCATCAAGATCTTGTTCACGCTTTGAAATCCAACAAGGAAATATCACAAGATCTTCTCCCAAAAGGTAAGGTTCTAACCCCTAGTCTTCAATTTCGAGTTTGGGTAAAGATGGGTCATTAAGAGTATGATTCTTAGGTTTAAGAGTAATATTTATACGTATCAATAAGTTTTATGGAAATATTGTTGAGTTCAAATCGGTAAAGATTGGGTTGAAAATGGTAGAAATCTTCAAAGACTTTAATTGAAGATTTGAGGGCCGAGTTGATATCGGAATTTGGTAAAATTTATATGGTTGGACTCGATTTTGGATGGGCATTCATATTTTGTAACTTTTGTTGGGTTCCGAGACGTGGTCCCCACGGGCGATGATTTAGTTAATTTCGGATTTTAATTGGAAATATTAGTATTTCTTTTTGGAATTAATTACAATAATTGTTATTGACAGAATCAAATTAATTGTGGCTAGATATGAGGCTTTCGGAGACCAATTCTCGTGGAAAGGGCATAGAGGAATAAAGAATTACACAGTTTGAGGTAAGTAACAGTTCTAAATTTGGTCCTGAGGATATGAAACCCTAGATTATGTGTTATGTGATTGGTTTTGAGGTGACGCACATGCTAGGTGACGGGCGTGTGGGCGTGCACCGTAGGAATTGTGAATTGGTCAAATTTCATGGAACTCTATAGTTTAATAATTTGTGATATCCGTACATTCTCTACGTGTAAGAGAAAATTGAGATGAGACTCGTATTAAAAATCATGCTTAGACATATGTTGTTATTATTGGTACCTACTGGGGTCATTTCTGTGGTTGAATTATATGTTCAAATTGTAATTTCACACTCAGTCATGTTCGTTCATTTCATATCATATCTCAGTCTCTGTTGCTCTTTATTGATGCATCATATTATCATTTTGGGTTGAGTTTCATGACATCTTGAGCCCGGGAGACTAGAGAGGTTGATGACTAAGTAAGGCCGAGGGCCTAATTGTGAGGATATTTATTGGATCGGGTTGCACGCAGTAACATGTTTCATTGTTATATGCCATCATTGTCTTGATATAGCGCTTGGGCTGAAGGAGCCCCTCCGGAGTCTGTACACACCCCAGTGAGCACAGCTACCTACTGAGTGCGAGTGTCGAGTGCCGAGTGATGAGTGACTGTGAGGAAAGAGAGACTGTGAGGTTGGAGTGAATGGGAGGACTAAGTGATTGCTACTCTGAGAGGATGCATTGATTTCATTATTTGCTGCATTTCAGCTGTCATCCCATTCTGTTTCAATCAAACTTGATATGAAATTTCTGTGAAATGTTAAATGTTGAAGTTGAGAGCATGCCTATCCTTTTATGTTGGAAAGTACTGTTGTCACGACCCAATTTCCCCTCCGTTGGATAATGTGATGGAACCTAGTCTTAAGGACTAGGTAAGCCTAATATTTTGCTGAATAATAACAATAATAAATAACATCTAACAACTTTTGAAATAGTAATCTCTATAAAATTTACAATTCTCAAAATCGGTAGTACAAGTCATAAGTTATACATAGATTGCTACAAATTTCTAAATACAACTTTTTGGCAATAGGTAAAACAGTATGAATACAAACTAGGAAGGTGACTCCAAAGCATGCGAACGCAGCAACAGGTTTACCTTGAGTCTCAACAACAACAATAATCCACACAGCTAGCTAAAGATCAACTGACTTCGAAATACCTGGATCTGCACAAAAATGTGCAGAAGTGAAGTATGAGTACACCACGGCGGTACCCAGCAAGTATCAAGACTAACCTTAGTGGAATAGTGACAAGGTACAGTCAAGACACCTACTGGACTAAATAACCTGAACAAGTATAAGTATAGAAACAATAGAGTATGATATCTACATAAAGTCTACGCGAAGTGGAAATTAATACGGTAATTGAAATAAGGAAGGAAAACAACAACTATCAGTGGAACACCATAATAATGACATAGAAGAATGAACAGAAATACAACCTAAGTCTGATAATCACAGATAAATAAAGGACAAGTAACAACTCAACAATACGACATCTTTCACACCGGGTTTTAGTCAATAAACTCCATGATGTACAAAACCTCGGACAAATCACAAATCACGGGTCTCAATACCTGAACCCTAACACTTGGCATCCTGTGCCCTCATTACACCTCATAACCGCACTGACGACTCGAGTGCCAAATAGAGCCATTCTCACATAGAAGGCAAGTAAGCAAGGGTACTCAACAATATCAAGGCAACCTCTTATCTGATAAGAGTGCTTAACTACGTGTATGCGTGTGCAAGTGTCCTAACATAGTTCATACCAGCTAGAGAGCATAAGGAAAAGAACTGACAACATGTAGAATATTTTCTCACAACTTTCACAAGATAAATCTCACACAGATAAGTGTACCACTACACAAATATCAACAACAAGAATGCCCCTAGGCCATCACAAATCATCACAAATCAATCCCTGGCATAGCCCACCTTGTATCGCCACGTGTGCACTAGTAAAGTAAATGCTCGCCTTGTCTCGCCACACGTGCAAAATAATATTCCCACCTTATCTCACCACACGTGCATAATAATATTTCTACCTTGTCTCACCACATGCGCAACCCTCATATATATATATATTCCGCCTTGTCACGCCGCATGTGCAATATCAATAGTAACAATAGCACGGCAGATACCTCGTGCAACCACATAACAAAGAGATGTCAACAAAGGGCACTCACGATATACCATCTCGTAGTCCCAAAAATAAATGCTCAACAGGGGATCTCCTGAGGTACCGCCTCGTCGTCTGAAAAGTAAATATGCAAGACAGAGGGATCTCCCGAGGTACCACCTCATAGTCCCAAAGTAAATATGCAAGACAAGGGGATCTCCCGAGGTACCACCTCGTAGTCCCAAAGTAAATACGCAAGAACAACAAGTACAACAACAACAATAACTCTAATACAAGGGTACGACAAATAAATCAACTCAGAAATTCCAAAACTCAAAGGAACGTAGGAACTAATTCACAAGGAGTAGCCACAATAGAGAATACTAGTAATAATAAGAACAACTCGACAAGGGAGAAAATAATATGTAACAAAGGTCCCACAAAGTACAGTTCAACAATGAGGGAGATATCACGAGTCATTAATTCCAATAAGGATAAGTCAACTAAGATATAGGATATCAAAACTTCTTTTAAGGTTGGGCAAGTACGAAAGAGACACAACAACTTCAATTAAGGAAAAACAGAATAAAGGAAACCATAGCCTTATTTAGGGATGAACAATTACAGAAGAAATAATTATAACTTCAAATGAAGATAAGCAGTTAGGCAAAAGACAACATGGCGATAGAAGAGATAACAATTTGGGTTAGGGCACATATGACTCAAATAAGCAACAAGGGCGGATCATGAAGCAATTAATTCTAATTAAACTGGTGGAAGTGAAACTAGTAATTAAAAAACGTAATCATAATGAGAATAACTACATACTCGGCGAATACAAAGATCTAAGAATCCTAAAAGGCCAACTTTCCACAACTAAGTCCGAGCACGTACTCGTCACCTCGTGTACACGGACTACAATTAACATAAAAGACTCAAATCCGAAGGGGTAGTTCCCCCACACGAAGTTAGACAAGATACTTACCTAGAACCAAGCTCAATCAATCAGTAATAATGCCCTTTCCTCGATTATCCGACTCTAAATGACCCAAATCTAGCCAAACACAATTACATATCATGAATAAAATTACGAAAAAGTAATTTAAATAATAAATCTACCACTTTAGCAAAGAATCGAAACTTCGGCCCAAAATGTCGACCCGGACCCACATCTCGGAATCGGGTAAAAGTCATATACGAATACCCAATCAACCACGAGTTCACTCGTACAAAAATTACTCAAATTCGATACCAAAATCTTGATCAAAATCCCAAAATTCGGCCTAAGAACCTTTCTCAATGTTTTCCCAAATTTCAATCCAAATCTGAAATTAAATGATGAAATCAACCATAGATTAGTGGAATATAACCATAAAGGAGTTAAGAATCGTTACCCAAAAGTTTTGTCTGAAAATCCTCGAAAAATCGCCAAATTCCGAGCTCTTAAGTCCAAAAATGAAGAATGAAATCAAACCCTCGCACTTAGCTCTTTTTCTGCCAGTCAAACCGCTTATGTGGACCTTCAACCGCATCTGCGGTTCCGCACCTACGGAAATTCCATCGCATGTGTGATTTTCACTTAAAACTCATTGCCCGCTTCTGCTATCAAAAGGTCGCACCTACGTGTGCGCATCTGCGAACCTATGTCCACTTCTGTTGTCCTCCACCGCTCCTGCGATCTCTCCAGTGCATCTGCGGGCATCACATATGCGAAACTCACCTCGCACCTGCGTCCCCTGACCACTCCCTCCAAATCCGCTTCTACTCTTAATCATCCTCACGTGCGGCCACGCACCTGCGGTTCCCCTAGCGTGGGTGCGAAACACAAGAAACCAGCAAACTTCAGAAATTTCCTAAGTCCAATATTTCTTCCGTTAAGCATCCGAAACACACTCGAGGCCCCCGAGACCTCAACCAAACATACCAACCAATCCTAAAACACCATACGAACTAAGTCGATCCCTTAAACCACATCAAACAACACTAAATCACGAATCATCCTCCGATTCAAACTTAAAGAACTTGAAACTTCAAATTTCTACAACCGATGCTGAAATCTACCAAACCATGTCTGATTGACCCCAAATTTTGCACATAAGTCATATTCAACACTACGGACCTACTCCAACTTCCGAAATCGGATTCCGACCCCGATATCAAATAGTCCACTACCTGTCAAAATCACTAAAAATTCAACTTTCGCCATTTCAATCCTAAATCAGTTACAGACCTCAAATTCACAGTCCGGACACGCTCCTTAGTCAAAAATCACCCAACGGAGCTAACAGAACCGTCGGCACTCCATTCCGGAGTCTTCTTCTCATAGTTTCAACTAAGGTTAAAATCCTAAGACTTAAGCTTCCGAAACTTGCATCATTCTTCCGATTTGACTCTGAATCATCCGGTAACTGAATTCAACCACGTATGCAAATCAATACACATAATACGAAGCTACTCAGGACCTTATGCTGCCGATCGGGACTTAAATTCTCAAAACGATCGGCTGGGTCATTACATATTCCCCCTCTTAAACAAATGTTCATCCTCGAATGTGCCAAGAATCGCCTCGAAGTCTTCAAATCACTGAAAGCACATATCCAACATATACCCGCGGGTAACCCCACGTCACCTCATTCCACATAAGCCTGATAACACCATCTTAACTATAATTTAACCTTTCTACCAACACCGACAAGCCTTAGAGTCAAAATTCTCACCTTCCATTAATATCCAAAAGACCTGATTCTAAATCCATACTCGGTATCAGTCTCAACCAGCTGTAACTGCCTACACCCACAAGGTACGACCACTCAACATGACACGCCACATATAGGCCCATAATAATATTTCTGATCATAATAGCTGCTCGTAATCAAAACCAGCACCGACAATTAGGCTCATATCCGTTAGAACCCTGTTTCAAACCTCCACAACACTGACAACGATGCAAGAAACATGAAGATTCTTAACTCTACACCTGAATCAACAAGTCACAATTAACATCACCGGTCACACACCCTGCAAGCTAAAACTCAAGAAGCACAGAACGAAAATGACTGAATATGTAAAGAGAAACACATAAGAGAAATATCAAACAAACCCGACATGCAAAACTCTCTATCAGTACCATACTACGAATCAATTTAAAAGGAAAAACCAAAGTATATGAACAAATCATAAGGATTTCATCCTGATATAACCTTCGCCGTGGCACGCAACCCGGCTCAAACATATTAAATCACATGGAATCACGAGGGTCTCACCTCAAATTTGAATCACAAGCCGAATACACATCATACAAAATTGAAATCTTCCACTAACTCAATTCTGCCAATAAAATCACACCCGGGTAGAGTATCAAATCACAAATCGAAACCAAATTACTTAAGAATCACATCAAACCTGCCATAATAGACAACATGAATTCACTTCTAGCCTCGTAACTCTCAATAATGAGTAAAAACAAACGATAGACACGGCTATCACTTATAGAATCTCCCAACAAGGGAAAACACATAAACATAATACTAGGTCATGAACTCACCCATAGGTGGGACAACAAATAGGGGAACTATCCCCGATAAGCAGAACCGAATCAAAATCCGAATGGTGCCTCTCTGTAACAAATAAAAAGCATACACGTATGACATCATCTGGCGTAGTGGCCTCAAGCCTACAATACGAAACACATCAATGGACCGGGCCTTCCCCTCTTGGGCGCCCTCTACTCGCCTGAATACTCCGTTGTGACACACCTGTCAGGAGTCTAGGACAATCTCTCACCCTGTGGCTGGTATCTCCACACTTGAAGCAACCTATCAACTGATGTGGCTGTAGGAACTGTGCGGTACGTGTACTCTGAGACCCATGAGCACCCGAAACACTATGCAAAGCCTGAAGTGAAAACTGAACTGGTTGACCTATAAAACCTCTACCATGTCGTACCCTGCCTCCAAAATAAGGACCAGTAGATCTCCCCGGTCTACGAGGCCTCCTCTCCTCCCTGTCCTATCTCTCCTCACCTCGCCTATCTCCTCTCTCTTGATCCCACATGCCCTCTACTCGGCGAGTGATCCCTAGCACCTGCTGAAATGAAACATCTGACTCTAACTCCCTGGCCATACTAAACTGAATATCATGCCTGAGCCCCTCAATAAATCTACAGACACGCTCTTAACTGTAGCGACCAAAGGAGGTGCATGTCTAGCTAAATCACTGAATCTAACGGCATACTCCGATACTGACATAGTTCCCTGACGCAGCAGCTCAAACTCCGCGCGCTATGCATCCCGAAGGGACTGACGTACAAACTCTCTCAGGAACATCTCTGAAAACTGAACCCATGTAAGTGAAGATAAGTACAGATGTCTCCGTACCAATCCGCAAGACTCTACTAAACTCGCTTATGCCCCGTAGCACCTATGAACCTAGAGCTTTGATACTAACTTGTCACAACCCAATTTTCCCTCCGTTGGGTATCTTGACAGGACCTAATCTTAAGGACTATGCAAGCCTAACATTTACTGAATAACAACAATAATAAATAACATCTAACAACCTTTGAAATAGAAATATCTAAAAAAAATTACAATTCCCAAAATCGGTAGTACAAGTCATAAGCTTTACAGAAATAGCTACAAATTTCTAAATACAACTGTTTGGAAATAGGTAAAATAGTGTGAATACAAAATAGGAAGGTGACTCCAAAGCCTGCGAACGCAGCAACAAGTTTACCTTGAAACTCCAGAGCAACATTCCGCACAACTAGCTAATGATCAGCTGACTTCGAAATACCTGGATCTGCACAAAAATGTGCAGAAGTAAAGTATGAGTACAACACGGCGGTACCCAGCAAGTATCAAGACTAACCTCAGTGGAATAGTGAGGAGGTACAGTCAAGACACCTACTGGACTAAATAACTTGAACAAGTATAAGTATAGAAACAATAGAGTATGATATCTACATAAAGACTACGCGAAGTGGAAATTAATACGGTAATTGAAATAAGGAAGGAAAACAACAACTATCAGTGGAACACCATAATAATGACATAGAAGAATGAACAGAAATACAACCTAAGTCTGATAATCACAGATAAATAAAGGACAAGTAACAACTCAACAATACGACATCTTTCACACCGGGTTTTAGTCAATAAACTCCACGAGGTACCGAACCTCGGACAAATCACAACTCACGGGTCTCAATACCTAAACCCTAACACTTGGCATCATGTGCTCTCACAGATGACTCGCGTGCCAAATAGAGTTATTCTCACATAGAAGGCAAATAAGCAAAGGTGTGCATCTATACTCAACAATATCAAGGAAACCTCTTATCCGATAAGAGTGCTTAAGTACGTGTATGCTTGTGCAAGTGTCCTAATACAGTTCATACCAGCTAGAGAGCATAAGGAAAAGAACGGACAACACGTAGAATACTTTCTCACAACTTTCACAAGATAAAGCTCACACAGATAACTGTACCACTACACAAATATCAACAACAAGAATGACCCCAGGCCATCACAAATCATCACAAATCAATCTCTAATATAGCCCACCTTGTCTAGCCACATGTGCAATAGTAAAGTAAATGCCCATCGTGTCTCGCCACACGTGCATGATAACATTCCCACCTTGTCTCGCGACACGTGCTAATAATGTTCCCACCTTGTATAACCACATGCGCAACCTACATATATATATCCCTCCTTGTCACGCTGCATGTGCAATGTCAATAGTAACAATATCACGGTAGAAACCTCCTGCAACCCCATAACAAAGAGATGTCAACAAAGGGTACTCCCGAGATACCGTCTCGTAGTCCCAAAAGTAAATGCTCAATAGGGGATCTCCCGAGATACCGCCTCGTAGTCCCAAAAGTCAATATACAAGTCAAGGGGATCTCCTAAGGTACCACCTCGTAGTCCCAAAGTAAATATGCAAGACGAGGGGATCTCCCGAGGTACCCCCTCGTAGTCCCAAAGTAAATATGCAAGAACAATAAGTACAACAACAACAATTACACTAATACAAGGGTACGCCGAATAAATCAACTCAGAAATTCCAGAACTCAAAGGAAATGAGGAACTAATTCACAAGGAGTATCCATAATAGAGAATGCTAGTCATAATAAGAACATCTCGGCCAGGGAGAAAATAATATGTTACAACGATACCACAAAGTACAGTTTAACAACGAGGGAGATATCACGAGTCATTAATTCTAATACGGATAAGTCAACTAAGATATATGATATCTAAACTTCTTTTAAGGTTGGGCAAGTACGAAAGAGACGCAACAACTTCAATTAAAGATAAGCAGAATAGAGAAAATCATAGTCTTAGTTAAGGATGAACAATTACACAAGAAATAATTATAACTTCAAATGAAGACAAGGAGTTAGGGAAAAGACAACATGGCGATAGAAAAGATAACAATTTTGGTTAGGGAACATATGACTCAAATAAGCAACAAGGGCAGATCATGAAAAAATTAATTCTAATTAAAGCAGGTAGAAGTGAAATTAGTAATTAAGAAACGTAATCATAACGAGAGCAACTGCATACTCAACGAATACAAGGGCCTAAGAAACCTAAAAGGACAACTTTCCACAAATAAGTCCGAGCAGGTACTCATCACCTCGCGTACACGGACTACAATTAGCATAGAAGACTCAAATCCTAAGGGGTAGTTCCCCCACACGAAGTTAGGAAAGATACTTACCTCGAACCAAGCTCAATCAATCAGTAAGAATGCCCTTTCCTCAATTATCCGACTCTGAATGGCCCAAATCTAGCCAAACAAAATTACATATCATGAATAAAATTACGAGAAACTAATTTAAATAATAAATCTACGACTTTAGCAAAGAATCGAAAATTCGTCCCAAAAGGTCGACCCGAGTCCATGTCTCGGAATCGGGTAAAAGTCACAAAATATGACCACCCAATCAACCACGAGTTCACTCGTACCAAAATTACTCAAATCGGATACCAAAATCTCAATCAAAATCCCAAAATTCGGCCTAAGAACTTTTCTCAAATTTTTCCCAAATTTTAATCCAAATCTGAAATTAAATGATGAAATCAACCATATATTGGTGGAATATAACCTTAAAGGAGTTAAGAATCATTACCCAAAAGATTTCTCTGAAAATCACTCGAACAATCGCCAAATTCTTAGCTCTCAAGTCCAAAAATGAAGAATGAAATCAAACCCTCGCACTTACCCTTTTTCTGCCAGTCAAACCACTTTTGCGGGTCTTCAACCGCATCTGCGGTTCTGCACCTACGGAAATTCCATTGCAGGTACGGTTTTCACTTAAAACGCATCGCCAGCTTCTGCGATCAAAAGGTCGCACCTGCGTGTGCGCACCTGCGGACCTATGTCCGCTTCTGCGGTCCTCCACTGCTCCTGCGGTCCTCCACTGCTCCTGCGATCTCTCCAGCGCATCTGCGGGCATCGCAGATGCGGGACTCAGCTCACAGCTGCAGCCCCTGACCACTCCTTCCAAATTCGCTTATACGCTTAATCATCCGCACAAGCAGGCCCCGCACCTACAGTTCCCCACCGCAGGTACAAAACACCAGAAACTAGCAAACTTCATAAATTTCCTAAGTCCAATATTTCCTTCGTTAAGTATCTGAAACACACCCAAGGCCCCCGGGACCTCAACCAAACATACAAACTAATCCTAAAATAGCATACGAACTTAGTCGAGCCCTCAAACCACATCAAACAACGCTAAAATCATGAATCATCCTCCGATTCAAACTTAAAGAACTTGAAACTTTAAATTTCTACAACTGATGTCGAAACCTATCAAACCATGTCCGATTGACCCCAAATTTTGCAGAAAGTGATATTTAACATCACGGACCTACTCCAACTTTCGGAATCGGATTCCAACCCCGATATCAAAATGTCCACTACCGGTCAAAATCTCTAAAAATTTGACTTTCACCATTTCAAGCCTAAATCGGCTACAAACCTCAAATTCACAGTCCGAAAAATCTCCTAAGTCCAAAATCACTCAAAGGAGCTAACGGAACCACCAGAACACCATTCTGGAGTCGTCTTCACACAGTTCCAACTACGGTCAAAATCTTAAGACTTAAGCTTCTGAAACTTGCATCCTTCTTTCAATTTGACTCCGATTTATCCGGTAACTAAATTCAATCACGCAAACAAATAAATACACATAATACGAAGCTGCCCAGGACCTTATGCCACCGATCAGGACTTAAATTTTCAAAATGACCGGCCGGGTCATTACAACTGTATTTGGACATAGCTGAGAAGCTCGTCACTACCTTCAGTTCTCATCTATTATTGTTACTTACTGAGTTGGTTGTACTTATACTACACCCTGCACTTCGTGTGCAGATCCAGGTGATTTCGGACACTGTGGGTGTTGATTATTTCACACAGTTGATTTTACGGAGATTCAGAGGTAGCTGCCATATTTCGCAGACCTTGTCTCTCCTTCCCTATCCTTTTGTTTATTGTATTTGGTCTTAGATTATTATAGACCGTGTTTTCCAGACATGTAACCTATAGATGCTCATGTAGTCAGTGACACCGGGTTTTGGGAATATGTTTTACCTAGAATTTGTTGGATTTTCAGTTAAACATAATTATGATGTTTTTCGTATTTAAAAGATATTGTGGGTTATTGATTATTGCGGCTTGCCTAGTATTGAGATAGGCGCCATCATGACAGGTGTGATTTTGGGGTCGTCATAATTTTCTTGCTAAATAATTAATTGAAAGATTTAATTATTTGGTCTTAACACAAAAAATAATTTATTTTATGCTGATTCAGATTCTTAATATTAGATCATCTCTTGTTTTAAAGATTTAATTTGAATTATAATTTTATCCACCATAAATTTTCTTTTCAATGAGTAAAAAGATCGATCTCACATTCCACTTTTAGATCTTTAAGTGCAGAAACGTTAGTGGTATTGACTCTTACCAATCATTTTTCTTTCTATTTCTCACACATTTATATGTTTAAAAATTTTCTTAGTTGTTGTTTAATAATTGGGTATATTTTTCAATATTACACAAAAAATTAATTAAAAATATATTATTTGAGTAGGAAAACAATTCAAATATAATATAAAAATATATCATCGAATCGCATGATGAGGAATCAAGAAGGGAAGTGCTCCTAACAGCCTTGTAGCCTCTCGAAGATAAGTACAGACGTCTCCGTACCAATCCGCAAGACTCTGCTAGACTCGCTCATGACTCGCCTAAGTGAACCTAGTGCTCTGATACCATGTTGTCACGACCCAAAATCCATCAAAGGTCGTGATGGCGCCAGATACCGCTCCGAAATTCCATAATCGGCTCCAAAGCCTCCCTAACACCTCAAACTGATGCTTGTCGCTCCAAAACTAGTCAAATAAGTGCAACCCAATAAAAATATATTCTAATACTTATTATAATTTAATTTACAACAATTTCCAACTTCGCTTGAAAAGTCGATAAAATCACCCTCGGGCCCACTTGCACGGATTCCAAATATTTTCGAAGATAACCATTACCCATAACCTCACAAACTCAAATATATGAATTTATTTCCAATTCCATGCCCAAATTCGTGGTCAAAATTCAAGAATACAAATTTCTAGGTTTTTCTTCAAAATTCCAATTTTCTACTAATTTCCATGTTTAAATCCATATATAAACCAAGTATTTAACTTGCAATAGGTGGGAATCACTTACCTTGACATAGATGATGAAAATCTCCCCTTGAAACTCTCCAAATATCGTCCATCCTAGTGAAAAATGAGAGAGAATGGGCCAAATCCCGAATTAAATCCAATCTGCCCAGACACGTTCTTCTTGGCGTTTGCGTGACCAGTGTCGCGTTCACGAAGGCCTGCCCATGCACAGCCATCACGTTCGCATTCAAGCTCTCACGTTGTGATGCCTTCATGCCCCCACTCCCTCTCTCATCTTCGCGTTCGCGAAGGCCTTCCCAGCTACTGCCTCGCATTCGCGTCCAGTGCCTCGCGTTCATGAAGGCCAAACCCCAGCAGCCTCAAAGTTTCTCTTCGCGAACGCGGGACACCCTTCGTGTTCGCGATGAAGGAAACAAGATACCAGCAACAGCAGTCCAAAATAACCTGAAATGATCCGAAACCACCCCGAACCACACCCGAAGCCCTCGGGACCCCGTCCAATCATACCAACCAGTCCCATAACATAATACAAACTTGCTCGAGACCTCAAATCACATCAAACAACATCAAAATCAAGAATCGCACCCCGATTCAAACTTTATGAACTTTGAAATTTCAACTTCTAAAATCGATATCGAAACCTATCTAATCACGTCCGATTGTCCTCAAATTGTGCACACAAGTCACATTTGACATTACGGAACTACTCCAACTTCCAAAATCAAAATCCGACCCCGATATCAAAAATTCCACTCCAGGTCAAACTTCTCATAAACTTTCGAATTTCTAACTATCGCCAAATGACTCTAAAATGACCTACGGACCTCCAAATCCACATCTGGACGTGCTCCCAATACCAGAATTACTATACAGAGTTATTCCCAGACTCGGAATCCCAAATGGACACCGATATCATTGAACTGCACTTCAACCCAAATTTATGAAATTTTTCCAATATAATAATTTCCACAATAGGCACCGAAACGCTCCTGGGTAATCCAAAATCCGATCCGGACATATGCCCATGTACGAAATCATCATACGAACCTGTTGGAACCATCAAATCTCGATTCCAAGACCGTTTACTCAAAACTCACACTTTAGTCAATTCCTCCAACTAACGCTTCCAAAATTAGAATTTTCTTTCCAAAACTCATAATATCTAAAGTGAAGCTACTCATGTCCTCAAACTGCTGAACGACGTTTTAGGGCTCAAAACAACCGGTCGGGTCTATACATTCTCTCCCACTTAAACATAAGTTTATTCTCGAACGTGCTAAGGATTGTTTTGGAGTTGTCTGAAATCACAGTTTTTTTACACCTCGTGCACCTGTCCGTGCTTCTACAACCCAGCTGATCCCATTAGCTCGAGCAAATCTGAAGATCCTCCCCTTTATTTAGGAAAATAACCCTTACAGCCAAATTCCATCATCCAAAATTCTCTACGCGATGTACTAATACATGATTGTATACTCTCACTGAATTCTTACCATGCACCACGCAACTCATTTTCCCAAGGCAATCTTTCCATAGCACAACAACTAAATATTCCACTGACCAAAGCATGTAGTGTACCTCATGACCAACTAAGCCTTGCTTTGACTCTCGCAATACTGCCACGACAGAAAAGATGTGTAGAACTCATAGCCACCTGCCAAATTACAATTTATGGAGTCTCTCCTCCCGACAAGAACCATTACCTCATTATGGACTAAATAACAATATTTACTCTTTAATACATTTCATATAAAATCTAATCGTACTGATCCCGGGTCCAATAATATCGTCTCACCCCAGTACAAGCTGCTCAGAAAATAAGCCACCTCAGACACGGCAAAGCCTCATATGATGCCACAATGTGCTAACAAGCTACAGACTCGATTGTGATACATAAGGAAAACGAACTATGGAAAGAACTACTCAACTCGCGTAGCTAATTTAAACAACTAAAAAGATGTTATGAACTTTCCCTAGAAAATGAGAAATAAAACACATACGGATAGATATGGGGAACTGTACTCAACATCACATTGTTGCGGCATGCAACCCGATCCAAACAACATACCCGTGGTGGCGTGCCACCCAATCCACGCATAAAGTCTATATAAGGAGATACTTACTGAGCTAGAATGCTCATTATTACAAAATACCCGAATATCGGCCACGAGTACGCTAAGTGCATAATACCATCCCTGGGGAGACAGATAGTGCCATACACTACGAAACCCAAGCACAACTAAGGTGCAATAAATGATTTGCATCTCGAGAGCCATACTGTTCACATAATACGACAAACTATACAGGATCTCAATACGAGTTCGAATATTCAAATTGTCTCACAACCCACATGGCGCAATAGAGTATTGCATGAAATAGCTGACAACAGAAATAACATCCAAGGCCCGAAGACCCCTCCAAAACGACGCTATGCTGAAATGAACACATCCAGCCTGATATAGAGCCCATATTCACACTTTGATCCATCCACGAACCTCAAGCTGATTCAGATCGTACTGCACTGAGATAATAACCTTTCAAGGTAACCCTTTTTCCCATGACACACAAGAACAGTCGTCTAATCCGGAACAACTTCCATAATTCACAACCAAACTGAATAGAGCGCCTTTCAGGCCTAAACTCTCGTGTTAACGATAGTACCAAAATATTCATACTTGGTTTCAATCTTTAATCAATCAAGTGACTACATGTTACACTTATACAATATTCCCGTGGGATAACCTCCCACGACCTTCCGCACCAGGTAACAAATTTGCATATCCATACCACCGGCCACACTAATATTGTAAAGCAAACCAAGAGCCGCAAATCAGTACACAGAGCCTCTTACACAGGACAACGATCTCAGGTGATGCTACAAACAATACCAGCTTACTCTAAACATATGAATTCTTCCCTGCTCATCTGAGCCCTTCACATTCTTGTCAACCTCAACTGCAACCTTGATCTTCAACCTCCAAATTCCCATGTTGCTCACTGCACCTAACATACCAATACGCAAGAGTACAAGAATTTCATCATAACTCATGAACCACTAATAGAATAAACACTTTGTCATATAGAAACCTTTTTCTTAGCTCATCTCTAAAGAAGAAGAAGATGCAACACACAACTGAATTCCCATAACGCAGAAAATACAACCCTTAAGTAGTGGTCAAAACCACCATAATTTTCCCTAGATCCATCTACACATAACATGCCATAATAACCTAATACCTCCAAATAAATCAACTTATGGCGGCCGTTAAGCCTAGCACGTACTGCCACAACCACCGGCATAACTTAACACACTGAAGGAACTGATTATCGCAACCATCATGCCAGTTCAACCATTGCTAACCGATCCGACTTCCCCTAATTTACTACGGACTTACCTTAGGAATAATAATAGTTCCATTTAAAACATAACGACCCCCAAATCCGCACTCATCCTGAGTGACCTTATTTTACGAGACCACATTGTCTCAAAAAACCCACGAATCATCTCATACCCTCCTTATGCGCATATTCGCATCTTCAACTGGTACACCTATTCTAGAAAATCCCTCTATGAATCCGAAGTTATTTTCTTCCATTCCTCTAATGCCACATCGCAGACCGAAGATAACGTAGAACACTCCAAGTCCCTTTCATAACCCGCTGCAACAGCTCGATACTTAACCATACTATGGACTAGAAATCCGTAGGCACCACACTTTAACTTTTGAATCCACTAGGATCGTGATTGAGAGTTACCCACTCTGACTTGGTCCCGAATATAATCAAACCCCAAGGCTTTGCTAGCACATGAACACCCTCTCAAAGAAGCAACCAGCTGAATTCCTTTCCTTCTACATCACTTCTACACGAAGCATAAACTCCGAGCCTTCCCAAAGCCTAAATATGAATCGATAAGGCCAATTGTAGCACACATTCCTCAAATCCTTTGCTCAGATTACCACTGATGTTCTCTTCCTCTGGTTGTAATAACCCACCAATATGCCGATAACCCAAAACCTCACAAGTAGACGACCATGCAATCCAATCGTAGGCGGTGGAGCTCTCCCACTTAACCTTGAAGCTACCATTACATGACCCTGGAACCTATCAAGATCCCTTCTTCCATACTGACATAACCTCACGCAATCGGCCCGCCAAATTCCTCGAAATCACCTTGTTAACCCTTTCATGAACGCTCTGAATCACTAGCCACATTTACATATTCGACTTCGTACCGGATAGCCAATAAAATTCTTCATAGAAGCTTCATCAACACCACACAACAGTTAACCTACTCGCCGAAAATATCTCACCTATGAAAATTCCATGCCAACATCCTCCAACAACGTTGCACCAAGTACAATTACCATGAAGCCAATAAACCACCTTGAGCCCATGCTCATTCACCAGCTATACAAGTCCGTTCACTCCCCATCAACACCAACTAAAAGTGTGATGATACATTCCAATCCAAAGCCATGTTACATCCCTCTTCATATTACACAACTCCCTCCTATCACGCCCAATCTTCCTCAATATAGCAGCCAATGTTTCAAATTAAGCCCGTAGACCTAGTCACTATCCACCATAAGTTCCAAATCAGTCTAAGCTTTCCTCAAGGCGTGTAGCTATCCTCCCACAAAACCCATATGATACTCTTCCACTCTCCCACTTTGATCAAACCCTCTCTTCTTTAAGCAACTACTCGACTTTTGTTTCTCACATTTAGCCTTCTAGAATTTTAACCACTGCTAGACACCTCCTACATGTCCTTCCTCATCCTTCGCTGCCAAGTTGTTGCCTTAAATCAAAATCTATCTATGTAGCGCTTGAACCAATCGATCGCTACCGACTTTAAACCTTTCCGAGGATCATCTTTCTCAAGCCATCAATACTAGGAACACCGCTTCAGTCCTGAACCGCTGCACATCGCGGTCTCTGAAACCGCTTCCCCGACATCATTTCACAACACCCTTCCCCAAAGGCGAATTGAAGAAGACCATAACATCGGTGAACTTAACATATTTCCATCAAGGACGATGTCATCACATCACATATGGAAATTCTACCACACTCGAAAATACCAAGTCTTGTTACCCCATCGACCCAAACCTGAGCATTCGTAGTCCGATTGTCTTTCCTCCGCTGGAAATAAAATACTGAATCTCTGAATCATGCACTGAGTAAAACCTACTTTCAAGTCATACACTGTCTCAACGCATAGACAAGCATCCTACCATTACACAAACACAATATGATAGCAATGCACGAATCATCATAACAATCAATGCCAAACCTCAAAACCTTCAGAAATACAGCTACTAAGCTGAGATAACAAAACATCCTTCCACAAGGCGACGGACATTATCCCAATCGAATACGCAGGGAGAAACATCCCGCACCACATCTGCAATACCATTAAAATTCCTCGATTCCAAATTTATAACAAGCGCTTCACGTCGCATAAGACTGAATATGAAGAGAATGAAGGCATAAGCCTCAAAGGAATCAAATCGCACGATGAGGAATCAAGAAGAGAAGTGCTCCTAACAGTCATGTAGTTTCTCGAAGATAAGTACAGACGTCTCTGTACCGATCCGCAAGACTTTACTAGACTGGCTCATGACTCGTGAGTAGGGCTGGCAAGTGGACCGGTCCCGGGCCTAAATGGGCCAAGTGGGCCAGTCCCGAGCCTAAACGGGCCAAGTGGGCCGGTCCAAACGGTCCCGGTCCCGGGCCGGTCCCAAATTAAACGGGCTAAACGGTCTTGGGCTAAACGGACTTTTTGTAGGGAGCGGCTCGGGACCGGGACCATTTGGTCCCGGGCTAAACGGGTTAAGTAGGCTAAGTGGGCCCAACATATTATTTAAAATAAAATAAATTAAATAGATATTAGAGACAAAAGGATGTTAAAAAAAATATCTAAGACAATGCTTTGTAAATTTTATTATAGAATTGTGATCTAAATTTTAATATTCAATATTTAATATCGAATATATATATAGTATATAAGATGTATATATAGTATATCGATATAAGATGTGTATATATATATATATATATATATATATATATATATAAAATCTATATTCGATAAGCTATATATACATCTTATATACTATATATAAGATGTATATATAGTATAGTATAGTATAGTATATATATTAAATGTATAATATATTGATATACATATTATATATATATATATATATATATATATATATATATATATATATATATATATATTATACATTTAATATATATACTATATATACATCTTATTACTTATATCGATATATATATATATATATATATAAGATGTATATATAGTATATATATATATATATAAGTAATAAGCTATATTTGATAAGCTATATATACATCTTATATACTATATATAAGATGTATATATAGTATAGTATATATATTAAATGTATAATATATATATATATATATACCGATCAATATGTATGTATATATATATATATATATATATATATATATACAGATATAATATGTATGTATGTATATAAATATAAAAATATATATCGATATAAGTAATAAGCTATATTCGATAAGCTATATATACATCTTATATACTATATATAAGATGTATATATAGTATAGTATATATATATTAAATGTATAATATATATATATATATATATATATATATATATCGATATAAGATATATATATAGTATATATATGATATAAGTAATAAGCTATATTCGATAAGCTATATATACATCTTATATACTATATATAAGATGTATATATAGTATAGTATATATATTAAATGTATAATATTTATTTATATATATATCGATATAAGATATATATATAGTATATATATATATATATATAAAAGCTATATTCGATAAGCTATATATACATCTTATATATAGTCTATATATAAGATGTATTAGTATATAAGATGTATATATAGTATAGTATAGTATAGTATATTTATTAAATGTATAAAAAGTTTGGGGTTAAAACAAAGTTGGGGAGTTAAATGACTTTTTTATAGCCGTTGGGACCGTTTGGCCCGCTAAGGGACCGTTCCGGTCCCAGTCCTTGGCGGGCTAAATGGTCCCAGACCTGGCGGGCCCAAATCATAGAACCGGCCCACGAGACCGGCCCAGGCCCACTAAAACCAGGCCAAACGGTCCTGGCTCGTTTAGCCCGTTTGGCCCGCGGTCCCGGGCCTGGACCGGCCCACTTGCCACCCTTACTCGTGAGACCTAAGTGAACCTAGTGCTCTGATACCATGTTGTCACGACCCAAAATTCATTAAAGGTTGTGATGGCATCGGACACCGTTGTCAGGCAAGCCAACAATAAATACTAAGTTTAGGTCTCATTTTAATATTTTTGAAATCATAATTTTCCTTCAATTAAATAGTAGAAGATGAAAATTTAAGAGTAAATAATAATGTTTTAAACAATCTCAATACTGAATAACCCATAATCACCCCAAAACCCGGTGTCACAAGTGTATGAGCATCAACTAGGAAGTAAAATAAAAATACAACATCTGCCCGAAATAAAAATTTGGACAAGAGAAATATAAATATTCTGAAGGAGACTCTGCTGGTTGTGAATTGTAGTAGAGAATGCAGCTCACCTAAGTCCCCACAATAACCGCGCCTCTGCGCCCACAAGGCCTCTAGACATATAAATACCTGCACAAAAATGTGCAACAAGTGTAGTATAAGTACGTAAATCAACGCGTACCTAGTAAGTATCCTGCCTAACCTCGAAAAAGTAGTGACGAGGGGTTGACTCAGACACTTACTATGGGATATAAATAAAATACCAATGGTATGATTAAGTATGGATTTCGTAGAACGGCTGCAAGCTCATTATTTTGAAGTAAGTAAGTAATTCTTTTATAATTAAGGAATCTTCAAATTTATTTTCATCTTTTAACAATTTATATCTCCGGCCAGTGAGGCCATATCAATTATCATAAATTCCAAAGCAAAACAATTCCATCATGCGCAAATCATGCCAAGGTCATACGGACCGATCCAATATAATATTAAACTGTGCACCGTCGGAGGGTCGAACGATGCGAACCATAGATGCATCTATTTAATCTGCCGAGGCGTTCACCCCGTTCTACAAAAGATAAACACATTCAAACAACCAAATCAAAGATTTATTTAGGTTTGATGTTCAAAGAAATATCAATTCTCATTAACGGTTAAGTGACCCGTCCGAAACCCAAGTAGGTGAAGCTTAACCTTTTGAAATTCCTTTATCAAGTTCCAATATGTTTTAAACGGTTACATTAACAAATAGGATGCAAGCATCGCAAATATAACGCAATTCGGGTCCTAGATTACCCGGACATAAGCATAATAGTAGTTACGCACGGACTCTCGTCACTTCGTACGTATGTATCCCCAACAAATAGAAGCACATATTGAATTATTTCACCTATGGGGTAAATTCCCTCTTACAAGTTTAGAAAAGAGTCTTACCTCGCTTCGAAATTCCATAACCGGCTCCAAAGCCTCCCTAACACCTCAAAGCGATGCATGACGCTCCAAAACTAGTAAAATAAGTGCAACCCAATCAAAATATACTCTAATACTTCTTATAATTCAAATTACAATAATTTCCAACTTCGCTCGAAAAGTCGATAAAATCATCCTCGGGCCCACTTGCCCGGATTCCAAATATTTTTGAAGATAGCCATTACCCATAACCTCACAA
Source organism: Nicotiana tomentosiformis (assembly GCF_000390325.3). Taxonomy (NCBI): domain Eukaryota; kingdom Viridiplantae; phylum Streptophyta; class Magnoliopsida; order Solanales; family Solanaceae; genus Nicotiana; species Nicotiana tomentosiformis. The sequence goes on along the minus strand of NC_090820.1, from coordinate 11,898,687 downwards.
ACTCAAATATATGAATTTATTTCCAATTCCATGCCCAAATTCGTGGTCAAAATTCAAGAATACCAATTTCGAGGTTTTTCTTCAAAATTCTAATTTTTTACTAATTTTTATTTTTAAATCGATATATAAATCAAGTATTTAACTTGCAATAGGTGGGAATCACTTACCTTGACATAGATGATGAAAATCTCCCCTTTAAGCTCTCCAAACATCGTCCACCCTAGTGATAAATGAGAGAGAATGAGCCAAATCCCGAATTAAATCCAATCTGCCCAGACCCGTTCTTCTTCGCGTTCGTGTGACCAGTGTCACGTTCGCGAAGGCCTGCCCATGCACAACATCTCGTTCGTGCTCAAGCTCTTGCATTCGCAATGCCTTCAAGCCCTACTGCTTCACGTTCGCGAAAGCTAAATCACTCCAAGCCCCCGCTCCCTCTCTCTTCTTCGCGTTCGCGTAGCCTTGGCTGCGTTCACGAAGGCCTTCCCAGCTACTACCTCGCGTTTGCGTCCACTGCCTCCCGTTTGCGAAGGCCAAATCCCAGCAGCTTCAAAGTTCCTCTTTGCGAATGCGGGACACCCGTCGCGTTCGCGATGAAGGAAACCAGATACCAACAACAGCAGTCCAAAATAACTCGAAATGATTCGAAACCACCCCGAAACATACCGAGGCCCCCGGGACCCCGTCCCATCATACCAACCAGTCCCACAACATAACACAAAATTGCTCGAGACCTCAAATCACATCAAACAATATCAAAATCATGAATCGCACCCCAATTCAAACTTAATGAACTTTGAACATTCAACTTCTAAAATCGATGCCGAAACTTATCAAATCACGTCCGATTGTCTTCAAATTTTGCACACAAGTCGCATTTGACATTACGGACCGACTCCAAATTTCGGAATCGAAATCTGACCCCGCTATCGAAAAGTCCACTCCATGTCAAACTTCTCAGAAATATTCGAATCTCTAACTTTCGCCAAATGACCCCAAAATGGCCTACGGACCTCCAAACCCATATCCGGACGCACTCCCAATGCCAAAATCACTATACGGAGTTATTCCTAGACTCAGAATTCCAAACGGACACCGATAATATTAAAAGGCACTTCAACCCAAATTTATGAAATTCTTCCAAACTGCCAACTTCCACAATAGGCGCTGAAACACTTCCGGGTCATCCAAAACCCGATCCGGACATATGCCCATGTCCGAAATCATCATACGAACCTGTTAAAACCTTAAAATCCTGATTCCGAGGTCGTTTACTCAAAAATCACACTTTAGTCAATTCTTCCAACTAAGGCTTCCGGAGTTAGAATTATTTTCCAAATCAACTCCGAACTTCCGAAATTTCAATTCAGACCACGCATATAAGTCATAATATCTGAAGTGAAGCTACTCATGGCCTCAAACTGCTGAACAACGTTCTAGGGCTCAAAACGACCGGTCGGGTCGTTACATATGTTCTTTCCCTATGAGTTCTTCTATTTAATATTTTAGGATTATTTCGGTCTATCAATATTATATTCATGCCTTTATAATAATATAGGCTTTCCGTTTTCTAAACGAATTTGAACAATATAATACAATCTCAAATTAAATTAGTAATAGCACATTATAATACGTTTTCAAATTAAATTAGTAATAGAAATTTTTAAGAAGTATATCCTAAAGGTAATAGGATTACATGACTAAAAATATCTCTATCCCGAAAGTAATTATACTAATGGGAAACATAACGTGTTCCTAAAGGTATTAGGTTTTGTAACGACTCGACTTGTCGTTATAAGAATTTATGCCCCGTTCAGTGACTTAAGACCTCGAGCAGCTTCGCAATATGTATTATGACCACGGGCGTGGTCGAATTTGATTTTCAGAAGATTCAGAGCATAATTGGAAAGTTCGACCGAAGGTGGAATTTTTTATGATAAGGTCGGATTTCCATTCTGGAAATTGGAACAGCTCCATTACGTAATTTATTACTTGTGTGAAAAAATTGAAGTCATTCCGGATTGATTTGATAGATTTCGGCACAAAATATAGAAGTTGGAAGATTTGAAAACTAAATATTCGATTCAATGCGCGATTCGTAATTTCGGCGTTGTTTGACGTGGTTTGAAGCCTCGACTAAGTGCATATTGTATTTTGGGACACGTTGGTATATTTGGTTAAGGCACCAAGGGCCTCGGGAGGATTTCGGAAGGATAACAGAGCAATTTGGACTTGAATAAAGTTGCTGGAAAATGGCCGCAGCTGTTGGAATCACACCTGTGGAATTATGGGCGCAGGTGCGACCATCGCAGAAGCGAGGAATTTCCCCGCAAAAGAGGCCTAGGCAAGGCTGATGGAGAAAGCCGCATATGCGGCCACAATTGCGCAGAAGCACAAGCACATGTGTGACCACTGTGCTCGCAGAAGCGAAGGAAGCACAGGTGCGCATTTTGGCTCGCAAAAGCAAGGCCGCAGATGCGGTAATATGTCCGCAGAAGCGGAAACTGAACAGAATGTTAAGGACCAAAAAATGGTCACTTCGCCATTTTTCGTTTTGGACTTTTGGAGCTCGGATTTAGGCAAGGGCAAGTGTTCTATATCCTAAAGTGATTATATTTCATGAATATATTATTATATTCATCGTTTAATTTGAATTTAATAGAGAAAATGAGAATATTTGTAAAACTTTTCAAAAATGGAAATTTTAATATTTGGAAGTCGAGTTGTTAGCGGAATTTGATAAAATTGGCATGGTTGAACACCTATCGGAATGAGTGTTTTGATTTCATAAAAATTAAGCCGGGTTCCAAGAGGCGAGCCCCGCGTTGACTTTTGTTGACTTTTTAGAATAAATTTTAGAGTCGACGTTTTATTATCCAAAATTATTTTCGATGAATTTTAATGAAGTTATACAATTAATTTGGATAGATTTGATCGGTTTGGAGGTCAATTCAAGCAAGAAAGTAATTTTGGAATATCGTCATAACTTTAAAAAAGTAAGTATCTTGCCTAACCTTGAGTGGGGGATATTCTCCTTAGGCATTGAGTCTTATGTGCAATTTGTGTAATTGAAAATCATGTACGCGAGGTGACGAGCACATACTTGATTTATATGTACAAATTACATTGGTTAAAATCCTTAGACCCCATTATATATTAAATTGAAAATTATTGGCACTTATTAAATCCTCTATTTGTCATGCCTAGATCCTTGTTTGTTGAAATTATTTTTATGCGATGATTTGGTGTGATTGCCACCATGATTTTTATGTGAAATATTATTTTGTTGAGTCATTCACTCCCGGATATTTTGTTAAGATTTTGTGCACATTATGGTCGAGTCATGGGCTGTGGAAAATAATGTATTCTCGAATTTTGTGGCGAGTTGTAATATTTGAGCACTTGATGTGCAATTTGTGATAAATTATAATATTTGAGCACTTGATGTGCAAATGTGTGATATATTGTAATATTTGAGCACTTGCGGTGCGATTTATGAGATGTACTATTGGCACGTTATATTGTTGGGAAGTTTTGTTTGGGTGTTTGCATGAGGTTTCTGCCGTACTTTTATTAGTATTGATTTATGCACATGCAGTGTGACAAGACGGGCTATAATATATATATATATATATATATATATATATATATATATATATATACATATACATATATGTATGCTCATATGGCGAGACAAGGTGAGAATATTATTTCGCAGGTGTGGCGAGACAATGCGGGCATTTACTTTATTATTGCGCACGTGGCGAGACAAGGTGGGTTATGTCGGGAATTGAATTGTGATGAATTGTGATAGCCTGGGGGCATTGTTGTTTGTTGCATATTTACTTAGGACTACGAGGCAGTACCTCGGGAGATCCCCTTGTCTAGCATATTTACTTTGGGACTACAAGGCGGTACCTCGGAAGATCCCCCTGTCTTGCATATTTACTCTGGGACTACGAGGCGGTACCTCAGGAGATCCCCTGTTGAGCATTTACTTTTGGGACTACAAGACGTATCTCGGGAGTGCCCTTTGTTGACATCTCTCTTTGGTTATTTTGTTTTTTTTTTGTAATATGTAAATTCCTGTGTTCTCCGTGATGTATTATTTGAATTAATATTAAGTGTCTTATATTTCTAGTAGTATTATGTTGGCTTTGGCTTTTTCGTATGAGACTCTGGTTTGTACTTGTTCTTAATGATGGAGTTATTTTAAATAAAAGAAATTACTATTATGTTTTAATTTAATAAGTTTTGCATTCAAATCAGCAGATTTTTTGATGTTTTATTTAAATTGAAATGTCATTTTTCTTCACTCAAACTATTTCTAAAATATACTCATTTCCTTGATGAATTCTTACTTGGTTTAAAAATGGTAACCTTACTTTATTGGAAATAAATAAATCGTGCGGACTTTATGTATAGACATATTTGGCACGAGAGTTATCCGTGTGGTTGTGATAGAGATATGGGCACGAGGTGCCATGAGAATATGAAAGGGGGTTGAGAACCGTATTTTATGATTATGATATGAGATATTTATTTGAAAGAGTTTTATATTCGAAGAATACTTATTTGAAAAAATATATTTGGAGGGTATTTATTTAAAGAAATTATATGTGAAAGATTTGTTTAATTGGTTGTTCTTGTGTTTCTTATTCGACTGAGTAATAATTATGGTGTTCTTGCTGCATTACTGTTTATATCACTAGTGGATTATTGTTTCTATCACTGCTATTTGTTTTCGATTATTTTAGTATGGCAGAGGTTATTTGACTAGTGAGTGTCTTGACTGTACCTCGTCACTACTCCACTGAGGTAAGCCTTGGTACTTACTGGGTAGCGACTGTGGTGTACTCATACTACACTTCTGCATATTTTTGTGCAGAGCCGGGTAATGTGGAGTCAGTTGACTGATCGCTAGCAGTATGGATCTTGCTGTGGAGACTCAAGGTAAACCTGTTGCTGCGTTCGCAGGCTTCAGAGTCACCTTCTGATATTGTACTTGCACTGTTTTATCTCTATTTCAAAACAGTTGTATTTATAGGCTTTCTAGTAACTTAATAGAGCTTATGACTTGTACTACCGATTTTGGGATTTTAAGTATTGTATAGAGATTCATATTTCGTATTTATCAGTCGTTAATTAATACTATTATTATTTCAGTAAATGTTAGGCTTACCTAGTCCCTAAGACTAGGTGCCATCACGACATCCTACGTAGGGAGATTTGGGTCGTGACAAGTTGGTATCAGAGCTCTAGGTTCATAGGTGCTACGAGTCATAAGCGAGTTTAGTAGAGTCTTGCGGATCAGTACAGAGACATTTGTACTTATCTTCGAGAGGCTATGGGACTATTAGGACAGATTCACTTCCTTCATTCCTATCGTGCGAGTTTATTGATCTCGTAGTTTGAGTTTTACCATTCTATTCTCTCATAGATCTTGAGGACACGAGCTGCAGTTACCTGATGACGATGCTTCCAGAGCAGGTAACGGTAGAGGTAGAGGCAGAGGCCGAAGGGGAGCACGTGCCGCATCTAGGTCACCTACTAGAGCAACGGTTGAGGAACCACTAGTAGCTCCGGTTGGGGGACAGGTACCGGAGGCGCCTGTTGTTACCCCTGGACTTCAAGAGACATTAGCACAGTTCTTGAGCATGTTTGGTACATTGACTCAGGCGGGGTTGATTCCGATTGCACCAGGTACTTCACACATCGGGGGAGGGATTCAGACTCCCGCCTCCCATACTCCAGAGCAGCGATTCCACATTGGTCAGGTTCCAGGAGTCATGGCGACTCAGCCTGTGGTCCCAGTTCAACCCAAGGTTAAGGCCGCAACATCTATGGAAGAACAACTTTGACTTGCAAGGTTCAAGAAGTATGACCCTCCTACGTTCGGTGGTTTGGCTTCAGAGAGTGCACAAGGCTTTGTAGAGGGGTGCCATCGCATTCTCCGCACTATAGTTATTGTGGAGACGAGTGGAGTTGCTTTTACTACGTTCCAACTTAAGGAAGCGACATATCAGTGGTGGAGGGAGTACGAGTTGGGTAGCCCGGCCGATGCAGCTTCACTTTCATGGGCTCAGTTTTTGAAGATGTTCCTGAGAGAACTATGTCAGTGTCAGACTATGCAGTTAGATTCTGTGATTTGGCCAGACATGCACCTGTTTTGGTCGCTACAGTTAGAGAGCGAGTCTGTATATTCATTGAGGGGCTAATATGTGATATCCGGTTCAGCACGACTCGGAGTTGGAGTCAGATGTTCCATTTCAGCATGTGGTGGGGATCGCCCGCCGATTTGAGAGCATATGGGACCAGGAGAGAGAGGACGGGGAAGCTAGGAGGCCTCGTAGACCGGAGAGATTTACTGGTCCATATATTGGAGGCATGGTACGTCATGGTAGAGGTTTTGTGGGTCATCCATTTCAATTGCACTACAGGCTTCGCACGGTGTCCCAGGTGCCCATATGTCTCAGAGTACCCGTACCGCACAGTTTCCACAGCCACGTCAGTAGAGAGGTTGCTTTGAGTGTGGAGATACCATCCACATGGTGAGATATTATCCTAGATTCCTGACAAATATATCACAGCGGGGCAATCGGGCGAGTAGAGGGCCCCCTAGAGGGGTAGACCCGACCCGTTGATATAATTGCTGCGAATTGGCTAAGGCTGCTACACCAAATGGTGTCGTTCCAGGTACGATCTCGATTTGTTATAAAAGGATAATTCTCCTTAATTTGATTCAGTTCTAGATATCAAGGCGAGTCCTCCTATTATGCTCCACTTATGGGGGAGCTTCATAATTTTGTGACCCACTTATATGTTTATCCCTGTTGGGAGGTTTGACGATATTAGCCCGTGCCTATCATTTCTATTTGTGTACACCATTGAGGGCTATAAGTCCAAATGTGACTTTTATTACTCACTATAGTGAGTTTCGATGTGATTTCAGAATAATTGAATTCAATATTATGAATTATATACTCTATTGGTATGGGGGTTCATTATGTGTTGTGAAAAGTCGTTTACGAGATTTATTGAAAAGAAGAAAGAAAGGAAGTTGAAAATTTTAGTTGGCACAATGTGCAGAATACTTGTGATTTGGAGTTGAGGACAATATCCTCGCATTTTTATATGAGGTGAAATATTTAAACTGGGCTACGAGCCGCAGTGGAAGTTATGTAAGGAGGAGGTCCTTGTGATGAAAATTGTATGAGTTTAAATCTTCCCTTTGTGAAATTTAATTTGTACTATAGTATTAATAGGGAGTCATGCCTGTTAGACTTATTTGATAATTCTTGTATATTTTTCTATGCATATTTAGCCATATTCGTGTTGTAAACATTGATTTTTAGCCTACGAGGTGAGTGTCCAGGTGGCGTTAAATATGACCCATTAATCCGAGTAAGTAATTATGAGGTATTCATGCCTCGCGTGTTGTTGTCAGTGTTACGAAAAGTGAAATGAGATTTTGGTGAATATGAGATTAATTGAAGATGCTGGAAATTAATTATAAACAACTATTATGACCAGAGATGTGGTTATGGACATACGTATGATGTGTGCGTAGGCACGAATTGCTAGAGCCGATTGAGACTAATACCGTGTGTTGATATCAGGAATTCAAAATTTATTTGGAGTGTAAGGAATTGGCTTAAAGGCTTATAAGTGTGAATAAAAGAAATAATCTCCACTAAGATGATGTTGTCGGACCCCTGTTAAATTTGCGGTGACGTAGAATCACCCGTGAGTATGTGTGAAATAATGCACTCAGTAATTTAATGTTATCAGAAAGACTCTTGACACGTTCGAGGACAGATGTATGTTTAAGAAGGGGAGAATGTAACGACCCGACTTATCGTTTTAAGAATTTATGCCCCGTTCAGTGACTTTAGGCCTCGAGCAGTTTCGCAATATGTATTATGACCCACGAGCGTGGTCGAGTTTGATTTTCGAAAGATTTGGAAGTAAATTAAAAGAACAATTCTTATTTAGAAACCTAAATGAAAAGAGTTGACCGGAGAGTTGACTTTTAAGCAAACGACCCCGGAATGGAATTTGTATGATGCCAATAGTTTTGTATGGTGATTTCGGTCTTAGACATATGTTCAGATTTGGATTTGGAAGTCCGTAGGGAAATTCGACGCATTTTGGCGAATGTTGGAAAATAGAAGATTTTGGAAAGTTCGAACGAAGGTGGAACTATTGATTACGAGGTCAGATTTCGATTCTGAAAATTGGAATAGCTCCATTACGTCATTTATGACTTGTGTGCTAAATTTGAAGTCATTCTGGATTGATTTAATACATTTCGGTGCAAAATATAGAAGTTTGAAGATTTAAAAACTCATAATTCAATTCGATGCACGATTCGTAATTTCGGCGTTGTTTGACGTGGTTTGAAGCCTCGACTAAGTTCGTATTTTATTTTGGGACATATTGGTATATTTGGTTAAGGTACCGAGGGCCTCGGGTGGATTGCGAAAGATTAACAGAGCAATTTGGACTGGAAGAAAGCTGCTGGAAAATGGCAGCAACTGTTGGAGTCGCACATGCGGAATTATGGGCACAGGTGCGACCATCGTAGAAGCGAGGATTTTCCCCGCAGAAGCGGCCTGGGCAAGGCTGATGGAGAAAGCCGCAGATGCAGCCAAAATTGCGCAGAAGCACAAGCACATGTGCGGACACTGAGCTCGCAGAAGCGGAGGCTGCGCAGGTGCGCATTTTGGCTCGCAAAAGCGAGGCCGCAAAGGCGAAAACTGGAGAGAATGTTAAGGACCAAAAGTGGTCATTTCGCCATTTTCATTTTGGAGTTTTGGAGCTCGGATTTGGGCGATTCTGGAGCGATGTTTCACAAGCTTGGTTGGGGTAAGTGTTCTATATCCTAAAGTGATTATATTTCATGAATCTATTATTATATTAATCGTTAAATTCGAGTTTAATAGAGGAAATGAGAATTTTTCTAAAACCTTTTCAAAAATGGAAAATTTAATATTTGGAGGTCGAGTTGTTATCGGAATTTGATAAAATTGGTATGGTTGAACACGTATCAGAATGGGTGTTCGGATTCATAAAAATTATGTCGGGTTCCGAGAGGCGGGCCCCACGTTGACGTTTTAGAATAAATTTTAGAGTCGACGTTTTATTATACAGAATTATTTCCGATGAATTTTAATGAAGTTATACAATTAATTTGGATAGATTTGAGCAGTTTGGAGGTCAATTCAAGCAAGAAAGTGATTTTGGAATATAGACATAACTTCAAAAAGATAAGTATCTTGCCTAACCTTGAGTGAGGAAAATTTCCCTTAGGCATTGAGTCTTATGTGCAATTTGTGTAATTGAAAATCATGTATGAGGGGTGACGAGTACGTACTTATTTTATATGTACAAATTACATTGGGTAAAATCCTTAGACGCCCTTATGTATTAAATTAAAAATTATTGACACTTATTAAATCCTCCATTTGTCATGCCTAGATCCTTGTTTGTTAAAATTATTTTTATACAATGATTTGGTGTGATTGCCACCTTGATTTTTATGTGAAATATTATTTTATTAAGTTGTTCACTCCCGGATATTTTGTTAAGATTTTGTGCACATTATGGTCAAGCCATGAGCTCCTTATTGTGAAAAATAATGTATTGTCGAATTTGTGGCGAGTTGTAGTATTGGAACACTTGATGTGCAATATGTGATAAATTATAATATTTGAGCATTTGATGTGCAAATATGTGATATGTTGTAATATTTGAGTACTTGAGGTGCGATTTATGAAATGTAATATTGGGACGTTATATTGTTGGGAAGTTTTGTTCGGGTGTTTGCACGAGGTTTCTGCCGTGCTATTATTACTATTAATTTATGCATATACGGCGTGACAAGGTGAGAATATTATTATACGCGTGTGGCGAGATTAGTACAAAGGTTATAGAAAATTTCTCACGGCGAGCTTGCGAGCCGCGGCTCGGACTTTTTGGGTTAAACAATACACTGTGGAGTAAAGAAAAAAATTGTGGCAGAGAAATACATTTCTGCGGTCCATTATGCGACCGCTGAATCACTTTGCGGACCGCATAATGGCCGCAGAGTGAAGCAGATGTGAGGCAAGATTTGAGGAAATCTGCGGTACATTATGCGACCGATGACCTGTTTTGCGGTGCATTATGCGGCCGCAGAATAGGTATGCGGGCTGCATAATCACTGAAGACCTATCCAGGCGACCCTCGTTTTGGAGCTTCAATTATGCGGTCAGTTTGTGGAACGTATACGTGTTATGCGATCGCATATGAGATCGCAGATCTGCGTAGGGGCTTCAATATTTCTAATTTTTGACCCGACCCTATTTCGATATATTAGGCAAGGGGACTCTTTTGGAGCAAAAAACTGCTATTTTAGAGAGTGGTGAGAGCATCTTAGAGAGAGAAAGTGAAGACTAGTCAATTGTTCATCAATACTTGTTCAAGGTTTGAAGATTTCACAAGGATCTTGTTACGGCTTCAAAAAGGTAATAATTTCTTCCCCCAATTTTTCAATTTTGATTTTTGGGGTAAAAGATGGGAGATTAAGAGTATGATTCTTGGGTGTAAGAGTATCATATATACATACACATACCAATAAGGTTATGGAAAGATTGTTGAGTTCAAATGGGTAAAGATTGGGTTGAAAATGGTAGAAATCTTCATAGACTTTAATTAAAGATTTGAGGGTTGAGTTGATGTCGGAATTTGGTAAAATCTGTATGATTGGACTTCTAGTTGGATGGCCGTTCATATTTTTGTAACTTTTGTCGGGTTACGAGATATGAGCCCCACAGGCGAGTTTTGAGTGCAATTTCGCATTTTGTTGAAAAATTAGTATTTTCATATGGAATTAATTCCTATGATTTGCATTGATTGAATCGAATTAATTGTGACTAGATTCGAGCCATTCGGAAGTTGATACGTGCAGAATGGAATTTTTGGAGCATTGTTTAGCTTGCTCGACATTGGGTTCGGCTTGTTCGAGGTAAGTAACTCTTCTAATCTTGGAGCTGAGGGTATGAACCCTGAATATACGTATTATGTGAATTGTTTGAAGGTGACGCACATGCTAGGTGACGGGCGTATGGGCGTGCACCATAGAAATTATGACGTAATTATTCTGTGAAAATTTATAGTCAAATAATCTTGGCATTTTGCTAGGTGACGGGCGTGTGAGCGTGCACCATAGAAATTGTGACGTAATTATTTCGTGGAATTTTGTAGTCAAATAATCTAGCCATTTTTCATGCAGTTTTATGTGTTAAAGAAATTTAGTTGACAATCATATTAAAAAATCATGTGAGGCTTTGTGCTAGTATTATTGAGACCCACAGAGGTCATATTGCTGTGAATTATTTGTTTAAATTAAAATTTTATACTCAGTCATATTTATTTCATTGCATATAATATCTCAGTCTATGTTGTTATTTATTAATACTTCATATCATTATTTTCGGGCTATTTTCATAACATTGTGAGCCCATGAGAGAGAGACTGGAGAGATTGATGACTGAGGGAGGCCGAGAGCCTGACTGTGAGGATATTTTGGGCTCGAGCTGCACGCCGCAACAGGGAATATTGTCTTTATATATATTATTATTATTATATGGATAGGGGTTTCCTGCCTGCAGCATGCCTTATAGGCTTTATATAGCGCTTGGGCTGAAGGAGCCCATCCGGAGTCTGCACACACCCTCAATGAGCGCGATTGATATTATTGAGGGATGGATCTTCCCTAGACATGGATCTTGTCTAAAGTATTATATACCTAGAGATGGATCTTCTCCACGGGACGGATTGGCCCTACTCGGTACTGAATGACTGATGATCTGTTGATGTGTATATTCCGGGATGGATCTTCCCTGGGCCAGATTGGCCATATACAGTACCGAGTGATTGGGCATGATGAGTGGAATGTGTGAGAAAGTGAGATTGAGTACTCTCAGAGTGTGAGTACATGAGTTCATCTCTGAGATACATTGCATTGACATGCATACATGACATGCATGCATAGAGATGTATTTTTCTCATGTTGTACGGTATCACGTCATTCATGAGTTCTCACACATATTATCATATGGGCATAGTGATGCATTTTTCACTGGATATCTGGAAAGAAAATAAAACATCTTATTTATTTGAAATAATTTTTGGGAAAAATTACGTTTTCAAACTTACCCATATTTTTTGCAACAACGGTAAACGATTTGTGTTTTTCACTAATATACTTGAATGGCAGAAATATATTTTTAGAAATCATGATTTTTTTGAGCATTTTATTTCTGAGTTATTTCTGGTATTACTTGTTTTATATTGTTATGAACTATTGTTGGTTATGAAAGTTGGACTCTGACCTTGGTACAAACTCATCACTACTTTCAACCTAAGGTTAGGTTTGTTACTTATTAAGTACATGGGATCGGTTGTACTCATACTACACTTCTGCACCTTGCGTGTAGATGTTGGCTACTGATATTGCTGTGTTCGTTGGGAGCTGGATCTAAAGATGTACTTGCATTCCGATTGTTACTGCCTCTTGTTCATGGTAGCTTTAGATTCATAAAACTCTATTTATGTACTTTTCGAACATATGATATATTTACTTCATACCAGCTTTGTATACTTCATTCTTATAAACTCATGATTTGTACTACCAATCCTTGGGGAATGTGTAAGATTAAGACATTTCTTACTTAAATTGCTTTATTAATTGTTATTGGAATTGGTTAGTAGTTAATTGGCTTACCTAACGGGTTGAGTTAGGTGCCATCACGACTACACGGATTTTGGATCGTGACAACTTACTTGGGGACAAAAGGCGTATAAGATTTTTTTCAAGTAGATATAAATATTCGCACAAAACATTGAAATAAAATATTGTTGCGTACAATGGAACAGAAGTTAATTACCTGAATTTAAACGGTCCCAGTCCATGGTCAATAATTTTGATTGCACGAGAACCTACATTATGTAAGAAAAAAAATATCAAATATATTACATCAATTATTTTGAGTAAGGCATGACATAAAGTCAAACAAATTTGTATAGTTTTCGCACATCAAGCATGTATAGAAAAAGTAAAAAGGTCCATATATACGAGAAATAGAAAAAACAAACGTGATGATCCCCATAAGATCATCATATCAGTAAGGTCAAAAGCGAGTTCCACTCTTGGCGTCAAGGATTTTAAAGAGAAGAAGACATCTAAAAGCTAATCTGTCTTCAAAGATTTGTTCAGAAATATTGGGTCTTTATTATCTTCCTCCATCGTCATGATCCCTAAACAATTATAAAGCAAATAAAACATTACCAGTCCTGACAAAAAAGAAGACCACGTCTAAGAAAGGAAAATTCCCTTTATTTAGTTTTATAGAAAAGTCCTATTAGGACCCAAAGTCAAATACGTTTAGTTCTTCAGCAGCAGGATTTATGGTCGGCATATCAGTAGTTTAAATCGAAACAAAATTTCATCCTTGGGTAATTATAATTATATCCATTTTTAACTTTCTTTGTAAAATAAAATTTTAAGGGCATAAACGTCGATCAATGTTTCAGAGATATTTTCATCGTTCAATATTAGTGTAAAATATTCGTGCTTTTATAATAATACTAGTTTCTATGTACGTGCGTTGCACGTAGATATTTAGTCCATTATTTATATAATACAACAAATTAAATCTTTAAAGAATTATATAAAAATAGAAAGATTAGCAATCAACATCTTATTTAGTTGTTAGCTAAGATAACATCATATTCAACATATTATCAACATCTATTAGCTAAGATAACTCTTTCAGTCATGTATTTTGCACAACCTACATTTTCATTTAGTGATGAAAATATATCTTTTATTAAGAAAATCTTCATCACTATTATTACCATTGGACTTGAATACCAATTGATTTGAAGAAAGACCAAGTCATCTCTAATTGTATGTTCATCTTTATAGAAGTACTAAATTTGGAATGACCCAACCGGTTGTTTTGAGTATTATAACCTCGTTCCCCCATCTACTGCTCAATTTATGCTTTACAACTGTTTTATGACTTACCGAATTAGTTGGTTTGGGTCCGAAAGGATTTCGGAGTGAATTGAGACACTTAGTCTCATAATTAAAAACTTAAGTTGAAAAGGTTGACCGGATATTGACTTATGTGTAAACGAACTCGGATTTGAATTCTGATGATTCTAATAGCTCTGTATGGTGATTTTGGACTTAGGAGCATGTCCGAAAAATTATTTGGAGGTCTGTAGTGGAATTAGGCTTGAAATGGCGAAAGTTGCATTTTTGAGAAGTTTGACCGGGGGTTGAAGTTTTGATATCAAGGTCGAAATCCAATTTTGGAATTTTTAATAGGTCTGTTATGTCATTTATGATTTGTGTGCAAAATTGGAGGTCAATCAGACGTGATTTGACAGGTTCTGGCATCGTTTGTAGATGTAACAACCCGGCCGGTCGTTTCGAGTATTATAACCCTATTTTCCCATTTACTGCTCAATTTATGCTTTACAGTTATTTTATGATTTACTGGGGTAGTTGGTTCGGGTCCGAAAGGAATTTAGAGTGAAATGACACACTTAGTCTCATAATTGAAAATTTAAGTTAGAAGTTGACCGGATGTGGACCTATGTGTAAAAGACCTCAGATTTGAATTCTGATAATTTCAACAGCTCCGTATGGTAATTTTGAACTTAGGAGCGTGTCCGGAAAATTATTTGGAGGTCCGTAGTAGAATTAGGCTTAAAATGCCGAAAGTTAAATTTTTGAAAAGTTTGACCGGGGGAGTTAACTTTTTGATATCGGGGTCGGAATCCGATTCTGAAAATTAAAATACCTCTGTTATGTCATTTATGACTTGTGTGTAAAATTTGAGTTTAATCGGACGTGATCTGATAGGTTCCAGCGTCGTTTGTGGAAACTTGAAATTTCATCATTAGGTTTGAATTGGGGTATGATTTGTGGTTTTAACGTTGTTTGAGGTGATTTGAGGGTTCGAATAAGTTCATATGTTATTTTAGGACTTGATGGTATGTTTGGTTGAGATCCCGAGGTGTTAACGGATCATTTTTTGCCTTGGTGAGATTGCTGATATCTACTACTGCATTCTTCTGGTTTCCTCTTTCGCGTTCGCGAGTGGGACCTTGCGTTCGCGAAGAGTGTTTTCTAAGTGGTGAGATTTTGTTCTTTGCGTTTGTGAAGGGGAGGACGCGAACACGAAGGTGTGGTCTGTGTGTGCATCGCGAACACGAAGGTGTGGTCTGTGTGTACATTGCGAACGCATGAGTGGTGTCGCGTTCGCGAAGAGGAGTGAGGCAATTGGGAACCCCAGGTCCCTATTCTACGCGTTCGCGAGGTGGTGGTCGCATTCGCGAAGGTCTGTGCTAATAAAGCATCGCGTTCGCGAAGCCATGGTCGTGTTCGCGAAGGGTGAGATTGGTAAAGCTTCGCGTTCACGAAGCCTTGGTCGCGTTCGCTAAGGGTTAAATTCTAAGCAGTCGAGTTTGTGCTTCGCGAAAGCGAGGCTCCTTCGCGTTCGCGATGAAGGCATTTCTGGTCAGAATTAAAAGCTCCAAAACGGGGTTTTGAGTTCATAACACAAAAATAAAATTGGGAGCTCAGTAGAAGGCAGTTTTTGGAAAGATTCTTGCGTGGGCGTTTGAGGTAAGTGATTCTTATCTATTTTTGATTAATTTCCATAATTATGCTTTTGAATCCATCATTTAATGGGTAAATTAAATTGAAATTTTGGAAAACCCTCTAGGTTTAATTTGAAGATTTAAGGGTCGAGTTGAGGTTGGATTTTTGTAAAATTGGTATGTTTAGACTCGTGGTTGAATGGGCTTTCGGATTTTGTAACGTTTGTCGGGTTTCGAGATGTGGACCCCACGAGCGAGTTTGGAATTATATTTCAGATTTTATGAAAAATTAGTATTTCCTTATGGAATTAATTCTAATAAATTTTATTGAGTAAAACGAATTATTACTGACTAGATTCGAGGCATTCGAAGGCCGATTTGCGAGGAAAAGGCATAGCAGAGTAAATAATTTTACGCTCTGAGGTAAGTAACAGTTATAAATCTGGTCCTGAGGGTATGAAACCCCGAATTTTTGTATCATGTGATTATTTTGGAGGTGACGCACGTGCTAGGTGACGGGCGTGTGGGCGTGCACCGAAGGGATTGTGACTTGGTCCGTCCCGTGAAACTGTAAAGTTGAATAACTTGTTCTTAGCTATATGCTCTCTTTTTGTTGAAGAAATTTGACTATAAATCATGTTAAAAATCATGCTTAGGCTATGTGATAGTACTGTTTGGACCCACAGAGGTCGTGTACTTATTGAATTATTTGCTAATTGCAATCTTGTACTCAGTAATGATTTTACTTGTGTATCATACCTCAGTCTTTCTTGATATTTTTTGATTCACTATGTTATCTTTGTTTGGGTTGATCTTTGTGATTTTCGAGAGCCCGAGAGACTAGAGAGGTTGAGGACTGAGCAAGACCGAGGGCCTGTCGGTAAGGTAAGAATATTATGGCACGTGAGTTGTCCGTGCATGATATTATAGCATGTGAGTTATCAGTGCAGCACGTGAGTTGTCCGTGCGGATTATGGCGCTTGGGCTGTAGGAGCCCCTTCGGAGTCTGTACACCCCCAGTAAGGGCGGGTACCCATTGAGTGTGAGGGCTGAGGGCTGAGAACCGAGTGGTTGAGTTGTTGCTCTGAGAGGTTGTACTTGCTTTTCATATGTTGCTGCACTTAGTTTCTATCTATCCTTTTTGTGAAATTCTTTGAAAGATTTTATATCCGAATTACATGAACTTGAATTGTATAAAATTGATTTGACCTAAACTGCTGGAATTGAAAGCATGTCTACTCTTTGCTGGAATTACTGAAAGTGAACTATAATTGTGAAGCTCGTCACTATCTTCAGTTCCTTAGTTATTATTGTTACTTGCTGAGTTGGTTGTACTCATACTACACCCTGCACTTCGTGTGCAGATCCAGGTGCTTCTGAAAATAGCGGGTGTTGATTCTCTCGTGCAGTTGATCGTCCAGAGATTTAGAGGTAGCTGCCGTGTTTCGCAGACCTTGGCTATCCTTCCCTAACTCGTTGTTTACTGTATTTTGGTCTTAGAATATTATAGACCGTATAATTTTCCACACTTGTATTTATATTAGATGCTCATGTACTTAGTGACACTAGGTTTTGGGGAGTGTTCGTATTAGTAATTGTAGGATTTTATATTGTATTTAAATATTATATTTTCAAACTTAAAATAAATTATGGTTTATTGATATTATCGGCTTGCCTAGTTGTCACGACCCAAAATCTCACCACATGAGTCGTGATGGCACCTAGTCTCTAAGACTAGGTAAGCCGATTTCCATTACATTTTTGAAGCCATTTTTTTTTTAAACTAATAACGGAAATAATTATAATATACAACCTCCCAAGACTGATAGTACTGAGTCACGAACTCTAACTGAATACATAGAATGATCACGAGGACCGAATATACAATACTGTTTGATTACAAGTTAACACTACAATGAAATGGAAAGACTCCAAGGGACTGCGACGACCAAGCAGCTCTACCTTGATTCCTTACGATCTCGCTTTAACTCTGCTCAAGTCCGTTATCTTTAATACCTGGCTATGCACAAAAATATGCAGAAGTGTAGTATGAGTACGCCACGGTCGGTACCCAGTAAGTATCAAGACTAACCTTAATGGAGTAGAGACGAGGTACAATCAAAACACTCACTAGTCAGATAACCTGTGTAATATAATATACAAAATACTAGGAAACATATAGCGATAAGGGTAGGATAAAACAACCAGTGGTATGCGCAGTAAGACAACAAGAATACCATAAACATCACTCAACAATTAATAATACATGTACGCCCAATTAATTCAAGTTTTTCAAATAAATATCCTTCACATAAAATTCTTCCAAATAACTCTCTTTCAAATGTAGTTTTCTCAGATAATTATTTTTTAAATATAATTCTTTTAATAAATCTTTTCAAATATAATTTCCTCAAATAATTATCTTTCAAATACAATTCTTTCATATAATCTTTTTTGAATAAAAATCCTTCCAAATAAATATTTTGAATATAATTCTTTCAATTAAAAAGTCACCATGTGACACCTCATTTCATAATCATAAAAAAAATGGGTCTCAGCCCATTTTTATATTTTCACGGTACCTCGTGCCCATAATTAAATCATATCACAACTGCACGGACAATTCACGTGCCAATTATCATCATCATTTCATTACAGCACCTCGTGCCCACATTTCATGTCACAACTGTATGGACAATTTACGCGCCAAATATCCTCATTATTTACTCACGGCACCTCGTGCCCACATTTCAATTTATAATCTGCCTGGCAATAGCCACAGGCTCTCAATTTCAACATACATCAGATTGTTATCAATTTACCAAAAACAAGATAAATTGCACAAGGTATAAAAGTAAACACAAGAAAATCACAACATCACATGAAAATTATCAACATCACAACCCCATATCATCACATATCGTCCCTGACAATAGCCACCCTTATTGCTCTTATTGCCACCCTTATCGCTCCTATAGCCACATTATCGCTCCTCCCAGACAATATCAATAGCCACCCTTATCGCCCCTATTGCCACCCTTATCGCTCGCCCAGACAATATCAATAGCCACCCTTATCGCTCTTATTGCCACCCTTATCGCTCGCCCAGACAATATTCCAACAAACACAACAATAATGAAATGCTACCCTTATACCCACATAATATCAACGGTGAAATGCACCCTTATCTTCCCAAAATAATAACTCACACAACACAACTATTTACACGGAAATTAACACGACAATATAATAAAATCAATTCATATCACAATTTGCCCAATGGCCACAACCAATTTCCAAAGATATAACAAAATCAATTAATTTTATAACAAATAGCCCAAGGCTCCACACAATGTATATAACACCCAAAGATAATAAACAGAGATAGAAATTACTCAACATAAAGCAAAGTCCTCATTAACTCCAAATTTTCAATAATTATATAAATACCTCTTCTTAAGCTCATTTAATTAATTATTTGTATATGGAAAAATCCATAATAAAATTAAATTCCACTAATTATCAAACCAACAAATTCACAGAATTACATAAATAATCAAGTAACAATCACATCAAATTGTCATATAAAAACTAATTCAACAATAAGTATTTAGGCATGGCAAACAGATGATTTAATAATTTTCCACAATTTCTCAATTTACGACACAATAATGCCTAAGATTTTAATTCAATGAATTTTGCACGTATAAGTCCGAGTACGTACTCGTCACCTCGCGTACACGGCTTTTTACATTTCATAAATGGCACATAAGACTCAATGCCTAAGGGGTAATTCCCCCACTCAAGCTTAAGAAAGACACTTACCTTTTTGAAGTTAGGCCGATATTCCAAAATAGCCTTCTTTCTTGAATTAACCTCCGGACAGCTCAAATCTATCCAAATTAATTGTATAACTTCATTAAAATTCATCGAAAATAATTCCGGATAATAATACGTCGACTAAAACACTTATTCCAAAAGAGTCAACAAAAGTCAATGCGGGACCCGCCAATCGGAACCCGATATAATTTTCATGAAATTCGAACACTCATTCCGATACGAGTTCAACCATACCAATTTTATTGAATTCCAATAACAACTCGACTTCCAAATCTTCAATTTTCGCTTTTGGAAGATTTTACAAATATCTTGATTTCCTCAATTTAAATTCGAACTAAACGATGAATATAATTATAGATTCATGAAATATAATTACTTTAGGATATAGAACACTTACCCAAGTCAAAGTCTTGAAGAACTCCTCCAAAATCGCCCAAAAACCGAGCTCCAAAATCTCAATCGAAAAATGGCGAAATGACCATTTTTGGTCCTTAACATTCTGCCCAGTTTCGCACCTGCGGACTAATTTTCGCACCTGCGTGCTCGCTTTTGCGAGCGAAATCTCGCTTCTGCGAAGGCCACTGCATAGTCGACCATCGCATTTGCGGAAGCTTTTCCGCTTCTACGGGAATCGCTTTTGCGATGCCTCACGCGCACCTGCGATGCCCCTCCGCTTCTGCGCCTTCTCTGCCCGCTTCTGCGCTTCCGCAGGTGCGGGATTTTCTTCGCACCTACGACCACTGCCATGCCCTTCCATCTTCGCTTCTGCAACTTAAATCTCGCATCTGCGATTGCGCATCTGCGATCAATTTCATCGCAGATGCGATGACACCAGTGGCAGATTTCCAACAGTTCCTTCATGTCACATTTTAATCCGTTTAACCATTTGAAACTCGCCTGAGGCCCCCGAGACCTCAACCAATTATACCAACCTGTCCCAACATGCAATACGAACTTAGTCGTGGATTCAAACCACGTCAAACAATGCTGGAATTATGAATCGCGCATCGAATCGAATTATAAGTTTTCAAAACTTTCAACTTCTATATTTTATGCCAAAACGTATCAAATCAATCCGGAATGACTTAAAATTTTGCACACAAGTCATAATTGATGTAAGGGAGATATTACCATTTCCAGAATTAAAATCCGACCTCGTTATCAAAAATTCACCCTTCGGTCGAACTTTTCCAAAATCTTATATTTTTTCAACTTTCTCCAAAATGTGTCGAATTGTCCTAAGGACTTACAAATCCAAATCCAAACATACGCCGAAGTCCAAAATTATCATACGAAGCTATTGCCATCATCAAAATTCCATTCCAGGTCGTTTGCTCAAAAGTCAACTCCCCGGTCAACTCTTTCTATTTAAGCTTCAAAATGAGAATTTTTCTTTAAATTAAATTCTGAATCTTCCGAAAACCAAACTCGACCACACATGCGGGTTATAATACATATTGTGAAGCTTGTCTAACCTTAAGTCACTGGACGTGGAGTAATTTCTTAAAATGACAAGTCGGGTCATTACATTCTCCACTTCTTAAACAAACGTTCGTCCTCGAACGTTCTAAGAATTATTCTGAGGTTACCAAATTGATGATTTTACTTTTACACATATACTCACGGATGATTCCACGCTACCGCATTTGAGATAAGCGTGACAACATCATCTCATTTGAGTTTATTTCTTTTATCCATATTTGTAAGCCTTAAGATCAAATTTCTTACACTCCAAATATTTCAAAAGGTCTAATTTTTTACAACAACACACGGTATTAGTCTCAACTGGCTATAGCAACTCATGCCTATGCACACATCAATTTTCTTGATAGTGTTGAAGTACTTCAAAAACATTTCTGGGGTCTTAAATTCTCCCCTTCTTAGGATCATTCGCCCTCAAATACATAACATAACTTATCTCTTCCTTTGCAAATCTCAATCCTCCAAATTTTACTAACTCCCAATTTATTTATTTTTTCAGAAATTTTGGCAAAGTCTCCCCTGTAATTGGGTCTATCCACCTGCCAGAGTAACACCAAAATAACTCCTAACAACACATCCACAACCCAACACAATACCACAAGGTATATATCAATAACACCAATCTCGGCATTACAAGCACTGCATTATCATAATGATATCAGGACATGAAGCACGTCATATGTATGCTCATCACCACATCTCTAGTCTTAAAAGCTGTTCATAATTAATTTCAGAATAATCAATTAATCTCATATTAACCACCACCTCATTTCGAAATTTTTTTTTTCACAACACTTACAACAGAATGTGAGGCATGAAAACCTCATGTTTGCTTACTCGGATTAATAAGTCACATTTAATGCCACCTGGGCACTCATCTCATAGGTTAAAACTCAATGTTTACAGCACCAAAATAGTTGAATATGTACAAAAAAATATACAAGAATTATCAAATAAGCCTAACAGGCATGACTCCCTATTAATACTATTGTACAATTAAATTTCACAAAGGGAAAATTTTAAACTCATAAATATTTCACCATAAGGACCTCGTCCTTACATAACTTCCATCACGGATTGCAGCCCGGTTTAAATATTTCACATCAAGTAAAAATGCGAGGATCTCATCCTCAACTCCAAATCACAAGTATGTTGCACATTGTGCCAACTGAAAATTTTCAATTTCCTTTCTTTCTTCTTTTCAATAAATTTCGTAAATATTTTTCATAACACATAACGAACCCTCATACCGGTAGGGAATATAATTCATAAAAATTGGAATCAATTATTCCGACACATATTAAACCCATTGTAATGAATAATAAAAATTACTTATGGACTATAAGCCCTCAATGGTGTACAAAAATAAAATAACAGACACAGGCTCACATCTTTAAATCTCCCAACTGGGATAAACATATAAGTGGGTCACAAATTTACGAAGCTCACCATAAGTGGAGCATAATAGGAGGACTCACCTCAATATTCAGAACCGAATCAAATTAAGAAAAATATCATTTTATAATAAAATAAGGATTGTACCTGTAACGACACCATCTGGTGTATTGGCCCTAGCCAAATCATAGTGATTATATCAACGGGTCGGGCCTCCACCTCTTAGGCGCCCACTACCCGCCTGTCCTCCACCTCTAGCTGACAGTGCACGTAGAGTATCAACTGGAATAAAGCTTGTGGCTGGAGTGTTCAGAAGAAATCCACCCCTCCCAAGTCTGGGACAATCTCTCATGATATGCCTAGTATCACCACATTCATAATAACCCCTCTGAGGTCGTGGGTGCTCGTACTGAGTCTATGCAGGATAACTGGAATAACCACTGTAAGAATCTCGTGTCTATGGTGCACTCAAAACTGGAGCACTCCGAGTAATCTGATGTGTGGACTGAGCTGACCGACTACTCGAGCCTCAGCTATAATGGGTTCTAGCTGAAGAGTAAAATCCATAGAACCCTCCAGATCTTCGAGACATTTTGGCCTCCTTAGACTCCCTTTCCTCGCCTAAAACACCCTCAATCTTCCTTGCAATCTCTACTACTTGTTGAAATGGAGTATCAGTTTGCAATTCTCGAGCCATGCATATTTTAATATCATATTCGAGCCCCTCAATGAATCTTCGGACCCGCTCTCTGATTGTAGAAACCAAGATAGGTGCATGACGGGCTAACTCACTGAACCTGATAGCATATTCTGACAGTGTCATAGTGCCCTGACACAACCATTCAAACTCTGCGTGCCATGCATCTCTGAGAGTCTGGGGAACAAACTCTTTCAAGAACATTTCCGAAAATTGAACCCAAGTTGGTGGTGTGGCATCAGCTGGTCTACCTTCTTCATAGATTTGCCACCACTGATACGCTATGCCTGACAGTTGAAATGTAGTAAAGGCAACTCCGCTCACCTCCACAATACTCATGGTATGGAGAATACGGTGACAAGTTTCTAGAAACTCTTGGGCATCCTCTGTAGTTGTGCCACTGAAAGTAGGTGGACTATACCTCTTAAACCTTTCAAGTCTCTTTTGTTCTTCTTCTGATGCCTCGGGCCTGACCTCAGGTCGAACCGGAATAACAGGTTGTACCGGTACTACACCCGGAACCTGACCAATGTGAACCTGCTGCTCTGGAGTTGAGATAGGAGTCTGAGCTACTCCCCCAATCTGCGGAATGTTTGGTGCAACAGAGATCAATCCCGCCTGAGTTCATGTACCAAACATACTCAGGGACTGTGCTAAAGTCTCTTGAAGTCCGGGGGTAACAACAGGTGCTTCTGGTACCTGTCCCCCAACTGGAGCTACTAGTGGCTCCTCAACTATTGTTCTAACAGGTGTTCTAGCCGCAGCACGTGCCCTTCCTCGACCTCTACCTCAGCCTCTACCTCGGCCCCGGCCTCATGCAGCCCTAGCAGTATGTGCGGATGTTTACTCAGCTAACCCAGTAGCACGTGTCCTCACCATCTATGAGAGAATAGATGATACAAAGGTTCAAATTCCAAATTCAACAAATTCCGCACGACAGGATTGAAAGAAATGGAAATTTCCTAACAGTTCTGTAGCCTCTCGAAGATAAGTACAGACGTCTCCGTACCGATCCGCAAGACTCTACTAGACTCGTTCGTGACTCGTAGAACCTATGAACCTAGAGCTCTGATACCAACTTGTCACGACCCAAAATCCCATAGGAGTCGTGATGGCACCTAGTCTCTAAGACTAGGTAAGCCGATTTCCATTATATTTTTGAAGTCATTTTGTTTTAGAAACTAACAACGGAAATAATTACAATATACAACCTCCCAAGACTGGTAGTACTGAGTCACGAACTCTAACTGAATACATAGAATGATCACGAGGACCGAATATACAATACTATTTGATTACAAGTTAACAGTATAATGAAATGGAAAGACTCCAATGGACTGCGACGACCAAGAAGCTCTACCTTGATTCCTTACGATCCCGCTTTAACTCTGCTCAAGTCCGTTATCTTTAATACCTGGCTCTGCACAAAAATATGTAGAAGTGTAGTATGAGTACGCCACGGTCGGTACCCAGTAAGTATCAAGACTAACCTTAATGGAGTAGAGACGAGGTACAATCAAGACACTCACTAGTCAGATAACCTGTGCAATATAATATACAAAATACTAGAAAACATATAGCAATAAGGGCAGGATAAAACAACCAGTGGTATGCGCAGTAAGACAACAAGAATACCATAAACATCACTCAATAATTAATAATACATGTACGCCCAATTAATTCAAGTTTTTCAAATAAATATCCTTCACATAAAATTCTTCCAAATAACTCTCTTTCAAATGTAGTTTTCTCAAATAATTATTTTTCAAATATAATTCTTTCAATAAATCTTTTCAAATATAATTTCCTCAAATAATTATCTTTCAAATACAATTCTTTCATATAATTCTTTTTGAATAAAAATCCTTCCAAATAAATATTTTGAATATAATTCTTTCAATTAAAAAGTCACCATGTGACACCTCATTTCATAATCATAAAAAAAACGGTTCTCAGCCCATTTTTATATTTCCATGGCACCTCGTGCCCATAATTAAATCATATCACAACTGCACGGACAATTCACGTGCCAATTATCATCATCATTTCATTACAGCACCTCGTGCCCATATTTCATATCACAACTGTATGGACAATTCACGTACCAAATATCCTCATTATTTACTCACGGCACCTCGTGCCCACATTTTAATTTATAATCTGCCTGGCAATAGCCACAGGCTCTCAATTTCAACATAAATCAGATTGTTATCAATTTACCAAAAATAAGACAAATTGCACAAGGTATAAAGGTAAACACAAGAAAATTACAATATCACATGAAAATTATCAACACCACAACCCCACATCATCACATATTGTCCCTGACAGTAGCCACCCTTATTGCTCCTATTGCCACCCTTATCGCTCCACCCAGACAATATTAATAGCCACCCTTATCGCTCCTATTGCCACCCTTATCGCTCCACCCAGACAATATTCCAACAAATACAACAACAATGAAATGTTACCCTTATACCCACATAATATCAACGGTAAAATGCCACCTTTATCTCCCCAAAATAATAACTCACACAATACAACAATTTACACGGAAATTAACACGGCAATATAATAAAATCAATTCATATCACAATTTGCCCAATGGCCACAGCCAAATTCCAAAGATATAACAAAACCAATTAATTTCACAATAAATAGCTCAAGGCTCCACACAATGTATATAACACCCAAAAACAATCAACAGAGATAGAAATTACTCAACATAAAGCAAAGTCTTCATTAACTCCAAATTTTCAATAATTATATAAATACCACTTCTTAAGCTCATTTAATTAATCATTTGCAGAGGGAAAAATCCATAATGAAATTAAATTCCAATAATTATCAAACCAACAAATTCACAGAATTACATAAATAATCAAGTAACAATCACATCAAATTGTCATACAAAAACAAATTCAACAATAAGTATTTAGGCATGGCAAATAGATGATTTAATAATTTTTCATAATTTCCCAATTTACTACATAATAATGCCTAAGTCTTTAATTCAATGAATTTTTCATGTATAAGCCCGAGTACATACTCGTCACCTCGTGTACACGACTTTTCACATTTCACAAATGGCACATAAGACTCAATGCCTAAGGGGTAATTCCCCCACTCGAGGTTAAGCAAGACACTTACCTTTTTGAAGTTAGGCCGATATTCCAAAATAGCCTTCTTGCTTGAATTGACCTCCGGACATCTCAAATCTATCCAAATTAATTGTATAACTTCATTAAAATTCATTGGAAATAATTCTGGATAATAATACGTCGACTAAAACATTTGTTCCAAAAGAGTCAACAAAAGTCAACGCGGGACTCGCCTATCGGAACCCGACATAATTTTCATGAAATTCGAACACCCATTCCGATACGAGTTCAACCATACCAATTTTATTGAATTCCAATAACAATTCGACTTCCAAATCTTATATTTTCGTTTTTGGAAGATTTTACAAAAATCTTAATTTTCTCCATTTAAATCCGAACTAAACGATGAATATAATCATAGATTTATGAAATATAATCACTTTAGGATATAGAACACTTTCCCAAGTCAAAGTCTTGAAGAACTCCTCCAAAATCGCCCAAAAACCGAGCTCCAAAATCTCAATCGAAAAATTGCGAAATGACCATTTTTGGTCCTTAACATTCTGCACAATTTCGCACCTGCGGACTAATTTTCGCACCTGCGTGCTCGCTTTTGCGAGCGAAATCTTGCTTCTATGAAGGCCACTGCCCAGTCGACCATCGCATTTGCGAAAGCTTTTCCGCTTCTGCGGGAATCGCTTCTGCGATGCCTCACGCACACCTGCGATGCCCCTCCGCTTCTGCGCCTTCTCTGCCCGCTTCTGCGCTTCCGCAGGTGCGGAATTTTCTTCGCACCTGCGACCACTGCCATGCCCTTCCATCTTCTCTTATGCGACTTAAATCTCGTATCTGCGATTGCGCATCTGCAATTGTGCATCTGCGATCGATTTCATCTCAGATGCAATGACACCAGTGGCAGATTTCCAGCAGTTCCTTCAAGTCAAATTTTGATTTGTTTAACCACCCAAAACTCGCCCGAGGCCCTCGAGACCTCAACCAATTATACCAACCTATCCCAACATGCAATATGAACTTAGTCGTGGCTTCAAATCACGTCAAACAACGGCGGAATTACGAATCGCGCATCGAATCGAATTATAAGTTTTCAAATCTTTCAACTTCTATATTTTGCGCCGAAACATATCAAATCAATTCAAAATGACTTTAAATTTTTCACACAAGTAATAATTGACGTAAGGGAGCTAATTCCATTTTCGGAATCGAAATCCGACGTCGTTATCAAAAATTCAACCTTCGGTCGAGCTTTTCCAAAATCTTATATTTTTTCAACTTTCGCCAAAATGTGTCGAATTGTCCTATGGACTTCAAAATCCAAATCCGAACATACACCTAAGTCCAAAATCATCATACAAAGCTATTTCCATCATCAAAATTCCATTTCGGGTCGGGTGCTCAAAAGTCAACTCTCCGGTCAACTCTTTCCATTTAAGCTTCAAAATGAGAATATTTCTTTAAATTAAATTTCGAATCTTCCGAAAACCAAACTTGACCACAAACGCAGGTCATAATATATATTGTGAAGCTTCTCGAGACTTTAAGTCACTGGACGGGCATAATTTCTTAAATCGACAAGTTGGGTCATTACACTAGTATCGAGATAGGCGCCATCACGACAGGTTGGGATTTTGGGTCATAACAGTAGAAATTGGAAGTTTCAAGGTTCATTAGGCTTGAATTGTTGTATGATTCATGGTTTTAGCATTGTTTGAGGTGATTAGAGGGTTCGACTAAGTTCGTGTGATATTTTGGGACTTGATTGTATATTTAGTTGAGGTCTCGGGAGCCTCGGGTGAGTTTCGGATGGTTAATGGAATGCATTTTGAACTTGGAACTTGGCTGGAATTTTTTGATACCTGTGCCTGGTTTCCTTCTTCGCATTCACGAGAGAGCTCTGGTGTTCGTAAAGGGGAACTAGGGCAGGCGAGATTTTTGTGCTTCACGTTCGCAACTAATGGCACGCATTTGAGAAGGTTTGAGGGTCAAATCTACGCATTCGCGGTTGGATCATCTCGTTCGCGTAGGGGAAAGCTGGCCTAGAGAGTTTGGTCATCGCGTTCGCGAGTGGTCTCTCGCATTCGCGTAGAAGTATTTGTGGCAGTAGCACTTTGTGCTTCGCGAATGCGAGGGTGTTGCCGCATTCGCGAAGGAGGAAACTTGGACAACACAATTTTTGTGCTTCGTGAACGTGAGGGACCTGTCGCGTTCGCGAAGAAGGAATGCCTGGACAAAATATTTAAGTTCTGAAAATGGGACTTCGTCCCATTTTCCATTATTGACGGATATGAGCTCGGGAAGAGGCGATATTTGGGGGAGTTTCAAGAAAAATAATGGGGTAAGTGTTCTTAACTCAATATTGGTAAAATTACCCGAATCGATGGTTGTTTTTAACATTTAATGGGTGTATTAAGTTGGAAATTTTAGAAAACCCTCTTGGTTTAATTGGAAGATTTGAGAGTCGAGTTGATATCAGAATTTGGTAAACATTGGCATGGTTAGACTCATGGTTGAATGGGTTAGCAGATTTTGTAACTTTTGTCGGGTTCTGAAATGTGAGCCCCACGGGCGAATTTTGAGTTAAATTTAGGATTTTATTGGAAAATAAGTATTCTTTTTATGGAACTAATTCTAATAAATTATATTGACTGAATCGAATTAATTGTTGCTAGATACGAGGCTTCCGGAGACCAATTCACGAAGCAAGGGCATAGCAGAGTAAGAAATTACACGGTTTGAGGTAAGTAACACTTCTAAACTTGGTTTTGAGGGTATGAATCCCCGAATTGGTGATATATAAATTGTTTGGAGGTGACACACACGATAGTTGACGAGAGTGTGGATGTACACCATTGAAATTTTCACTTGAATAAATTCTGTGAAGTTTTAAAAATTAAAGAATCATGTTATTATCTAATCATTTCCCACGTGTTAAAGAAATTGAGTTGAGCCTCTTATTAAAGATCATGTTTAGGCTACGTGCCGATATTTTGGGACCCATGGTGTCGTGCTGCTATTAAATTAATTATTTTAAAAATGTAGATATCATACTCAGTCATATTCATCCATTGTGAGGATATTTATGGAATCGAGTTGCGCGCCGCTGCAGACCATATTGGCTTTATATATATTATTATTATATGGATCGGGGTTGTCCGTCTGCCGCAGGCCTTATAGGCTTTACTATTATATGGATCGGGGTTGGCCGCCTGCACCAGGCCTTATTGGCTTTATTATTATTCGGATCGGGACTGCCCGCCTGTAGTACGCCATATCGGCTTTATATCACGTTTGGGCTGAAGGAGCCCATCCAGAATCTGTACACACCCCCAGTGAGCGTAGATGATTATATATTCGGGATGGACTTCCCAGGGCATGAACTTGCCTTACTTATTTACATTGTGATGAATTTCCCTGGACATGGATCATGTCCGTATCATTTACATTTGGGGATAAATTACCCCAGGGCTGGATTGGCCTTATACTGTAATAAGTGACTGACTGTCAGTCGGTGTGTGTGTGTATATATATATATATATGGGATCGAATATTGTTGGTCCGGATTGGCCATAAACAGTACCGAGCAACCGAATTATTTGTGACCAGTATTACATGAGGTCTTTCCACTGAGATGTCATATTCCTCATATCATGCAGTATTGATCTATTTCACTTGTACTGAGTTTAACTATTGAACTTGAAAGCATGCCTACATTTATGTACCATTATTTATACTGGACTCTACCTGCGGAGCTCGTCACTACTTTCAGCCTAGAGGTTAGTCTTGTTCCTTATTGAGCTGGTTGTACTCATACTACACTCTGTACCTCGTGTACAGATCCAGGTGCTTTCGGACACGACGACCGTTAGATCTCAGAGTGCTATCAGTTGGAGACAATCGAGGTAGCTGCCAGGAGTCCGCTGACCTTGACTCTCCTTCTTTCAGTTATTGTATTGTTCTATACTTTCAGATAGTGTTTTATCAGTCAGACTTTGTATTCATATTAGATGCCCATGTCCTTAGTGACACTGGATTTTGGGAGTGTTTATATCTGTATTTGTGAGATCACTTCCGCTGAATTTAAATATTATGTTTTCAAACTTAAAAGATATGGTGGTTTATTGAGATTGTCGGCTTGCCTAGTATTAAGATAGGCGTCATCACGACATGTGAGATATTGGGTCGTGACAAGTTGGTATCAAAGCCTAGGTTACATAGGTCTCACTAGTCATGAGCAGGTTTAGTAAAGTCTTGCGGATCGATACGGAGACGTCTGTACTTATCTTCGAGAGGCTGCTGAACCCTTAGAAAAATTTCACTTTCTTGTACTCTGTCGTGTGGATTGTTGATTACGGGAACTAAATTTATGTTATTCTATTCTCTCATAGATGGTGAGGACAAGTACTACCGGATCAGACGGTCAGCCACTAGTGCCACCAGTTAGGGCCGTGAGAGGTCGGGGCCGTGGTAGAGGTCGGGGCCGAGGTAGAGGTCGAGGTGTAGCTCGTACAATAATTGGAGCAGCACCGCCAGTTGCTCCAGCTTAGGAGCAGATTCCAGACATAGCTTAGCCGACAGGACCAACTCAGACACCAGCTGTGCCCATTGTGATTCCAGGCCTTCAGGAGGCTTTGGCCCAGATATTGACAGTTTGCACTGGCCTTGCTTAGGTGGTTTTGGCTCAGGCCGCACCTGCCACTTCTCAGGCCGGGGGAGGTACTCATACCCCTGTTGTCCATACTCTAGAGCAGGTAGTGTAGGGACTTTAGATACCGGGGGCACTACCAGCCCAACCATCTGCAGTTGTTCAGGCCCCGGTAGTCCCCGCTATGGCAGATGATGAGCAAAAGAGGCTTGAGAGATTTGGGAGGCTTCGACCTCCATCATGTAGCAGTGCTGAGTCATAGGATGCTCAAGGTTTTCTGGATAAGTGCTAGCGGCTTCTTCGGACAGCAGGCATCTGGAGACCAGTGGGGTTTTGTACACTACTTTTTAGTTTTCTGAGGCTGCCTTTAGATGGTGGGAGGCTTATGAGAGGCGCAGGCCCGTCGGTGCAGTACTACTTATATGGCAGACCAGATGATGTTGCTTCAAATGCAGTGATCACATGTATTGTCTCGGTGTGCCATAGGGAGGCTTCTATATTATTTGACTCTGGTTCCACTTATTCTTATGTATCATCGTACTTTACTCATTATCTGTATATGCCCCATGAGTCCTTAGCTTCACATGTTCGTGTATGTATACCGGTGGGCAATACTATTATTGTAGACCGTATGTATCGGTCATGTGTGGTAACCATTGGGGGACTGGCAACTAGAGTTGATCTTTTATTGCTCAATATGGTTGATTTCGATGCAATTCTAGATATGGATTGTTATCTCCATGTCATGTTATTCTA
The DNA here is from genome assembly GCF_000390325.3 of Nicotiana tomentosiformis. Lineage (NCBI taxonomy): Eukaryota > Viridiplantae > Streptophyta > Magnoliopsida > Solanales > Solanaceae > Nicotiana > Nicotiana tomentosiformis. The sequence goes on along the minus strand of NC_090820.1, from coordinate 11,867,099 downwards.
GACTGTCATGTAAAAACTGTGACGTTGATGATGCCGAGGTTGCGAAAGGTTGAATGGAAAGGTTCTCTAGATTATATTGCTAGCAGGGTAATTTCTTATTTAAAGGCCCAACTTATGGTTGGGAAGGGATGTTTGTCATATCTGGACTTTGTGAGAGATGTTTATGTAGGTACTCCTCCTATTGATTCAATACCGGTAGTGCGAGACTTTCCGGATGTATTTCCTACAGACATGCCGGGTATGCCACCCGACAGGGATATTGATTTCGGTATTGACTTGGTGCCGGGCACTCAGCCCATTTCTATTCCTCCGTATCGTATGACACCAGCTGAGTTGAAAGAATCGAAAGAACAACTTCAGAAACTCCTTGATAAGGGATTTATTAGGCCAACTGTGTCACCTTGGGGTGCATTGGTTCTGTTTGTGAAAAAGAAAGATGGTACTATGCGGGTGTGCATCGATTACAGACAGTTGAACAAAGTTACAGTCAAGAATAAATATCCTTTGTCGCGTACTGATGACTTATTTGATCAGCTTCAGGGAGCGGGGGTATTCTCCAAAATTGATTTGAGATCTGGGTATCACCAGTTAAAAATTAGGGATTCGGATATTCTAAATATGACATTCAGGACTCGTTATGGCCACTACATATTTCTTGTAATATCTTTTGGGTTAACCAACGCCCCAGCAACATTTATGCACTTGATGAATAGTGTATTCCAGCCGTATCTGGACTCATTTATCGTGATATTTATTGATGATATCCCGGTGTACTTGCGTAGCCAAGAGTAACATGCACATCACTTGGGTATTGTATTACAGAGGCTAAGAGAGGAGAGGCTTTATGACAAATTTTCTAAGCATGAGTTCTGGCTCAGTTCAGTGGCATTCTTGGGGCACATAGTGTCCAGTAAAAGAATTAAGGTGGATCCGAACAAAATAGAGGCAGTTCAGAGTTGGCCCATGCCATCTTCGGCTACTGAGATTCGGAGTTTTCTCGGCTTAGCCGGTTATTATCATCGCTTTTTGGAGGGTTGCTCATCTATTGTATTGCCTTTGACTAAATTGACCGAGAAAGAAGCTCCGTTCAGGTGGTCAAATGAGTGTAAAGAGAGCTTTCAGAAGCTCAAGACAACCTTGACTATAGCCCCAATATTGGTGTTGCCTACAGATTCAGAGTCTTATACTGTGCATTGTGATGTGTCACGTATTGGTCTCGGCACAATGCTGATGCAAGATGATAGGGTGATTGCCTATGCATACAGATAGTTAAAGGTACATGCGAAGAATGATCTGGTCCACGACCTTGAGTTAGCAGCTATTGTTCATGCCTTGAAGATTTGGCGGCATTATTTGTACGGTGTCCATTGTGAAGTTTATACCGATCACCGGAGTCTACAACATCTGTTTAAACAGAAGGATCCTAATTTGCGACAACGGAGGTGGTTGGAGTTGCTTAAGGATTATGATATCACCATTCTCTATCATCTCGAAAAGGCCAATGTGGTGGCCGATGCCTTGAGCCGTAAACCGGAGAGTTTGGGTAGCTTAGCATACTTACCGGTAACAGAGAGGCCTTTAGCCTTGGATGTTCAGGCCTTGTCCAACTAGTTGGTTAGATTGGATGTTTCGGAGCCGAACCGAGTTTTGGCTTGTGTTGTTTCTTAGTCTTCTCTTTATGATCGTATCAGAGAACATCAGTATGATGACCCCCATATTGGCTTTATATATTATTATTATTATATGGATCGGAGCTGCCTGCTTGTAGTAGGCCTTATAGGCTTTACTATTATATAGATCGGGGTTGCCCGCCTGCAACAGGTCTTATAGGCTTTATTATTATACAGCTCGGGACTGCCCGCATGCAGTAGGCCATATCGGCTTTATATCATGCTTGGGCTGAAGGAGCCCCCCAGAGTCTGTACACACCCCAGTGAGCGTAGATGGTTATATATTCAGGATGAACTTCCGAGGGCATCGACTTGCCTTACTTATTTATATTGTGATGAACTTCCCTGGACATGGATCTTGTCCGTATTATTTATATTTGGAGATAAATTACCCAGCGCTGTATTGACCTTATACTGTACTAAGTGACTGATTGTTAGTCGATGTGTATATATATATATATATACGGGAAGGAATATCCCTGGGCCTGATTGGCCATAAACAATACCGAGTGACCAAAAGATTTGTGACCAGTATTACATGAGGTCTTTCCACTGAGATATCATATTCTTCATATCATGCAGCATTGATCTATTTCACTTGTACTCAGTTTAATTGTTGAACTTTAAAGCATGCCTACATTTCTGTAGCATTATTTATATTGGATTATACCTGCGGAGCTCGTCACTACTTTCAGGCCAGAGGTTAGTCTTGTTACTTATTAAGTTGGTTGTACTCATACTACACTCTGCACCTCGTGTGCAGATCTAGGTGGTTTCGGACACGACGATCGCTAGATCTCAGAGTGCTATCAGTTTGAGACAATCAAGGTAGCTGCCAGGAGTCCGCTGACTTTGACTCTCCTTTTTTCAGTTATTGTATTATTCTATACTTTCAGACAATATTTTATTCCCCAGACTTTGTATTCATATTAGATGCTCATGTACTCAGTGACACCGGGTTTTGGAAGTGTTTATATCTGTATTTATGAGATTTCTTCCGCTGAATTTAAATATTATGTTTTCAAACTTAAACGATATGGTGGCTTATTGAGATTGTAGGCTTACCTAGTATTGAGATAGGCGCCATCACGACAGGTGAGATTTTGGATCGTGACAAAATTCATTGGATGTTTAATTTGTTCTTGCTAGCATGTTTTTTTTGTTAACCGTTTATTTAATGCCACAAATTTGATTTTATAAAGCTAGCATTTAGAGTCTATATTTTTATCAATTTTGGAACTACTAATAGTATTTAATAATAATCACCTTCAAAAATCAGTTCTTGATTAAATGGTTCATCAACGTACGTTATATTCATAAAGCTCATGACAACTGTTTTGATCATCTAACATTTCACTATTGATTCTTCAACCGAGATTATTAATTTTGCTTTTCTTGTTAATTTAGTATTATCACTCTGCTTTTACATATTTATGATGGTGTCTCAGCTATTGAAAAAGATGTGTCAAATTTTGAATGAGTCATATAATCCCTGGCAAAACCGCTTTTGCTACATTACTTGTTGATATTGATAAGGCTATCATGCCTCCTGATTTTGCAACTAAAGCAAGATGTAGGAATATTTTCTAGTTCCTTCAAGTCTGTTGACAAAGAATAATCATACTCTGTCACAGTTAATTTTTTGTAATATAATCTTAAAAATTTACTCTTGATAAGAGTTTAATTTGATAATGCGTTGAAAGTTTTTACATGTAAAATTCTCAATATTCTAATGGAATATTATCATCTAGCCCCTGATCAAGTTTAGGTGTATTATATTTTTCTACACTCTTATCGTACTCTCTAAAAAATAATTAATGCTTTTCACCACAGGTTAATTATTATATGAATTGTATTTTTCTATCTTCTAAAGTCGTTTAGCATGTTTGCCTATGATGTTACTACAACTTTCTAATATCAGTTGAATTACTGCACCAACATAGTCGTAGAGAAATTTGAAAAGTTTATAATATTTTGAAAGATCGAGTTTCTGACTCACTTAAGTATCCAAAAATGTTAGTATCTGATTCTAATAATCATCTTTTCTTTTGCAGTTTTTTTTTTTAAAGTTTTGAAAAACTCTTCCATATACTCATTGAACATGGTTCGATTTCTATTCTGTGATGTCAAATAATTTATCAAAATTTTCTTTTCTAGTAGTACAGTCATAACTATAGATATTTTGTTAGAATTATATATTTATTACTTAATAAGTAATATAATAAAATTGACTATTAAATATAAATACTTTACCCAATTGTTGATTCAATCTCAAAATATTTAAGATTTTATGACTACATAAAAATAATATTTCAAGATTTTATAATGAAAAACTAATATTGAAATATTGCACTCTATTTGAACGGTCTTGGTAAGAGGATTCTTCATTTTGTAATTTCAATCTTCTCCTTTTATTTCCTTAAAAATTAAAAGCAATAATCTATTGGTGGTTGTAAATAACTAAAAAAAGTTCTGAGTAATTGATATTTATCTTCTTTTTTTTTTGTTCGTTCATTTTTCTCATTTCCCTTCGTGAAGTGCTTAGTAACAATCTCATAGCAAATCTACAGTTAAATCTATGGGAGACTTATCTCTAATTTTTCCCCCAATTAAAAGAATAAAAATAAAATAATAGCCTTTTAAATCTAAAACAACAATGTCATGTTCGGAGTTGCCACGTAAGTCTAGGGGGAAGTTGTATATTATATCAAATGTCACAATTGTAGTCAAATAACAACTTTTTAGTTGAATTAAAGGTCCTATGTATTGAGTAAAATCTGAATTATTATAATTTTATTCAACATGAAATTAATCTTGAATTAAATAAAACTTTATTATAAATTTCAGTATAAATTCTTAAAAACTCTGTTATTAGTTAACTTTAAAGCTTTAAATGTTATAATTTTATCCAACACGAAGTTGTCACGACCCAATTTCCCCTCCGTGTGACGTCGTGACGGCACCTAGTCTCTACGACTAGGTAAGCCTAACATTTGCGGAATAATAAAATAAAAACATAAATTTAACCAACTATTCAAAAATACACAACAAATCCCAAAATCCGGAACACCGTGAATCCCAAACTACAAAAGGAAATCTAGTGTCTCTATACATAAGAGCCTAACAAAAGAAAAATACAGAAGATAATGGACATGGGAAAAAGTAGAAGGGGACTCCGAGGTCCGCGGACGTGGCAGATATACTTTGTAGTCTCCAAAGTTGTCCCGGCTCACTGATAGCGCGGCTGATAAGGAGCACCTGGATCTACACACGAAAAACATGTGGAGAGAGTAGCATGAGTACACCATAATCGGTACCCAGTAAGTGTCAAGCCTAACCTCGGTCGAGTAGTGACGAGGTTAGGTCAGGGCCATACTAGTAAATATATAATAAAACAAGATAGAGTGTAATACCGCAGTAAAATAAAGACTGAAATTTAATAAGAATGAAATTATAGAAGGTAACAACTCAATACATAGAAACACAACAAGGGATCTCCCGAGATACCGTCTCGTAGTCCCAAACATAAATATGCAGTACAAGGGGATCTCCCGAAATACCGTTCCGTAGTCCCAAAGTAAATATGTAGTACAGGGGGATCTCCCGAAATAATGTTCCGTAGTCCCAAAGTAAATATGCAGTGCAGGGGGATCTCCTGGAATACCGTTCCGTAGTCCCAAAGTAAATATGCAGCGAAACAATAGAATTCAGTAGTTACGGCACGAAATTCTACAGTTCAACCTAAGTACCAATTAAGGAAAGACATGTAAATTCACCAAACATGCTGCACGTAGTTCAAGTAAACAGTTAAAGCAAGTAGGCATGCTATTCTAATCTAGCAGGATACTACACATGCTAATGAAACTCAAATAAGAAAAAAATCAGGTTATTTCTTAGTAGAAAAAAAATTGGGTTTTTACACAATTAGCACGTGTACGTACTCGTCACCTCACGTACATGGCACTCATATATTAAAAACAGTACAAATCCTACGGGGAGTTCTTCCACATAAGGTTAGGCAAGCCACTTACCTCGAACCAAGCTCAATCAATCGGTAAGAATTCCTTTTCCTCGAATATCCGACTCTGAATGGCCCAAATCTAGCCAAACACAATTGCATATCATAAATATAACCATAATAAACTCATCTAAAAAGTCGACCCGGGTCCACGTCTCAGAATCGGGTAAAAGTCACAAAATACGAACACCCATTCACTCACGAGTTCACTCGTACCAAAATTACTCAAATCCGATACCAAAATCTCGATCAAAACCCTAAAATTCGGCCAAAGAACTTTTCTCAATTTTTTCTCAAATGTTTCACCCCAAATCCGAAATTGAATGATGAATTCAAGCATAGATTACTAGAATATAACCATAAAGGAGTTAAGAATCGTTAACCAATCGATATCTCTGAAAATCCCTCAAAATCTCGTCCAAATCTGAGGTCCCTATCTCAAGTTTTGATAAAAATGGCCAACCCTCATTTTTGGAAACTTTAATACTACCCAGACATATCTTCTTCGCGAACGCGGCCACACCCTCGCGTTCGCGAAGCACAAAATTGCTTCAGTCTGAAATCCTTCATCGCGAACGCGATGATCTACTCGCGAACGCGAAGGTTACTCAGCTTGACCTTACGCGAACGTGGAAACAGCATCGCGAACGCGTAGGCAAAATGACCTGGAGGCTCAGTTGACCAACTTCCTTAACGCACGACCTCATCGCGAACACGTAGACCAATTCATAAAGCTTCGCGAACGCGGAACATCCATCGCGAACGCGAAGCACAAATCCCACCTTCTACTAGCTCCTCTTTGCGAACGCGAGGACCATGTCGCGAACGCGTAGCCTCAAGGTTCCACACCTTCGCGAACGTGAGAACAACATCGCGAACGCGAAGAGCAATTCAGTTGCCCTTCCCAGATGCCTTACGCGAACGCGAGAACTCCCTCGCGAATGCGATGAAGAAAATGCCTGCAACAAAATACCAGAAATCTGATATCTTTCAAAGTCCAAAAGTGATCCGTTAAGCATCTGAAACTCACCCGAGGCCCCCGGGACCTCGACCAAACATACCAACCAATCCTAAAATACCATACGAACTTAGTCGATCCCTCAAATCACATCAAACAATGCTAAAATTATGAATCACCCTCCAATTCAAACTTAAAGAACTTGAAACTTCAAAATTCGACAATCGATGCCGAAACCAACCAAACCACGTCTGATTGACCCAAAATTTTGCACACAAGTCATATTCAACATTACAGACCTAATCTAACTTCCAAAATCGGAATCCGACCCTAATATAAAAAATTCCACTACCGGCTCAAAACTCCAAAAATTCGACTTTCGCCATTTCAAGCCTAAATGAGCTACGGACATCCAAAACATAATCCAGACACGCTCCTAAGACCAAAATCACCTAATGGAGCTAACGGAGCTAACGGAACCGACGAAATTCCATTCCGGAGTCATCTTCACATAGTTTCAAATATGTCCAAATCCTAAGGCTTAAACCTCTATTTAGGGACTAAGTGTCCCAAAACACTCCAAAAACCCAAACGAAACCTCTCGTCAAGTCACAATAGCAGAAATAGATATGGGAGAGACAGTAAATAGGGGATCGGGGCTATTACTCTCAAAATGACCGGCTGGGTTGTTACATCCTCCCCCTTTAAAACAATCATTCGTCCTCGAACGAGCATAGAAACATACCTGAAGTAGTGAAAAGATGAGGATAACGGTTGCGCATATCCTGCTCGGTCTCCCAAGTTGCCTCCTCGACCGGATATCCCCTCCACTGAACCTTCACGGAAGCAATGTTCTGTGACTTTAGCTTTCTGACCTGCCTGTCTAAAATAGCCACCGGCTCTTCAATATAAGATAGATCCTTGTCCAATTGGACTGAGCTGAAATCCAATACATGAGATGGATCACCGTGATACTTCCGGAGCATTGAAACATGAAATACCGGATGAACTCCTGCTAGGGCGGGAGGTAAGACAAGCTCATAAGCAACTTCCCCAACACGCCGCAACACCTCAAAAGGACCAATGAACCTTGGGCTCAGCTTGCCCTTCTTTTCGAATGTCATAACGCCCTTCATAGGCAAAACCAGGAGCAAGACCCGCTCTCCAACCATGAATGCAACATCGTGAACCTTTCGGTCCACGTAACTCTTTTGTCTGGATTGGGCTGTGCAAAGTCTATCCTGAATTATCTTAACCTTTTCTAAGTCATCCTGAACCAAGTCCGTACCCAATAATCTGTCCTCGCCCATCTCGAACCAACCCACTGGGGACCGATACCGCCTACCATACAGAGCCTCATACAGTGCCATCTGAATGCTGGATTGATAACTGTTGTTGTAAGCAAACTCCACAAGTGGCAAGAACTGGTCCAAAGCACCCCTAAAATCTATCACACAAGCACGAAGCATATCCTCCAGTATTTGAATAGTGCGCTTGGCCTGTCCGTCCGTCTGAGGGTAAAATGTTATGCTCAACTCAACCCGAGTACCCAACTCATGTTGTACAGCTCTCCAAAATCGTGATGTAAATTGCGTACCCCGATCAGAGATAATAGATACCGGTACGCCATGAAGCCTGACCATCTCACAGATGTAGATTCGAGCTAGCTGCTCGGAAGAATAAGTAGTCATCACAGGAATGAAATGAGTTGACTTGGTCAGCCTATCCACAATCACCCAAACTGCATCAAACCTCCGCTGAGTCCGTGTGAGTCCAACAACGAAATCCATAGTGATCCACTCCCATTTCCACTCCGGAATCTCTAACTTCTGAAGCAATCCACCTGGTCGTTGATGCTCATATTTTACCTACTGGAAATTCATACATCGAGAAACATACTCTACGATGTCCTTCTTCATTCTCCTCCACCAGTAATGCTGTATCAAGTCCTGATACATCTTTGCGGCACCCGGATGAATAGAGTACCGTGAACTGTGAGCCTCCTAGAGAATCAACTCACACAAACCATCTACATTGGGCACACATAGCCTGCCCTGGATCCTCAATATGCCATCATCCCCAATAGTGACTTCCTTAGCATCATCGTGCTGAACTGTGTCCTTAAGGACTAGCAGATGGGGGTCATCATACTGACGCTGCCTGATACGATCATTAAGAGAAGACCGAGAGACCACACAAACCAATACCCAACTCGGCTAAAAAATATCCATTCTCACAAACTGGCTAGCTAAGGCCTGAACATCCAACGCCATGGGCTTCTCTTCTGTTGGTAGATATGCTAAGCTTCCCAAACTCTTTGTCTGGTGACTCAAGGCATCGGCCACTACATTGGCCTTCTCAGGGTGGTACAAAATGGTAATATCATAATCCTTAAGTAGCTCCAACCACCTCCTCTGATGCAAATTAAGATCTTTCTGCTTGAACAGGTGTTACAAACTTCGGTGATCGGTGTAAATCTCACAAGGAACACTGTACAAATAATGCCGCCAAATCTTCAAGGTATGAACAATAGCTGCTAACTCAAGGTCGCAGACAGGATAGTTCTTTTCATGTACCTTCAGTTGTCTGGACGCGTAGGAAATCACCCTACGGTCCTGCATCAACACCGCGCCGAGGCCAACTCGCGACGCATCACAATAAACTGTATAAGACCCTGAACCTGAAGGCAATACCAATATTGGGGTTGTAGTCAAGGTTGTCTTGAGCTTACGAAAGCTCTCCTCACATACCTCTGACCACCTGAACGGAGCACCCTTCTGGGTCATCCTGGTCATAGGTGCTGCAATAGATGATAAACCCTCTACAAATCGGCGGTAATACCCCGGCAAACCAAGAAAACTCCGGATCTCTGTAGCTGAGGATTGTCTGGGCTAACTATGCACTCCTTTAATCTTCTTCAAATCCACCTGGATCCCCTCACTCGATACTATATGATCCAAGAATTCCACTAAGTCTAGCCAGAACTCACACTTTGAAAATTTTGCATATAACTTCTTTTCTCTCAAAGTCTGAAGTGCAGTCCTCAAGTGCTGCTCATGATCCTCCCGAGTCCGGGAATACACTAGAATGTCATTAATCAATAGGATGATGATAGAATCAATATAGGGTTGGAACACAGTGTGCATCAAGTGCATAAAGGCTACTGAGGCATTGGTCAGCCCAAATAACATCACAAGGAACTCATAATGGCCATACCGAGTCCTGAAAGCAGTCTTCGGGATATCTGGCTCTCGAATCTTCAACTGATGATAACATGAACGCAAGTCAATCTTAGAAAATACTTTGGCACCCTGTAGCTGATCAAATAGGTCATCAATACGAGGTAATGGATACATATTCTTCACTGTGACTTTGTTCAAATAGCGATAATCAATGCACATACACATAGAACCATCCGTTTTCTTTACAAACAAGATAGGAGCACCCCAAGGTGACACACTGGGCCGAATGAAACCCTTATCAATCAACTCCTTTAACTGCTCCTTCAACTCCTTCAATTTAGGAGGAGCCATATAATATGGAGGAATAGAGATGGGCTGAGTGCCCGACAATAAATCAATGCCAAAATCAATATCTCTGTCGGGCGGCATGCCCGGAAGATCAGCTAGAAATATATCTGGAAAGTCCCTCACTACTGGAACTGACTCAACTGTAGGGGTATCAATACTGAAATCTCTCACATAAGCTAGATACGCGTCACACCCCTTCTCAACCATTCGTTGAGCTTTAAGAAATGAAATAACTCTGCTGGGAGTATACTCTAAGGTACCTATCCACTCTAATTGCGGTAAACCTAGCATAGCCAGCATCACGGTTTTAGCGTGACAATCAAGAATAGCATGATGGGGTGACAACCAGTCTATGTCCAAAATAATATCAAAGTCCACCATGCTGATAAATAATAAATCGGCTCTGGTCTCAAAACCACTAAGAGCAATCAAACACGACCGATACACGCGGTCCACAACAAGAGAATCTCCCACGGGAGTAGACACATAAACAGGGGAACTCAAAGAATCCCGAGATACGCCCAAATACGGGGCAAAATAAGAGGACACATAAGAATATGTAGAGCCTAGGTTAAATAATACCGACACATCTCTATGACAGACCGGGACAATACCTGTAATGACAGAATCAGAAGCGACTACCTCTGTACGAGCAGGAAGGGCATAATATCTGGCCTGGCCTCCACCTCTAGGGTGACCTCTACCTCCCCGACCTCCACCTCAGGCTGGCTGAGCATGTGGGGTGGCAGCTGGTGCTGTAATCATAGACTGAGGGACCGGTGGAGCACGCTGTGGCTGAGAAGTCTGTGGAGGTGCACCCCTCCTAAATCCGGGGCAATCCCTCACCATATGGTGAGTGTCGCCACACTCAAAACAAGCTCTGGGAGGGTGTGGCTTCTATGACTGGCTCGGGCCAGGTATGCTGGACTGGCCGCTAGGAACACCCCATGCAGGAGGCACACTAGATATTGGCGGTGCATAATAAGGCTCCTAGGGCCTATAAGGAGCTGGAACATAACTGGCGGCTGGAAGAGCTGAATGAACAGGGCGACTCACATAACCCCTACCATGGCAAGCTGCTGGGACACTAGCTCCAGAATAATGACCAGTCTCTCAAGACCTCTTGGCCTCCCTCTCCTCTCTATCCCGGGCAAGCATGCCCTCCAATCTCCTAGCAATACTCATAACCTACTGATAGGAAATATCCATCTCCAAGTCCCTAGCCATACTAATCCAGATGCTGGGTTAGAGTCCCTCAATAAATCGTCGAACCCTCTCTCGAATTGTGGCAACCAAGGCTGGTGCATGTTGGGGCAAGTCACTGAAGCGAACTGCATACTCTGAAATCGTCATAGCACCCTGGCGCAGCTGCTCAAACTCCGTGTGCCATGACTCCCTAAGGCTCTGAGGGACATACTCTTTCATAAACATGTCCGAGAACTGAGTCCATATAAGTGAAGTTGCCTCAGCCGGACTACTCAACTCATAAGCACACCACCACTGATAGGGTGTTCCTCTAAGCTGGAATGTAGTAAAAGAAACCCTGCTCGTCTCCGCTACGCCAATAGTACGGAGAATACGATGATACTCCTCTAGAAAACCCTGAGCACCATCTGTAGCCAATCCGCTAAAAGTAGTTGGGTGGTACTTCTTGTACCTCTCAAGTCTGAGCTGCTCTACCTCAAAAGTTGCTGCCCTAACCTCGGGATGAGCTAGAGCTACCGGCTGCATTGGTATAATCTTTGGAACCTGGTCGACCTGAACCCGTTGCTCTGGAGTACCGGCGACGGGAGTTTGTGCTCCTCCCCCAGCCTGAGATGTGGCAGGAGCAAGTGTAATCAATCCAGCCTGAGCTAAGGTACTGAACATGCTCAGAAACTAGGCTAGAGTCTCCTGAAGGGCTGGTGCAGGAATAGGTGCCTCAGGTGTCTGCCCTCCAGCTGGAGCTACTGGGGCTCCTCTGTAGCAGCTCGTGCGGGTGCTTTGGCTGCACCACGTGGATGTCCTCGGCCTCTATTTCGGCCTCTCGCGGCTCTAGCAGGGGGCGCGGGTGCCTGGTCATCAGATCCACTTGTACGTGTCCTCACCATCTGTGAGAGAATAGAATACAGAAGTTTAGAATTTTTGAAGTCAACAATTTTTGCACGACAAGGAATCAAAGTAGTGAAATTTTCCTAACATTTCCATAGCCTCCCGAAGACAAGTACAGACGTTTCCGTACCGATCCGCGAGACTCTAATAAACCGGCTTGTGAGTCACAACAGCTATAAACCTAGAGCTCTTATACCAACTTGTCACGACCCAATTTCCCCTCCGTGTGACGTCATGACGGCATCTAGCCTCTTCGACTAGGTAAGCCTAACATTTGCGGAATAATGAAAGGAAAACATAAATTTAACCAACTATTCAAAAATACACAACAAATCCCAAAACTCGGAACATCATGAATCACAAACTACATAAGGAAATCTAGTGTCTCTATACATCAGAGTCTAACAAAAGAAAAATACAGAAGATAATGGACATAGGGAAGAGTAGAAGGGGACTCTGAGGTCTGCGGACGCGGAAGAGTTACCTTGAAGTCTCCAAAGCTGTCCTGACTCACTGATAGCGCGGCTGATAAGGAGCACCTGGATCTGCACATGAAAACCATGTGCACAGAGTAGCCAGAGAGTAGCATGAGTACACCACAATCGGTACCTAGTAAGTGCTAAGCCTAACTTCGGTCGAGTAGTGACGAGGTCAGGTCAGGGCCATACTGGTAAATATATAATAAAACAAGATAGAGTGTAATACCGCAGTAAAATAAAGACTAAAAGTTAACAAGAATAAAATCATAGAAGGTAACAGCTAAATGCACAGAAACACAATAGGGGATCTCCCGAAATACCGTCTCGTAGTCCCAAACGTAAATATGCAGTACAGGGGGATCTCCCGGAATACCGTTTCGTAGTCCCAAAGTAAATATGCAGTATAGGGGGATCTCCCGGAATAACGTTCCGTAGTCCCAAAGTAAATATGCAGTACAGGGGGATCTCCCAGAGTACCGTTCTGTAGTCCCAAAGTAAATATGCAGCAAAACAATAGAATTCAGCAGTTATGGCACGAAATTCTACATTTCAACCTAAGTACCAATAAAGGAAAGACAGGTAAATTCACTAAACATGCTGCACGTAGTTCAAGTAAGCAGTTAAGGCAATTAGGAATGCTATTCTAATCTAGCAGGATACTACACATGCTGATGAAACTCAAATAAGAAAGAAATCAGGTTATTTCTTAGTAGAAACAAAATCGGATTTTTACACAATTAGCCCGTGTACGTACTCGTCACCTCACGTACACGATGCTCATATATCAAAAACAGTTCAAATCCTACGGGGAGTTCCCCCACACAAGGTTAGGCAAGCCATTTACCTGTAAGAATGCCTTTTCCTCGAATATCCGACTCTGAATGGACCAAATCTAGCCAAACACAATTGCATATTATAAATACAACCATAATAAACTCATCTAATTAATGAAATCAATATTTAAAACAAAATCCGAAATTAGGCCTAAAAAGTCGACCCGGGCCCACGTCGCAGAATCGGATAAAAGTCATAAAATACGAACACACATTCACTCACGAGTTCACTCGTAACAAAATTACTCAAATCTGATACCAAAATCTCGATCAAAACCCCAAATTTCGGCCTGAGAACTTTTCTCAATTGTTTCTCAAATGTTTCACCCCAAATTCGAAATTAAATGATGAATTCAAGCATAGATTAGTGGAATATGACCATAAAGGAGTTAAGAATCGTTACCCAATCGATATCTCTGAAAATCCCTCAAAATCTCGTCCATATCCGAGCTCCCTATCTCAAGTTTTGATAAAAATGGCCAACCCTCGTTTTTTGAAAGTTTAATACTACCTAGGCATCCCTTCTTCCAAATGCGGCCACACCCTCGCGTTCGCGAAGCAAAAAATTGCTTCAGTCCAAAATCCTTCATGGAGAACACGATGATCTACTCGCGAACGCGAAGGTTACTCATCTCGAACCTACGCGAACGCGGAAACAGCATCGCCAACGCGTAGGCAAAATGGCGTGGAGGCTCAGTCGACCAACTTCCTCAATGCGAACGCGTGACCTCATCGCGAACGCGTACACCAATTACCTCAGAGCTTCGCGAACGCGGAACATCCATCGCGAACGCGAAGCACAAATCCCACCTGCCACTTGTTCCTCTTCGCGAATGCGAGGACCGTATCGCGAACGCGTAGCCTCAAGGTTCCACACCTTCGCGAATGTGAAGATCAATTCAGCTGCCCTTCATAGATGCCTTACGCGAATGCGAGAACATCCTCGCGAATGCAATGAAGAAAATGCCTGCAACAAAACACCAGAAATCTACTATCTTCCAAAGTCCAAAAGTGATCCGTTAAGCATCCGAAACTTACCCGAGGGCCCCGGGACCTCGACCAAACATACCAACCAATCCTAAAATACCATACGAATTTAGTCGATTCCTCAAATCACATCAAACAATGCTAAAATCATGAATCACCCTCCAATTTAAACTTAAAGAACTTGAAACTTCAAAATTCGACAACTGATGCTGAAACCAACCAAACCACGTCTGATTGACCCCAAATTTTGCACACAAGTCATATTAAATATTACGGACCTACTCCACCAACTTCCGAAATCAGAATCCGGCCCCTATATCAAAAATTCCACTACCGTCCCAAAACTCCAAAAATTCGACTTTTGCCATTTCAAGCCTAAATGAGCTACGGACTTCCAAAACACAATCCGGACACGCTCCTAAGTCCAAAATCACCTAAGAGAGTTAATGGAACTGACAGAATTCCATTCCGGAGTCGTCTTCACACAGTTTCGACTACGGTCCAAATCCTAAGGCTTAAACCTCCATTTAGGGACTAAGTGTCCCAAAACACTCCAAAAACCCCAAACGAAACCTCCCTGCAAGTCACAATAGCAAAAATAGATATAGGAGAAGCAGTAAATAGGGGATCGGGGCTATTAATCTCAACATAACCAGCTGGGTCTTTACAATACTTTAGCTTTCGAAGATATAAAATTAGTTGGTTACAATTTTGACTTGACAGAAATAATAAATTATTTTACTTTCCTATTTTTTCTTTGATCATTTTATTATTTTAGTTATCAGATTACGTTTTGCTTTATCAAAAAAAAGCGTAAACCTAAAATAACACTAAACAAATTAGGGGGAAATACTAAACAAAACACCGGAAAGACCTAAGTCACGGTGATATTTACTCTGCAGTTATCTTAGATTGTCCATCAGAATTTCTTACTTTGATAAGTGGTTTGTTCGAACGGTTGAACAAGAAGCTTATAGTTTTAAGATCAATAAAATTTGACACCAAAAAGGGTTCTTATGGACCATTTGGGACCCGTCACTTGATGGAAATAATATTGACTTCAACTTTCAGATAGGAAATCATCATTTTTAGGTGGTAAGAATTCTGATCGTTTTGAGAGTATTGGGTTCTATGTGAAGGCTATACCATTGTATACGGTCAAAACTAGGCTTGCCCCTTGCGTGACTGATCGAGACTGGAATGTGATAGATTAAGGTTCAACCTCGAATCATATCGAACCAAGATGCAAGGTTATATCGTCAAGCTCGAGACCCCAGGACCAAACAAAATCGAGATATGTCGAGATCAAGGGAAATTTGCTAAGCCGAATAGCAGAAGGACGAAATATCGGCGATCGGGTGTAGGTCACGGCGGAGATCTCGGCACGTATCAAGGATAGGCCGATTAATTAGCCAATCATGAGATTTCTTACTTCATTTAGAACTGTATCAAGAGTAGGACTCCCCTACTATATAAAAAGGGGTCTAATCATTTGTAAAACACATCACATTTACGGAACATAAAATAATATAATATTAATTATAGCTTTCATTACCTTGTTACTCTGTTCATATATCAGCGTGATCAAACTCGAGAACCAAGACTATTCGATTCGTGTGGTTTACATTTATTTCTTCTATCATCAATTTCAATATTAATATATTTTCTTAATTTGTGCCAAGTTATATCATGTAACCTTAAAACCGCGTATAAATTCAATTCTTTTCCATTTTTAGGGTAAACAGTTTGGGGCTTACCGCGGGGCTAAGGATAATAGTGATTACATGGTACTAACTTTCATAACACACTATTTTACACCTTTTCTTGTGAGTATATTTGATTCCAGGATCAAAATGTCAAACTCTCAGGCAGCACCCGTACACATGGACCATGATTTCGGTCACCACGACAAAAATGACAACATAACATCAGGGAACGATGCACCTCTAGTTGGCCTCAATGGAGTTCCGGCTGTAGATCTAATCGACGTCATCTCGCATGTAGCCATCAATGCAAATTTGGCCGTAGATCCCGAGAGTAGCATCCGTAGGGATGTTCGATCAGCCGCTCAGAGCACACATGGCGGCGAAGAGGGCGGAGTCAGCCTTCGGGTGATCTTCGAGATATTGCAGGATCAACAAGCCGTGATAGCCCAGCTCCAAAGCCAGAATCATGCACCAAGAATGATCGAGCCCGAGCCGTCCCAAGAGGTTGTTCACAAGGTCAAATCGGTGTCAAGAAAATCGATCAAGAATGAATCGGGGGCTGACCCCGCAATCATGAAGATGCTCAAGGAACTAACAAAACGAGTTGAGTCTGGGAAAAAGAAGATCGAGGAAAACGACAAGAAGGTGGAAACTTATAACTCCAGAGTCGATCAAATCCTGGGGGCACCACCAATATTGAAGGGTTTGGATTCCCAAAAATTCGTGCAAAAGCCCTTCCCCCCGAGCGCGGCTCCCAAACCGATCCCCAAGAAGTTCCGCATGCCCGAGATTCTTAAGTACAATGGAACGACCAACCCAAATGAGCATGTCACCTCTTAAACCTGTGCAATTAAAGGGAATGATCTAGAGGATGACGAGATCGAATCCGTGTTACTAAAGAAATTCGGGGAGACCCTGTCAAAGGGAGCTATGATATGGTACCATAATTTACCACCTAACTCTATTGATTCTTTTGCTATGCTTGCAGATTCTTTTATAAAGGCACACGCCGGAGCCATCAAGGTCGAGACTAGGAAGTCGGACCTTTTCAAGGTAAGGCAGAAGGACAACGAAATGCCCAGGGAGTTTGTGTCTCGATTCCAAATAGAACGAATGGACCTACCACCTGTAACCGATGATTGGGCCGTTCAAGATTTCACCCAAGGAATCAATGTACGAAGATCAGTGGCTTCGCAACAGTTAAAGCAGAATTTGATAGAATACCCAGCTGTTACCTGGGCCGATATACATAATTGGTATCAATCGAAGATTAGAGTCGAAGACGACCAGCTTGGGGCTCCTTCCGGGTCCGTTTATCCTATCATGCCAGTTGACAGAATCAAGAGGGACATTGATCGAGAACCAAGGTTGAACAGAGATTGATACCAGCTGTATAATGGAGATTGTAGGAGCAACGGATCCGGGCGAAACCCTATACGATGTAGAAATGACCGAGGCTAGAGCTCTCAAGGGCTCATGAGCAAGAATGGCTTCCACAGGCATATCGAACCTAAAGAAGCACCACGATTGTCAGAATATAACTTCAATGTTGACGCAGCCGCCATCGTATCGGCTATCGGACGCATCAAAGATACTAAATGGCCTCGACCTTTGCAGACAGATCCAGCTAAGAGAAATCCCAACCAAATGTGCAAATATCATGGCACCCATGGCCACAGAACGGAAGATTGTTGACAGTTGAGAGAAGAAGTAGCCTGGTTATTCAACGACGGGCACCTTTGGGAGTTTCTGAGTGATCGAGCCAAGAATCATTTCAACAGAGATTCCAACAAACAAAACGAGCAAGAAAAATCTCAACACGTCATTCACATGATTGTTGGAGGGGTTGATGTTCCCCAAGGGCCAGTGTTAAAATGCACCAAGGTGTCGATCACAAGGGAGAAACTAACTCGGGATTACGTACCAGAAAGAACCTTGTCCTTCAACAACGAGGATACAGAAGGAATCATGCATCCCTATAATGATGCACTGGTAATATCTCTACTTATGAATAAGACTCGAGTTAAACGTGTGTTAATTAATCCAGGTAGTTCGGCCAACATCATTCGATCAAGGGTCGTAAAACAGCTCAGACTACAGGACCAAATTGTGCTCGTGAAATAACTTTGCCAGTAAATGCAGTTGGGACCATCCAGGAGACCAAGTTCCATGTGATCAAAGGGGATATGAGGTATAACGCCCTGTTCAGGAGATTATGGTCCAGGTTTTACAATTCCCGACACAGTAGGGAATCAAAACAATCTACGGGGAGAAACCCACTGCAAAAGAAATTTTTCCGTTGACAAAGTGATTCCAATATCGAAGGCATCAAATTCGAAGGCAAAATAGGAAGCCAAATAGCAATGACAGACGCCGGCCTCGACCCAACTAGAGAAGCATGGGACTGACGAAGAAGATGATTATGGGGCCCTCGATCCTTCATAGACCCCGATGACTCCGACGCTGCCAAATCAATGGTCGAAGAGCTGGATCAAGTCATATTAATCGAACATCTGCCCGACCAAAAGGTATACCTGGGCATGGGGTTAACTCTCGAGCTCAGGAAAAAACTTATTCAATTTCTTATAGCTAACATGGATTGTTTTGCTTGGTCTCATCTCGACATGACAGGGATCCCACCGGAAATCACCACCCATAAACTAAGCTTGAACCCGAAATTCCATCTGGTGAAGGAAAAAAGAAGACCCTAGTCCGAGATCAAGCATGCCTTCATCAAAGACGAGGTAACTAAGCTTCTTAAAATAGGGTCCATCTGGGAAATAAAATACCCCGAATGGCTAGCTAACGTAGTAGTAGTCCTTAAGAAAAGGAACAAACTAATAATGTGTGTAGATTACAAGGATTTAAATAAATCATGCCCCAAGGATTCTTTTCCTTTGCCTAATATCGATCGTATGATCGATGCCACGGCCGGACACGAGATCCTCTGTTCTCTCGATTCCTGTTTGGGGTACAACCAAATACAAATGAACCCGGATGATTAGGAAAAGACCTTGTTCATCACAATATATGGTACCTACTACTATAACGTAATGCCGTTTGGATTAAAAAATACTGGTGCCACTTACCAACGCCTAGTAAACCGGATGTTCGAAGTACAAATAGGTAAATCTATGGAAGTTTACATTGATGATATGTTGATTAAGTAACTGCGAGCAGAGGACCATTTGAAGAATTTGCAGGAAACCTTCAATATATTGAGGAAATACAACATGAAGCTGAATCCGAAAAAATGCACGCTCGGGGTCGGGGCAGTCAAATTTCTTGGATTCATGGTATCCAACTGAGGAATTGATATCAACCCCGACAAGATCAAAGCTATCGAGGACATCACGGTAGTAGACAATGTGAAAGTCGTGAAGAGGCTAACCGGGCGCATAGCCGCCCTGGGGTGATTCATCACGAGGTAGTGCGATAAGAGTCATCGATTTTTTTCGTTGCTGAAGAAGAAAAATAACCTCACATGGAATCCGGAATGCCAACAGGCCTTGGAAGAGTTTAAACGATACTTATCGAGCCCACCGCTGCTTCATACGCTGAGGACAGATGAACAACTATACTTATATTTGGCAGTATCAGAGATAGAGGTAAGTGGAGTCCTAGTTCGGGAAGAACAAGAAACGTAACTTCCAATTTATTATGTTAGTCGGACCTTGGGTGAGGCCGAAAATAGATATCCTCACCTAGAAACATTGGCGCTCGCTTTGATAAGCCCCTCTAGAAAACTAAAATCATACTTTCAATGTCACCCCATATGTGTTGTAACAACTTATCCATTGCGAAATATAATGCATAAACCCGATCTTTCAGGACGGATGGCCAAATGGGACGTAGGAATTAGCGGGTACGAGATTGAATATTGACCCCGAACAACCATTAAGTCTCAAATTTGGGCAGACTTCATGGCTGACTTCACGCCGGCCCTAATGCTCGAGGTCAAAAGAGAGTTGTTGGTAAACTCGAATACATCATCGGGAATCTAAACCCTCTTTATTGACGGTGCATCGAATGCAAAGGGGTCCGAACTCGGTATCGTACTAAAACCGCCACCATGTAATGTGGTTAGACAATCTATTAGAACTGTGAAATTGGCTAACAACGAGGCCAAATATGAGGCCATGATTGCAGGACTCGAACTATCCAAAGGCTTGGGGGCGGAGGTGATCGAAGCCAAGTGAGACTCCTTCCTTGTGGTGAATCAGGTTAACGGAACGTTCAAAGTTAGAGAAGAATGAATGCAAATATACCTAGATAAGTTACAAGCAAATTTACATCGATTTAAGGAATGTACTTTCAAGCACGTTCCTCGAGATCAAAATAGTGAAGCTGATGCACTCGCGAGCTTAGGGTCGTCGGTCGAGGATAACGAGCTCAACTCAGGGGCCGTTGTGCAACTCATGAGGTCGGTAGTTGAAGAAGGCCGCACCGAGATAAACTCCACAAGCTTAACATGGGATTGGAAAAATGAATACATAGAGTATTTGAAGACCGGGAAACTCCCCTCAAATCCAAAGGAATCGAGGGCCCTGCGCACAAAGCCAGCCCGATTCACCTTGTCCGAAGGCGTAAACTTATTCATAAGAATGTTTGATGGCCCGCTAGCAATATGTATGTGACTGAGAGATACCGAGTATGTTCTGAGGGAAATTCACGAAGGCACTTACGGAAACCATTTCAGCGCCGAATCATTGATTCAGAAGGTAATCAGAGACGGCTATTACTGGATCGACATGGCGAAAGAGTTTGTTCGAAAATGTGACAAATGCCAAAGACATGCACCAATGATTCACCAACCCGGGGAACTAATCCATTCAGTCTTGTCTCCATGGCCATTCATGAAGTGGGGAATGGACATTGTTAGCCCTCTTCCATGGGCACCAAGTAAAGCTCAATTTATCTTATTTATAACTGACTATTTTTTAAGTGGGTTGAAGCATAGGCCTACGAGAAGGTTAGGGAGAAGAAATTCATCGACTTCATTTGGGACCACATCATATGTTGGTTCGGGATGCCATCAGAAATTGTGTGCGACAACGGGAAATAGTTCATCGGCAGCAAAGTAACAAAATTTCTCGAAGGTCATAAGATCAAAAAAATCTTATCAACACCTTATCATCCTAGCGGAAACGGGCAAGCCGAATCGACCAACAAAATCATCATTAAAAATCTTAAGAAAAGGCTAACTGACGCTAAAGGAAAATGGAAGGAGATACTACCCGAAGTCATTTGGGCATATCGCATGAATGTGAAGACCAGTACCGGGGCTATTGTGTTCTCATGGGTTTATGGCACTGAAGCCCTGATTTTGGTCGAAGTCGGGGAGCCAAGTATCAGATACCGATATGCAACCAAAGGAGTCAAATGATGAGGCCATGAATACGATCTTGGAGTTGTTGGACGAAAGGCGCAAAGCCGCTCTTGTTCGATTGGCTGCCCAAAAATAACGGATCGAGAGGTACTACAATCAAAGAGCCAATCTTCGATATTTTAATGTCGGGGACTTAGTGCTAAGGAAAGTCACCCTAAACACCTGGAATCTGAACGAAGGAAAATTTGGTCCGAATTGGGAAGAACCGCACCAGATTCTCGAGGTCACCGGGAAAGGGTCCTACATGCTCGGAACGATGAATGGAGAACAACTACCGAGCAATTGTAATATATCTCACCTAAAATGGTATTACTGCTAAGGTATGACCCTATTTCATTTTTTTTAATCTCAGACTAACATTTGCAGGTGATCAACGAGAAGCGACACGAAGTCTTTAGGTCTGAAAGCACGTGTTGCACTCTTTTTTCCTTAGACCGGTTTTGTCCCAAATGGTTTTTTCGAAAAGATTTTTAACGAGGCAACAATGGATCGTGCTAACCTAGAATCAAGCCCGATTACGAATCGGCACCGAAGATCAATTCAACAATATTTGAGGTTCCTTCGCAATCAACCTCGAATACTGGGGGGATTACCCTCGAATATGCTTTACCTTCGAATATCAACTTTAGTAAGGAATCTACTTTGTAAAGGAAAGGTATCGATAGATGGGATTTATTGTAAGGGCTAAACGGTCAAAACGAATTGTGCCCACATAGATCACTCTAACCCTAGCATAAAACTTGTACGCATGTATGACTGTTTTGCTCAAGAATAAAGAGAAGTACTTTCCTTGCAATCATCTTATGTTATAAAAATGTTCCTCTTTACATCCCTTAAAGAGTTTTGTACTTCCGAAGATAATGAGCCCAAGGGAAATACATAATCAGAATACGAACGACCACTCCCTCACTCGTGGACTGCCGTCCAAAAAACTCAAACAACCCAAGTCACCGGGCCTCAAGGGTAAAAGACTGATTAGGCAAATCCCCAGTTTCTAAAGGCAACGGCCACCCCACTCGGGGACTGATATCTTGGGTAAGACCGGATAACTTGGGAAAAACAAGCCCAATGGGTAGCTCCTGAACTAAAAGGCTACGGACAAATTAACACGGCATGTTTGAACCCCGTAATAACAACTAGGTCTTCCAAAAACAAAAACTTTCACAACTGATTCTGAAGGCTGCCCTCGGCAAAGCTATAAACTTAAGATATTTTCGGGGAATGATTTTCGATAACATCAAACCCCTATAATGCCTTAACCCAGAAAGGAAATAAAGTAAAGTTTGTTCGAACTTTCGAACACAACCTTATTATTTCATGCTAAGGCATCTCGACATTTACGAATACAAATAAATCAAAGAAGAAATTTGAAAGCTATGAAAGGGAAAAGCCTTATATATATGTCAAAAGTTTTACAAGGAATGTATAATGGCCAAAACGGCATAAAAAGATACAAAAAACAAAAAGTAAAAATGTCTAAAAACCTATGTGGCCTAATCCTCATCGGAGGCAGCGTCTTCATCCTCGGGGTCTTCCCCACCTTCGGATTAGACAAGCTCTCGGAGCCTTCCCGAGGAAAGACAACTTCCGAGCCCTAGCTTCTTCATGCTTGGCATTCTCAATTTCTGCTGATATATCAAAGCCCTGTGCACGGACTCCCTCGAGGGCTTCCCTTCGAGCTTCCCATTTTGCATTATCCACCATGCTATTGGCATGTGCCTGAATGGCTTAGGCGTCAACCTTGAATTAGGCCACCCTGGCATTGGCCTTTGTATTGGCCACGTCCACTTCCGATTTGGCCGCCTCGAGCTCCTTAGCCAGTCTCTCTTGGCCAGAAATAGCCGAGTTAGGATCAGATTGGAGCTCCCCGATCCTCTTGGACTGCACCGAGTTTTCCTCCTTTACAGCCCGAAGCTGAACCTTAGCAGAAGCCAATTGTGCCCGGTCAATTTCCTTTTCCGAGGCCAGATGATCCAAATTTTTCTTACATTATTCGGCCTCGGCCTTCACCGCGTGCGCCTCTACCTGAAGTTGCCCGATTTGGTTAATTCTCTTTTGAGCCTGTAGTTTCGAGTGATTAGCCAAAAAGTTTGAATCGTCATCACTAAGATCGAATATTCGTATTTCCTGTTCGACAAAACCAGCATGCTCCTTTTGAGTCTCTTCTAGCTCGACCTGGAGCTTCTCACTTAGAAGCTTGTAAGTATCTCTCTTCTAGGTGAGCTCCCGAACCTCAACTTCATGCTGGGTTAACTCCTCTCATATTCGGAGGAAATCTTCATGGTGCAATACCGAGGCCTGCAAGCATGAAGAAAGGTGTTAGGATTATTTACAACTTCAAATTTAAAACAAGTAAATGAAATAACTCTCGAAGTTACCCGACATTGAATAAGCAGGGTGCTTTTACCGCGTCCATCACAACCTGGTCTTCTTCGGTCACCAAGAAGCTGAGGTAGCTAGCAACCCCCACGGGGGATGAGAAAACCCGAGCATCCTCTTGGGCTGAGAAATTTAACGACCGCTTGCGGTCAAGATTAACACTTGGGGTTGGGAACCGGTCCACCAGTTTTGGGCTCGAAGAAGACCCAGTGGCACCCGATGACGGCACCTTCCTTGGCACCAACAAGTCACCAAACTTGGTGACATATTCTAAAGCAGTGGACTTTAATCCATCCAAGACGTGATGGATATCGGTCGCCCCCTAAGGTCTCTCATAAGAATGGCTCTCTAACAAATCGGCCTCGCAGATCATAGCATCTAAAATTTGGGGGACCCAGTAATGTCGATCACCCCAAGCTCGTCTCTCGGGGTATCTCCCTCTGGTCGAGAAGCGTCGCCCCCGGTCTATCTCCCCCCGGTCTCTCTCTTGACCCCATTCTGGTTTGTGTGCCTCGACCAAAACTCCTTCACTGACCTCCTCCGGTTCGGAGATCCCTTGTATCACGACACGGGCTACCATATTGGATTTTTCTTCTTCTTCTTCTTATTCTTCTTCAGACTCATCCCTCAGCCGATAGATTGATTCTGAGGATAGAGCACCGGTATTTTCCTTGGGCTTGCATGACCTCTTCTTCGCTTTTTTCTTTTCCAAGTTCGGGGAACTCGGAGCCTTTCTTTTCTTCTTATCACCCTGCCTCGGGGTAGGGGAATCGAGAGTCACATCCTCATCACCAGATAGAGTCCTCATAGCAACGTACTTGGGGAGACCTACAAGAGAAAATGGATAAGAATTAGACTGCAAAAGGAGGAAATCAAACATTATTGCATCAGGAAAGGAACCTTACCATGATTACGGGCCTCCCATCGACCCTTCGATAGTTCCATCCAAGCACGCTCAGAATATAGCCTCTAGGACACAAGGCCCTCGACCCATTCCTTAAGTTCAGGAACTACGTCCGGCATCTAGGAAACAGCTGCAACACCAAAAGCATCGATAAGAAAATATATAAGAGGTAAAACAACAAGATTGAATCTTCAAGGAAAAATAGTACTTACGTTTTATGTTTTACTTTTCGGGAAATGGCATGTCCTCGGCCGGGATCAGATCTGAGGTCCTTATTAAAAAAAATAGCACATCCAGCCTCGGTCCCGAGCCTCATCTATACTCGAGAACGGGGCCTTACTGGCCCGACGAGCAAGTTTGATCAGTCCCCCCTCCCTCCGATAGAGTCGAGGACTGTAGAGATACACAACGTGATAGAGGGTGAAGGGACACCCCTCGATTTTGCTGACAAAGAATTGGGGGAGAATCAGTATTCTCCAGAAGGAAGGATGGATCTGGCCAAGAGTCACGTCGTACCTCTTGTAGAAGGCAATGATGATAGGGTGTAAAGGAACCAAAGTGAAGGGGTAAGTGTAAATACTTAGGAAACCCTCCACATGGGTTGTGATCGATTCCTAGGGCGAAGGTACCACCACATGTTTATTGGTCCAGTGGCAGTCCTATTTAACCTTAGTGAGGAGATCTTCGGTTATTGTGCATATGTATCTCGAGACCGGCTCGCATCGACCCGGTACCGAGGAAGTCTTTTCAACCTTGAAATCGGCAACGGTAGGGAACCCTGTCAAAACAAACTCCTCAAGGTGAGGTTCCACAGCAGCCCTGTCGCCGGCGGGTCGTGATGAAGAGATGACCTCTTTTTGAGGTAGTCTTAGAAGTTTTCTCCATTGTAGAATAGAAGAAAAGGGAATAAGGAAGGTATGCAGTTTGCTGAAGGTTCAAGAAATTTGGGTACAAGAGTTGCAGCAAAGGGATTTTTGGAAAAACAAGAATGGGAAGAGCTTTGAACGTAAAGTTTAAATGAAGAAAAATTGGGGTACCTATATCTTGCTGGTGACGGTTTAGAACCCATAGTGGCCGACCAGCAACTGGCAGGCATTTAATGCCTTGGTAACTGGACCGACGGGATGTTTCGGGATCTGTTTGTCGCCTACGTCACAATTGTGTGTCTCAATGACCGATCATCGCTTACGTCATGGCCCATTGAGATGGGTTTCGGAAGTTCAGATCATTTCTCATCATTTTTTCTCCGAGAAATGAGGGGACTATCTGTATAGGGTCAAAATCGGGCTCGCCCCTTGAGTGATTGATCGAGATTGGAATGTGATAGATTAAGGTTCGACCTCGAATCATATCGAACCAAGGTGCGAGGTTATATCGCCAAGCTCCAGACCCCGGGACAGAACAAAAACAAGATCAGGCGAGATCAAGGGAAATTTGGTAAGCCGAATAACAGAAGGACAAAATATCTGCGATCGGGCGCAGGTCACGGCGGAGATCTCGACACGTATCAAGGATAGGCTGATTTCTTACTTCATTTAGAACTGTATCAAGAGTAGGACTCCCCTACTATATAAAGGGGGTCTGATTATTTGTAAAACACATCACATTTACGCAATATAAAAGCAATATACTATTATTTCTACCTTTCATTACCTTGTTACTATGTTCATATATCATCTTAAACATCTCTTGGTTCAAGGGTGATCGAACTCGAGGACCAAGACTATTCGATTCGTGTGGTTTGCATTTATTTCTTGTAGCGTCAATTTCAATATTAATATATTCTCTTAATTTGTGCCAAGTTATATCATGTATCCTTAAAACCGCGTATAAATTTAATTGTTATCCGTTCTTAGGGTAAACAACCATCCTCTCAGATGATTAATTTGAAAGATTCTCCAGTAAATGTTAAAAAGGAAAAGAAGATGAACAAGATTAACTCAAGAAACTTTCATCGATTGATTCTGTTCTTGAGCCGAGGGTCTACCGGAAACAGTATATACAAACTATCCTCCACAAACCTCACTTGTGGGATTTCACTGGTTTTATTGCTGTTGGCTTTCATCGATCGATCTTTTACAAGTTAATTTCCAAATGAAATAATGCGTATTATTTTACTAGATTTATGCTTTTTTGGTTTGAGTTTTTACATAAGAGATATTGGTGTTTGGTTTTTATGTAAGGATTACTTTTTGATTATTTATTGGGAAAAAAATGTTTAGATGCTTAAGCCACATCCTCTACGATCAGTGAGTTAAAACACCTTCAAATTTTGATTGCCAAATTTCATCATCTTCATGTTACTTTGATAAAAATTGTTTTCAAGATCTTTAACCAAATTGGTGTTTAGCATTTAAAATTGCATGCACTTTTTTGTAATGACATTTACCTGCACTAGAGAAATTTAACAATTCATATTGCCCTTATTTTCTCTCTCTCTCTCTCTCCCTAAAATTTCTCCCATCCCTAACTGCTAGTTCACTTCCGGCGACCAGCACAGACGCCGGCGACCAATCCCCCCAAGGTAAGTCCCCTCTCTCTCATCCCCATCTCTTTTCCCCCATTTCTCTCACATCCCCATCTCTCTTCCCTCATCTCTTTCAAATCCCCTACCTCTCCTCCCTGTCTTGTTCTTCTCCCCCCACTGCCGGCGGGACACTGGTGACGGTCGTCTGGTTACCCTCTCTCATCCTAGTTCTTGGAAAGATCCCCTTCCCCCCTCCCTATCTCACTGCCCTCCCGTTTGCCCATATCCCTCTCCCCCTCCCTTTCTTTCCTTCTTCTCTTCCTCTTCGTTGTACTTGTGTGTTAGACCAAATATCCCCCTACTTGTTTCCCCTCCTTTACTCTTGTTTTCCTCTTCTTTGCGTTTGTTAGGGCTCCACCGGTGGTAACGGAGGCAGCACCCTTTGTTTTTTTTGGTCTTGGGTTTGTTGTGTCTTTCAGGTATTACGTGGTGGCTATTGGAGATGAACGAGGAATGGACGTGCAAATATAAGAGGGCTACTAGGGCGAGTAGTAGTAAGAGGCGGTTAATAATTTGACGTGAATGAGCTAGATGCCACAACAACGTCGTGTGCACCAATACAACCTCCAGG
The DNA here is from genome assembly GCF_000390325.3 of Nicotiana tomentosiformis. Classification (NCBI taxonomy): domain Eukaryota; kingdom Viridiplantae; phylum Streptophyta; class Magnoliopsida; order Solanales; family Solanaceae; genus Nicotiana; species Nicotiana tomentosiformis. Next base: position 11,839,057 of record NC_090820.1, on the reverse strand, counting down.
TTCTATTCTTGGGAGTTGGTACCTCCGCTTTCCTAATCTTCTTTCCTTGTGTTAGTTAAATCGTCGCCTTTTTAGTTTGCATTAGTGTTAAGCATTCTATTAGGTGCAACTTGTTTTCTCCTAGTCTGGTCCGTTTGCCAAGTGAGAGTGAGTGATTCTCCTTAGTCTGTTATAGGTATAGTGGTTGTAGTTCGGGATAGTAGAGTAAGGTTATGTCCTCAGGGAGGCGTGGGGGCGGGGCAGGGGTCAGGGGTGGGATGGGAGGCAAGGGAGGTAAGGGGCATAAGGGTGACTATAGGTTGAGAATTGGGTCCTGGAACATAGGTACATTGACGGGTAAGTCTATAGAGCTGGCAAAGATCCTGAAGAAGAGGAAGGTCAATATAGCGTGTGTCCAAGAGACTCGGTGGGTAGGATCGAAGGTGAGGAATGCAAATGAGTACAAGCTGTGGTACTCTGGAGTCCTGAAGGGTAAGAATGGTGTAGGCATTCTGGTGGATAGGGAACTTAGAGAGTCTGTAGTAGAGGTTAGGCGGGTGAATGATAGGTTAATGTCTATTAAGTTGGTGGTTGGAGAGAGCACGTTAAATGTCGTGAGTGCGTATGCACCGCAAGAGGGCTTGGATGAGGAGGTCAAGAGGTGCTTCTGGGAGGGGTTAGATAAGATTATGCGTAGTATTCCGCCTGCTGAGAGGTAATTTATAGGAGGAGATTTCAATGGTCATATTGGGTCGACTGCAGGCGGCTATGGCGAGGTGCATGGTGGCTTCGTTTTTAGGGATAGGAACGCAGGAGGTACTTCGCTGCTGGATTTCGCAAAGGCATCTGAGCTTGTGATTGCTAACTCTAGATTTTTCAGAGTACGGTGGTGAAGACTCAGATTGACTATCTTCTCCTAAGGAGGTGCGACAGAGGGTTATGTCAGGATTGTAAGGTTATCCCAGGTGAGACCCTTACGACGCAGCATAGGCTCTTAGTGATGGACGTCGGTATTATGATGAAGAGGAAGAGGAAGACTGCACGAGTTCAATCGAGGATCAGGTGGGGAGCCTTGACTAAGGATAAAGCTCAGGAGTTGGAAGGGAGGTTATAGGCTGTGGGAGCCTGGAGGAGCAGTGGAGACGCGAGCATTATGTGGTCGACGACCGCGGATTACATACGGGAGGAAGCGAGAGAGGTTTTGGGAGTCTCGAATGGTTACGCTGGTGGGCATAAAGGCGACTGGTAGTGGAATGAAGTGGTTCAAGGTAAAGTGAAAGCGAAGAAGGCGGCATACCTGAAGCTATTTGGGAGCACATGCGAAGTAGAGAGGAGTGCGAACAGGGAAAGGTATAAGGTAGCTAGGAAGGAGGCGAAACTGGCGGTCAAGGAGGCTAAGACTGCAGCTTTTAGTCGTCTGTACGAGGAACTAGGGGTTAAAGGCGGGGAGAAGAAATTATTCCGACTGGCCAAGGCGAGAGAGAGGAAGGCCCGGAATCTGGACCAAGTGAGGTGCATCAAAGACGAGGACGGTAGTGTATTGATGGGAGAGGCCCAGATTAAGCGAAAATTATAGACTTACTTTCAAAAACTTTTGAATGAAGACGGGGATCAGGATATTGTGCTAGGTGAGTTGGGGCATTCCGAGAGCCTCCGCGATTTTGGGTACTGTAGGCGCATCAAGGTTAGGGAGGTTGTAGGGGATATGCGTAAGATGAACAGGTGTAGAGCTACCGGGCCTGATGAGATTTCGGTCGAATTTTGGAGGTGTGTGGGTAGAGCAGGCTTGGAGTGGTTGACTGGGTTGTTTAATGTTATTTTCAGGACGAAGAGGATGCCAGACGAGTGGAGGTAAAGTACGGTGGTTCCGTTGTACAAGAACAAAGGTGACATCCAGAGTTGCAACAACTATAGGGGTATCAAATTATTGAGTCATACCATGAAAGTTTGGGAGAGGGTAGTAGAAGTGAGGGTGAGGAGGATAGTGTCTATATCAGATAACCAGTTCAGGTTCATGCCGGGTCGTTCTACTACGGAAGCTATCCACCTTATTAGGAGGTTGGTGGAACAGTACAGGGATAGGAAGAAGGATTTACACATGGTGTTTGTGGAGCTGGAGAAAGCATTTGACAAGGTTCCTAGGGAGGTTCTTTGGAGGTGCCTAGTGGCTAAAGGTGTGTCGGTTGCTTACATTAGAGCGATTAAGGACATGTATGATGGATCTAAGACTCGGGTTAGGACAGTGGGAGGCGACTCTGAGCATTTTCCGGTTGTTATGGGGTTACACCAAGGATCTGCGCTCAGCCCTTTCTTGTTTGCTCTGGTGATGGACGCACTGACACACCATGTTCAAGAAGAAGTACCATGGTGTATGTTATTCGCTGATGACATTGTTTTGATTGACGAAACGCGGACTGGCATTAATGAGAGGCTGGAGGTTTGGAGACAGGCCCTTGAGTCTAAGGATTTCAAGTTGAGCAGGACGAAGACGGAGTATCTTGAGTGTAAGTTCAGTGCCGAGCTGAGGGAAGCGGGTATGGACGTCAGGCTTGGATCGCAGGTCATTCCCAAGAGAGGCAGTTTCAAGTACCTTGGGTCGATTATCCAAGGGGATAAGGAGATCGACGAGGATGTCACACACCGTATTGGGGTGGGGTGGATGAAATAGAGATTAGCATCCGGAGTCCTGTGTGACAAGAAAGTGCCTCTGCTACTCAAAGGTAAGTTTTATAGAGCGGTGGTTAGACCGGTCATGATGTATGGGGCTGAGTGTTGGCCAGTTAAGAACTCACATATCCAGAAGATGAGAGTAGCATAAATGAGGATGTTGAAGTGGATGTACGAGCACACTAGGATGGATAATATTAGGAATGAATATATTCGGGAGAAGGTGGGTGTGGCTCCCATTGACGACAAGATGCGGGAAGCGAGGCTCAGATGATTCGGGCACGTTCAGAGGAAGAGCTTGGATGCCCTGGTAAGGAGGTGCGAGCGGTTTCTAGCTTATTGTTGTATTTACTTGCACTAGAATACTTATATCTTACAGAGGTTTCTAGCTTCCCTCTTTCTCGTTAACTATGTAAAAAATTAAAAATGTGGTTGAATAATCAGAAATTGTGTCTTAGTAATTAAAATCTACTGGAAAAAAAAAACTGAATAACACGTATAAAATGGTCAAATTTTGTAACAGTAATTTTCGAAGCATTATTAATTAGCAGGCACCAGACACTTTTACTTCCCCAAGTAAAATACTTAAGCATGTAATTTAAGTTTTTAACGTGTAAACCCTGCAAATAAATTTTTACACACATAAAATTATAAGTTAAGCGAAAGTCTAAAAAAAATTATTAATCTATTAATTAAATTTCAGTAATTTAATATAATTTGATTGGTACATATAATCTTAACATTTGAGGAGTTAAATAAGTATTCAATGTTGAATTCAAAATTTAACAAGGAGAACAATTATGAATTAATTCCTAATTTATCCGTGTAAGAATATTCCAGATTAGAAAAGAATTAATATGATAGGAAACCTTTATTACTAATTCTTTTAGAACAATGAGAAAGGATCGATTACTTGTTTGGAAAGAAATATAAGACCTAATTCCTTTTTATTAAGGATTTGACCAAAGGGAAAACAAACTCTATATATCGAGGGTTTTCCAACGTCAAAAAACAATATTTCATAGAACGTAACATACTTACGCACACAAGAAAATCTTGATCTCTTCTGCTGTCCACTGTGTGTGATTTTTATAAGATAGAATATGAATATGATTAAAGTAGGTCCAGTTGGAGGATATGGTGTACGCAAAATTTCAACAATTTGGGATGAAAAGGGACGAGACCAAGTTGCTGGTTTTCTTATTACATACGACAAACACTCAGTTTATTCACTTCAATTCATGTACTATGAGAATGGTAGATTAGTTTTATCAAACAGACATGGTGCTTCTGATGATGAAAAAAGAAACTACGCTACCGTTGTTTTTGATTATCCATCAGAATATCTTACTTCGATAAGTTGTTCAGTGAAACATGGTCCATTAATGTTCATGTCATCTATAAAATTTGGAACAAACAAGGGTTCCTATGGATTATTTGGGAGCCCTTCAACTGATGGCAATGATATTGACTTCAACTTATCGATAGGAAATCGTTGTTTATTTGGTGGTTTTCATGGCAGTGAGAATTGCCATGGCGTTGGGAGTATTGGGGTCTATTTGAAGACAGAAAGCAATGATCAGGATAATAAAGCGTTGAAAAGGACGAAGATTTATTAACTCATCAAATTGTCTTTAAGATTTAGCTAAATATTACTACTATATATTTTATGTTAAAATTGTCGGTGCATCCATTTATAAAAAAAATTATTTACTTATACAAAGTTTAAACAGCCTTCGCAAAACTTTTGGCTACGCAACTGGTTGTTCTTAAGAACAGAGGGAGGAAAAGGAGAGTGAAAATGATAGTGAAAGAAGTTAAAGCAGAATCTCCTGATGAGAAAAAGTACTGTTATATTATTTATTTCTTTTTCATTCATACAATTTTATGGTTGTGATTATTCTTTTATAGTTAAGGTTTAATTTCATTAGTTTTTTCATGTTTTTGGTGAAATTTGTGTGAAAGAAAATTTAATTAGCTTGAACAGGAGCCACTCCGAAGTTGATCAAGGATATTTGTTAAAAGCATTTAAGTTATATACATTAACAATATATTAATTTTTGCATGTAGTATAATTTAACATGTTGCAACAAATTACTTGTCAGAATTCTAGGTTATCAATCCATCAATATTATTAAATAGAGTAACCTGCAATTATTTTTTAAGTATCATGATTATGTAAACAATAATTTACACTGGCTCTCTTTAATATTGTCGGTCAATCTGACGGCCGGGAGACTTACTTCAAACCCCTTTATCGTGAACACCTCAGGAACAATATTATCTCAAAAAATTACAAATGTTCTTCACTAATTAGAAATATGTCTCAGTAAATAGAAAAAGATGGGGTTTTAAATAAATGTTTTATGTTCGATTCGAAATTTACTAAGAAGTGCAATTAGAATTTTTAGTGCAATTAGAATATTTCAGGTTAGAAAGGAATCCTTACCATAATTGGATGCCTTATATATTAGTACTACTTAATTCTTTTAGAATTTTAAGAAATTGTTACTTTCTTGGCAAGAAATATAAGATTTTTCGCTTTTGGTAAGGTTTTGAAAACGTAACTGTATATATTGGGGTTCTTCCAACAAAGAAACCAAAAATTCTTAGAACATAATCCGACGATTACTTGCAAAGAAAAGATTGCGTAGCCAAAAGTTCTAGCCTCTGGGTATGTACTATTTGAAGCCTATTTTTCTAGCTTTATGATGTATAAAACCTAAGCTTTTCCGACGGCAAAGGTTTTTCTTTCTTCATCCCTCTATTTGTTTGTTTGCTTTCCCGAAGATGGTTTAATCATCCTTGCTAAATCTACGAATAATGTTAGCTTTCTTTTTATAGTTCTCCTTTTGTTTCCCATTGTAAAAGGAACTAAGAAACAATGACCAAAAATGATATGACAGTAGCTACTAGTAATAATAAATAGTTAATGGGGTTTCAATAAATCGGGGCTAAAGCAGTTGCTTCTGTTTGGCCCTTTAGCCAGCACTGAATAAAACTTGTTTATGTGTTATTTATACTGCATGCAAGAAGATATCCAGCGGTTGTTTTTGCAGAAAGAATATGAATATGATCAAAATTGGCCCAGTGGGAGCTGGTTATGGTGCTGGTGGAACAATTTGGGATGAAAAGGGACGAGATCAAGTTGCTGGATTTCTTATTTCATACAACGAAAACGCAATTCTTTCACTTCAATTCCTGTATTACGAGAATGACAACTTTGTTCTATCAAAGAGACATGGCGGTGCTGACAATGGATTTAACGACCATTCAGCTATTGTCTTTGATTATCCATCAGACTTTCTTACTTCGATCAGTGGTTCTTCTGAAAAAGTGGGCAATGGCAAACCAGTTTTAACATCTATAAAATTTGGAACTAACAAGGGTTCCTATGGACCATTTGGGACCCCGAAAATTACAACTGAGCCCAATAATATTGCAGATTTCGATTTTCAGATAGGAAATCATCGTCTTTTCGGTGGTTTTCATGGCACTGAGAATTACCGTCGTGTTCAGAGTATTGGGGTCTATCTGAAGACACAAGTCAATGACCAATTACAATGATCCTCAAGGAGTATTAAGATACTGTAATTTCATCTGAATTATTTCCAAGTGACTTATTCGTATTGTTATTCTGCTATGCTTGTTTAATGTTGGTTTTACTTTTCCATGTCAACTGACTGGTATTTGGTTGGTGAATTTCAAAGATTATCTTTTGAGTTTATATCAAGAGGTAATATCAATTACAATTTCAATAAAATAAAAATATCTTACGATCTTTTATCGATCTCTTTTGAAAAGAACCATAAATTAAAATAACATTGATAATGATTCAAAACTTCAAACTTCCCACCCCAACCTTATTAGATGTCTCACAAATAATAATGCGTTACCTAATTTGCAACATTACACGCCACATTAATATCTTCAACATGTGTGATAATTGACTTTAAACTATCTGTTTACCCTAAAATTTGAGTAACAATTAAACTTGTTTAGTGATTTTAAGGATACGTAATTTAATCCAATACCAATTGACAAACAAGGAATTGAAATAGATAATCTGAATAGTAAAATAAATCAAACTAGTGTTCTAGTAGCGCTTTCGACCTCGATTTGAGATGGTCTCGAGGTTGGGTAAGAAGAACAATAAAGAACAATGATGAATAGTAATAGATAGTAAGTAAAATAGAGAGCAGCGTGTTTGTATATTTTTATCAGTTAATCAATGCCCCTTACAAATGAATAGGAACCCTCTTTATATAGTAGAGGAATCCTAAATAAGGTACAATTCTAATCACGAAAATATTTCTCATGATTTACGTCAATAACCGCTTGATTTGATCTGTTCCGAGATTTTCGCCGAGATCTTCGGTCGGTTGCTAATATCTCGCCATTCCATTATTATGCCTTACTCGAAGTCGGTCATGATCGGTCTCGATATTTAGCGAGCACTTCGATCTTCGTGCTCCGTACTTTGCCATTGAGCTCGAGCCTTGTTTATTACGAGCTTACTCTCGAGGCACCTCCTCGTGCCTACGAAATCTGACATGCCTGATTTCGACCGTATACAGATAGTCCCCGCGTTTCTTGGAATAAAATGATAAGAAATGGTTTGAGCCTTGATTTTCCGAAACCTCGATCATGAAGTTGTCCTTATGACGTAAGTGACGGATGTGATCGAAACGTCTCGTCAGTTCAGTTCCCCAAATCATTAGTGCTTGTCAGTTAGCGGTCGGCCACTAACGCCACCGAACCGTCGCCGTGAACCTATAAATACCCGCTCCTTCATTGAATCAAACTTTACTTTTGCTATAATCAAACCTCTAAGTATTCTCACTCTTTTCATCTCCACCTTTTTGCCGTCTGTAGAACCACTGTCGTTAGCACCGAAACCACTAGTTTTTCATCTTTCTTCGCTCTTCTTTACTTATACAAATGGCGAAAACCTCAAAGACTGTACCACAAAAGGAGAAAGCTTCTTGCTCCTCTTCCCGGCCGTCCGGCGGCAAGGCGCCGGCGGAGCCACTTCCCCATGAATACGTTTCCGGCCCGTGTACTCTAAAATCCGACTTCAAGGTCGAAAACCCTTCATCGATCCCGAGCCGATGTGAGCATGTGTCGATGTACATGTGCTCAATATCGAAGAGTCACCTCGAGGCCATGAAGAGGGACTGCAACTGGGGTCTCGAGGTCGTGGTGCAAATTCCTGTTCCCGAAAAGAGCATTACCGCCTATGGGGAAGGGTTCTTAAGTGTTTACACTTACCCCTTCACATTGGGTTCCCTCGACCCAGTAATTATTGATCTCTATAAAAGATATCAGATCACCCTCGGCCAAATCCACCCCTCTCTATGGTGCATAGTAATCATGTTGCGCTTCTTCTCTAGTAAGGCCGAGGGGCTAGAGTTCACTATAAATCACCTCATGCGGTTGTACCGGCCTCGAATCTACCGAGGAATAATCAGGCTCCAACGCCAGGCAATGAAGGCCTTGATCTCGAGCATCGATGAGGACAAGGATCGAGGTTGGATGAGCCGTTTTCTACGGGTAAAGACCTGCGACATTATCCCGGAAGAGAAGATGTCGTCCCCTGAGGAGTGGAACTTCAACTGTAAGTGATCTTTTAAACTTTGCCCTTCGTACCTTTTTCGACTTCGCCTGACATCCCCTTTCGATATGCAGCTATTCCTTGGATGCCTCAAGCAGTACCTGACCTCGAAGATTGGGTTCAGAAGTTAGCCACAACTTTCACATATGCCGAATGCGCATGGCGTGATTTGGCAAAGGGCAGATGGGAGGCCAAGAACCACGGTAAGAATCTCCTTTTTCATGTTCTGAAACATTTTTTACACTTCATTTATCACTAATTTTCTTTCATGCAGGCCAGACTAAGGATGCCATTTTGAGGCCTTCAAGTGGCGAGGAAGAAACCAAGTCCCTGGTTCCGAAGCCGGGGGAAGACAAGAAGAGGAAAACTGCATCGCAGTCCGAGGACCCCAAGCCCAAACCTCGAAGGGTGGGGAGGAAAGTAATCGCTCTCACGATGGACTCGGTCCAAAAACTGAGAGACGAAGAAGAAGAAGAAGAAGAAGAAGAAGAAGAAGAAGAAGAAGAAGAAGAGGAAAATGCCTCAGTACTGACGGTCCAACCTAGGAAAGCCGCCGAGGTTACCAAACCTTCTAAGCCGACAGCGGCTGCTAAAATCAAACCTCGTGTCAAATAGACTTACAAAATGAAATTGGGTGAGGATGCCGAATTACTAGAGGTCGAGACCGTTTCTCGGCCATCTGCAACTTTACCGGATGAGGCTGGTTTTGAGAACCTGAAGATCAATCATAGCGTCTCGAGTGACTTTCTCGGGACCATGACAGCAAGTCACTTGCCTTCTCTCCCGACCTTTTCTGAGGAGGCACTAAGGGAAGCTCGAGAGTTGAAGACTCCTGATATAGGAGGAGGCTCTAGTGTAGGGGATCCCTTTCGGGATTGCTTTACTGGAGTCGATGATGCCTCTGATATCGGTGATGGTTCTATTCTTTTAGAAGAGGCCCAACGTCTCTTATCTCAGGTAAGAATCAGTTTACTGCACTTCTTTTCTTTACTCTTCTTTTTATTTTTCTCTAAATGACTTGTGTTTTCCTTTTTTGTATAGGCCTTCGCCAAGTTTCGAACTGACCTTAGCCAGTGTGAAACCGAGCTCCAAAGGGTCTCGGAGGAGCGGAACGCTTTGAAGCTTCTTTGCGGCCAAAATGACGAAACTATAAAGGACCTTCAAGCGGATTTGGCCAAGGCTAATGAGGAAGAGGCCGAGCTAGATAAGCAGGTGAGCATCATTTTGATAAAGTACAGACTCGACACAATTGTGGAGGCTAATACTTCAATATCTCAGCTGCAGCAAAAGGTTGAAAAGATCGAGTTGCTTCGGGGAGAATTCGATCAAGTAAAGGCCGATTGTGATCGGTGGAAGGAGAATATGGACTGCCTAGCTGCGGAAAAAGAAACTACCTCGGCCAAACTATCATCGACCGAGGTTCAACTTCAGGGTGTCAAAGAGAAAAGTTCGGCCCAAGCCAAGAGGATCGAAGAGCTTGAAATCGGGCTTGCTAAGGCCAAGACGGAGATCGAAAAGATAAAAGTCATGGCGGACAAGTCTATTGCCATGTACCGGGCCGATGCTGAGTCTGCTCAAATGCAGGTAAGGGAGGCTTCTGACCGAGAGTAATGGATCATTGACTCGGCAAAGTGTCAATCCCGGAGGGAAACATTCGAGGAAATCCATACTCGAGGTTTTGACCTCTCCGAGGAGAGAGCCCGAGCCAAGATGCTTGAGGCTGAAGCTAGGCAGCTTGCTTCCTTTGACGACGAAGACGATGATGAAGAAGGCAATCGAGGTGGATCTGATGAGGGGGCTGAAGGAGAAGTTGCTCCCGAAGAAGAGGTCGAAACTGGCCATAGTTAGGACTTAGTTTCTCTTTTTGTAAGACCTTGATCGGTCTCTTGTACATAACCTTTTCTATCAATATATAATTGAAAAACTTCTTTTGAATGTCTTCTCAATTTTATGTTCAAACGTGTTTTGTGCTTTTTTCTTGTGAAAGTTTTGTTGTTGCGGCCTCCGTAATCGATTGAACACTAGTTCGAACTTAGAACAAAACCCTTAAGTTTTTTAGACATACAAGGGCGAGTCCTCGAGCTCAATAATATATTCGAGATTTTGGATGGCTTGATCGATGCCATGACTACACTATTTTTATAACTGAGTTCGCGTATGTTTCGAACTTAGAATAGAATAAACCCTTAGGTTTTTTTATCAAATAATGGGTAATTTTTTAGCTTACAGTAACATACCCCTTAAGGTTTTATGGTGGATCCTTGAGCTAAGTTCAAATCAACTTTATTTGAACTTGGAATAGTGGAACCCTTAGGTCCGAGTTGAGTGAGAACAAAGTCTCGAACTCTAAATGTATTGGCACTTAGGCTATTTTGGGTTGAGCCCATATGGACTCTAAAAGATGACTATTATTTTCCCCTTTCGGCTTATTACCCATTGGGTGTTTTTAGGGTCCGATGTCGGTTGAAACCCTTTTGCTTTTTGTGCCTTAGCACGTTTGAGTTAAAGATAATTTGGTACCTCTTAAGTTTTTTCGAGGGCTGATTTTATAGAAGCCCTTTTGATTATTTGTCGAGGGTAGCCGTTTTTAACCGATTTTTCAGAGAATTTGAAGGCCTATCATTATTGCGGATTTCGGACGTCTCCGAGCCGCGTTATTTAGGCCGTAGCTTTTAGTTTGGCCGTAGCCTTCGGGTATGCCTCTTGGGCTTATTTCCCAATAACATTTCGAACTTGTTTGAAATGTCAGTCCCCAAGAATGGTGGCCTTGGCCTATAGATCGAGGGGTTCCTCTTTGAGGTCTTATGCATTTGTGTTTAGATAACTCGAATATGCCTGTCATCGATGGTAGTCCCCTAGTGTATATTTTCACTTTGGCTTTTGAGTCGTTTCTCGCAATATCATAAGCATGAGGTTTGTATAGTAGATAATTTTCTTCGAGACACAAAATGTTTAAATGAAGAGAGAATGCTTATTTGAATAGTTTATACATGCGCACATGTTTTTCCATATGGGATCAACTAATTTATATGGACACGGTTCACTTGACCGTTTAGTCCATTACAAAGCTTCCCTATCGAGGCCCTTTGACATGAAGTACTATTCTCAAGAATATAACATCCGAGGGTGATGCCCTCCGGTATTCGAGGGTGATGCCCTCTAGTATTCGAGGTTGACTGCAAAGAAGCCTTGGATACTATTGAATTGTCCTCAGGTAGCACATAATTGTTGCCTCGTTAAAAACCTCATCGGGAAAACCCAGTTGGGATAAAACCTGATCTAAGAAAAAAAGAGTGCAACGCATACTTTAAACCCGAGGTCTCGATCTCTTTGGTCGAACTCCTGCAATGAGTTAGCACCGAATATATATAAACGAAAGAAGGGAGAAAGTCATACCTTAACAATAATATCGTTTGAGAAGTGATATGTTCCAATTATTTGGTAATGGTTCGTCGTCCATCGTTCCGAGTTTATAAGCCCATTTTCGACTATATCGAGGACTTGATAGGGTCCTTCCCAATTCGGGCCGAGCTTCCCTTCATTAGGATCTCGAGTGTTGATCCTTAGGACTAAGTTCCCGACCCTGAAGTGGCAAAGGTTGGTTCTTCTATTGTAGTACCTTTCGATTCGTTGCTTTTATGTAGCCATTCGAACAAGTGACGCTTCTTGTTTTTCATATAATAATTTGAGGCTAGTATTCATAGCCTTGTGGTTCGATTCCTCCAATGCATGTCGAAACCTTGAGTTGGGTTCTCCGACTTCGACTGGAATTAAGGATTCGGAGCCATACACTAAGGAAAATGGAGTTGCCCCTATACTGGACTTCGATGTTGTTCGATATGCCCAAAGGACTTCAGGCAGAATTTCTCTCCATTTCCCTTTAGCTTCATTCAACCTTTACTTCAGGTTTTGGATGATAGTCTTGTTCGTCAATTCGGCATGTCCGTTCCCACTAGGGTGATACGGTGTTCACAATATCCTTTTTATTTTATGGTCTTCGAGAAATTTTGTCACTTTACTGCCGATAAATTGCTTACTATTATCACATGCTATTTATGCGGGTATCCCAAATCGACACATGATGTGATCCCAGATGAAGTCTATAACCTTTTTTTCTCTCATTTTCTCGAACACCTGTGCTTCAACCCAATTAGAGAAATAGTAAGTCATAAATAAAATGAACTTAGCTTTACCTGGCACAGCTGGAAGGGGGCCGACGATATCCATCCCACATTTCATGAATGGCCATGAAGATAGGACTGAATGAAGTTGTTCTCCGGGATGATGGATCATCGGTGCAAACCTTTGACATTTATCACATTTTCGAACAAATTCCTTAGTATCTTTTTCCATGCTATCCCAGTAGTATCCTGCTCTAATGATTTTGTGAATATGTGATTCGGCGCCGGAGTGGTTCCCATAAGTGCCTTCATGGAACTCTCGTAAAACATAATCGGTGCCTCCTGACCCTAAGCACACTGCCAATGATCCATCTAATATTCTTCTGTATAATGTTCCATCTTCAACCAATGTGAATTGAGCAGCTTTGGTTTGTAAGGTCCTAGACTCTTTAAGGTCCGATGGGAGCTTTCCATTCTTCAAGTATTCAATATATTTATTCCTCCAATCCCAGGTTAAGCTTGTAGAGTTTACCTCATCATGGCCTTCCTCGATCACAGATCTCGAGAGTTGAACGACAGTCCCCGAGCTGATCTTATCTTCCTCGACTAACGACCCCAAGTTTGCAAGTGCATCGGCCTCACTATTTTGTTCTCGAGTGTCATGACCCAAAATCTCACATGTCATGATGGCGCCTATCTCAATACTAGACAAGCCAAAAATCCCAATAAACCATCATTTCTTTTAAATTTGAAAACAAAATAATTAAATTCAGCGGAAGAAATCTCAAAATTTCAAATATATCACTCCCAAAATCCGGTGTCACTGAGTACATGAGAATCTAATGTGAATACAATGTTTGACTGATAAAAACCACTGCCTGAAAGTATAGAACAGTACAATAACTGAAGGAAAGAGAGACAAGGTCAGCGGACGCCAAGCAGCTACCTTGATAGTCTCCAACTGATAGTACTCTGAAATCTAACAATCTCTGTGTCCGAAAGCACCTGGGTCTGCACACGAGGTGCGGAGTGTAGTATGAGTACAACTAACTCAATAAGTAACAAGACTAACCTCTGGGCTGAAAGAAATGATGAGCTCCCCAGGTACAGTCCAGTAAAAATAATGGTACAGGAATGTAGCCATGCTTTCAAGTTCAACAGATAAACTCAGTACAACTGAATTAGATCAATATTGCATGATATATATGACATCTCAGTAGCAAGACCTCCTGTAGATACTGGTCACCAATTATTCAGTCACTCGGTAAAGTTTACGGCCAATCCAGCCCTGGAGTGTTTCAACCCGCATATATATACACATCGACTGACAGTCAGTCATTTAGTACCGTATAAGGCCAATCCAGCCCTGGGGTAATTTATCTCCAAATGCAAATGATACGGACAAGATCCATGTCTAGGTAATTCATTACAATATAAATAAGTAAGGCAAGTCCATGCCCTGGGAAAATCCATCCCAAACATATATATAAGTAGTAAGTAAGGCAAGTCCATGCCCTGGGAAATCCATCCCGAATATATATAATTATCTACGCTCACTGGGGGATGTACAGACTTCGGAGGGGCTCATTCAGCCCAAGCGATATAAGTCGACCGCACTCACTGAGGGTGTGTGCAGACTCTCGGAGGGGCTCCTTCAATCCAACCATGATATAAAGCCAATATGGCCTACTGCATGCAGGCAGTCCCGATCCGTATAATATAATAAAGCCAATGAGGCCTGCTGCAGACGGGCAGCCCCGATCCATTTAATAATAAAGCCAATAAGTCTGCTGCAGGCGAGCAGCGCTGATCCATTTAATAATAAAGCTAATAAGGCCTACTGCAGGTCGGCAGCCCCGATCCATAAAATAGTAAAGCCAATACGGCCTGCTGCAGGCGGGCAGTCCCGATCCATAAAATAGTAACATATATAAAGCCAAATGGCCTGTTACATTGCACAGCTCAATCCCATAAATATCCTTACACTGGATAATTATTACTGAGTGTGAAATGTATATTTTAGAACAATTAATTCAACAGCATCACGACCCCATGGGTCCTAAAATATTGGCACATAGCCAAAACATGATCTTTATTACTAGCCTCAACTTAATTCCTCTAACACGTGCCACATGTTCAGATAATAACATGATTCTTTAATTTTAGTACTTCACGGGATTTATTCAAGACACACTTTCTGTGGTGCACGTCTACATGTTCGTCACCTATCGTGTGTGTCACCTCCAAACAATTCATATCATACCAAATTCAGGGATTCATACCCTCAGAACCAAGTTTAAAAGTGTTACTTACTTACCGTGTAATTCTTTTGCCTTTGCCTCGTGAATTTGCCTCCAAACGCCTCAAATCTAGCCACAATTAATTCGATTCAGTCAATAAAATTTATTGAAATTAATTCCATAAGAAAATGCTAATTTTTCACAAAAATCTAAAATTTAACTCAAAAATTGCCCGTGGGGCCCACATCTCGGAATTCGACGAAACTCACAAAATCCGACAACCCATCTAATTTCAAGTCCAACCATACTAATTTCACTCAAATCCGACTCCGAATCGGTGTTCAAATCTCGAAAATTCATCTTTTAAGAAAATTTAGAATTTTCTCCGATTTCTCTTGAAAAATCAATAATCTAACGCCGAAAACGAAGATTAATTATGGAATATAATCACAAGGGAGTCAAGAACACTTACCCCAAGTTTTGTGAAAAATTTCCTCTCCAAAGTCGCCCAATCCGAGCTCCAAAATCCGAAAAATGAAGAAAGAAACCAAAACCCACGATTTTATCTTTTGTCCAGTCGTTTACTCTTCGCGATCGCGGAAAATGCTTCGCGATCGCGAAGCACAAAAATTTCCAGCCCAAAATTTTCCTTTCGCGATCGCGAAGAACAAATTCCCAGCATTTCCATATAGCCTCTAGTACAATGGACATAACTTTTTGTACATAACTCCAAATGACAAATAGTTTACCTTGCTGGAAACTAGAGACAAAGGGCTACAACTTTTATTTTTGAATAATCTCAAAATTCCTTATAGATTGCGAGATATAAGCTTCCAAAGTAGGGTCAGTGCAGCGGAGGTTTGTTCTACGCGATCGCGAAAGAGCTTCCGCTATCGCGATTCACAAGGCCCCAAATTGATGTTTGCTCTTCGCGAACGCGACCAAATGTTCGTGATCACGATGCATACCTCTTAGGCAGGAACCAGCAATTAAAAATGGCCTAGAAATGGTCCGAAATCACCCCGAAACTCACCCGAGCCCCTCGGGACCTCAACCAAATATACCAACAAGTCCTAAAACATCATACGAACTTAGTCGAATTCTCGAATCACATCAAACAACGCTAAAACCACGAATCATACCTCAATTCAAGCTTAATGAACTTTGAACTTTCAAATTCTATATTTTGTGCCGAAATACATCAAATCAATCTGGAATGACTTCAAATTTTGCATACAAGTCATAAATGATATAACAAAGCTATTCCAATTTCTAGAATTGGATTCCGACCTCGATATCAAAAAGTCAACCACTCGGTCAAACTTTCCAAAAATTTAACTTTCGGCATTTCAGGCCAAATTGCACTACGTACCTCCAAATAATTTTTCGGACACGCTCCTAAGTCCAAAATCACCATACGGAGCTATTGGAATCACCATAAGTTAACATCCGGTCACTATTTTGACTTAAGCTTTAAACCTTGGAACTAAGTGTTCCAATTCATTCCAAAACCTTATCGGACCCGAACCAATTACCCTGGTAATTCACACAACAACTGTAAAGTACAATTTGAGCAATAAATGGGGAGACAGGGTTGTAATACTCAAAATCACCGGCCGGGTCATTACATTCTCCCACACTTAAACATACGTTCGTCCTCAAAAACGTGCTAAGAGTTGTTTCCAAGCCATCAAATCACTGTTCTATCTTACCACACACGTATCCGGGGGTGAACCCCCGTCACCCTATTCCATATAGGCTTGACAACACAATACCACTGAAATCATTGATTTAACTTTGGCCCATAAACCTTGGAAATTAATTTCCAACCTTTATAATTTCTTTCAAGACAAAAATCTTATATTTACACACTGTATGAGTTTGAACAAGCTGTATCAAGCCATAACCATAACCACGGATATAATCAACTAACATATTACACAACTCGCATGCTCGTAGTATCATTCCTGATCACAGTGACTACTCCAAAACCACCCACATACTAGTACTAAACCCATATCGAACCAAACCTCATCCCAAAATCTTCGTACACTGTTGATAATAAAAGAAACACGCGAAATTTCATGACCACTTACCAGACCAACAAGTCACAGAGCTCTCTCGCCCCAACCAGAACCATAATTACTTTCTGACCCGGCTTTCAATATTATACTCCTGAATATACCGAAATCAAACTTGATAGTACCCATTCTAGGTCCAATGACCTTATATTACTAAACACAACTGTTCCATAGACATGCCGCACCAATATAACTCAGAGCCACAACTGTGATGCTATAAGCTCATTATATGTAGTAGAACCAAGACACACAAATTTAATAACAGTAACCAGCTCTTCTAGAGCTCACATAAACATCACTCGCACGGTTAACTCACGTGCTATAGTATCAATATCTGGACCCGCACGGACAACTCCCATGCCAATAATATCAGTATATGGATCCGCACGGACAACTCATGTGCCAATAATATAATCCGCCTGACATGGTCACAGGCTTTTAATTCAAGCATAACATACGGGAGCAATCAAATAAGTACACATGAACCACTGTAACTGATCACAA
This sequence comes from Nicotiana tomentosiformis, assembly GCF_000390325.3. Classification (NCBI taxonomy): domain Eukaryota; kingdom Viridiplantae; phylum Streptophyta; class Magnoliopsida; order Solanales; family Solanaceae; genus Nicotiana; species Nicotiana tomentosiformis. The sequence continues at coordinate 11,821,851 of NC_090820.1, read as the reverse complement.
CTCCAGCACTCGCATGGCTATCACATCCTTCATGCATGATCATCCCACTAGGAATATTCCCATAATTCTTCCGTGCCATATAGCAATAATTTGAATATCATCAGTTTATCAACCAGGCGAGTACAACAACCAATGAACATCTGTAAGTCAAAACACAATGCACCTATTGAAATGCGCACCCTTCTAAGGGATTACCGAGCAGTTATAACATTCATTTAATTATCTGAAATTGACCATTCTATCTAAAATTCATGATCTTCCTTTCAAGAATGAACTGCCACCTTGTACATGTAAATCTTAATCCCGCATCACACACCACATCTATCATGCCATCATGTGACAAGCACGAGAATCTCATTATCAACTATGGGTAACCAGCAAATTACATACTCGGTCATTCAGTAACTTTCATCTTTCTTCCTTCCGGGAGGAATTCATAATACACAACACGTTCTCTACACCGGTAGAATATATCCGATTCAACCCGTGGTAGAAACCATTAAGAATATTTTGAAATTCATTTGCACATAACCAAGCTATCAGAACTAAATTCCTCTAACTCGACCAAACCATGTAGGTCACCAAAACCCAAGAATATTGCCATCAAAACATCTGTAGAGTCTCACCACATCATAATTACCCCTATAAATACCACAACCGAAACACCCACTCTGAAAATACCTTATTTGAGTCTAAGGCCGTTTCATTCACCTTCCTGATACCGAAATATAAAATCCATAATGATATATAAAAATTCCACAAGTCTCGACTCCATCCAACTTAAATCTCTGATTTTAGCCATAAACAAATCCGCCAAAAATTCTCAGTTGTTACATATTAATCTCGAATCCATTAGAACTTTCTCAAGAGTCACCCCTTTTGTTCAAATCCACATTACACTGCCCAAATGGGCCAAAAGACACGTGCCTCATCAGCACAACAACACTCAAAGAAGTAACTCTACTTTAATACCACCTATCAAATTCATACTCCGTGCGCACTACATCATTCACAAATAACAACTCACTCATCCCACGATTTTTATATACTCATAAAGCGTAATATAACTCGTATCCAGAAATTTCCTCACTCGAGTAATTCTCAAACTCCACCCCTGCAAGTCATCTCTGATTCCCAAGTATACTTCAGACCAAACAAAAAATTTGACATATAACCATGAATTGAATTGTCAATAGCAGGCTCCCCCACTTGGCTCAAAGCTATAGATTAAAATATTTGATAACTCACAATAACCATGCTTTATTATTGCCTTAATACCGCAGTCAGTTTAACGAAAATTCTTCTCAAGCTCAAGACACACTAACCATAAAATACCCCAATCATCCGCTAATCTCGCATTCATTCTCTTAACACTCAAGACAACTTTATCAACCAGATTCAAATTCAAGTCTCAACACATACGCCCCGCTGGCAGAAAAGAAACTCTCTATTCACATTATAAGGAACACACCTACATAGATTACTCTGCAGAAGATAACCCACCTGCTTAGTCTCAAATTGGCATCTTGTTATACCCTTTCGCAGCCACAATTACTATGAAATCACTTAATCTTTATGAGTCCAAACTCATTAACCAGACACGAGAATTTAATTTTCCCCAAAATTTAACAACGTGAAATATCTTTCAAAACATTCACACTCGAGATTGTACGTCACATCAAAACGAAAATAAATCACCCAATGCCCTTCCTTTACATTTCAAGGAAACACTTCTCGTCATATTCAAATCGTCTTAACACATCCCGTAGTTACATCATACTCATCACAAAGCCATTCCGTCGTTCATCGAGCCATAAATTCCACTCGTAGGGACATTACCGGACATATGAGTCCAAATGTACAGGTTACAACTAAAGCTACCGAGCTTAAGCTGTGATCTAAACCTGGCCTCAAGTCATCCAGACTGGCCCATCACCAAAACACAGAATACACATCTTGAACCTCGTTCATAAAATCACAAGCCGATGATGCACATCTGATACCGAGCGCTCATATGCGCATACGAAATGTGTGGAAGGAATTCAAAGAGTTATGTTTCAAGTTGAATCAATTCCGCACGATAGAATACAAGAAAGTGAAATTTTTCCTAATGTTTCGGCAGCCTCTTGACGATAAGTACAGACGTCTCCGTACCGATCTGCAAGACTCTACTAAATCTGCTCATGACTCGTGTGACCTATGTCACCTAAAGCACTGATACCAACTTGTCACGACCCAAAATCTAACATGTCGTGATGGCGCCTATCTCAATACTAGGAAAGCCAAAAATCCCAATAAACCACCATTTCTTTTAAATTTGAAAACAAAATAATTAAATTCAGCGAAAGAACTCTCAAAATTTCAAATATATTACTCCAAAACCCGGTGTCACTTAGTACATGAGCATCTAATGTGAATACAATGTTTAACTGATAAAAACCACTGCTGAAAGTATAGAACAGTACAATAACTAAAGGAAAAAGAGACAAAGTAAGCGAACGCCAAGCAGCTACCTTGATAGTCTCCAACTGATAGTACTGTGAAATCTAACAATCTCCGTGTCCAAAAGCACCTGGGTCTGCACACGAGGTGCAGAGTGTAGTATGAGTACAACTAACTCAATAAGTAACAAGACTAACCTCTGGGATGAAAGAAATGATGAGCTCCACAGGTACAGTCCAGTAAAAATAATGGTACAGAAATGTAGGCATGCTTTCAAGTTCAACAGATAAACTCAGTACAAGTGAAATAGATCAATATTGCATTATATAAGGAATATGACATCTCAATAGCAAGACCTCCTGTAGATACTAGTAACCAATTATTCGGTCACTATCTCGCGAAATTTTCAATTTTTTTTGAAGCTTCACTTTGTTTCACTGTTTTGTCCAGCAATATATATTCAGCAATATGTATTTAATGTATTGTATAATGTATTTATATATTTTTTAATTAATATAATTTATGTATTAAGATGTATATATGTATTCAAATGTATCTGCAGTATGTATTCATATGTTTTTGCACTATAGATGACCTACTATACTTCATGGTATTCAATGTATTGTATGTATTTAATTGTATTCAATGTAATTATATAATTTCAATATATAAATCTATTTATAAAAGATAAAAAAAAAGGATGGATTGAATCTCTGAAGATTGCTCTGTTTTTGGGGTATTTTTCGTCTGAGAAACTTTTCTATTACTGAAAATACAAATTTTGCGTGTTATAATTGAGTTTGTTGAGTTATATTAGGAGTCTATCGCGTTAATTGATTCACTTACCGTTTTTAAACAGCTGAAGACCTTTTTTTTGCAGATTTCCATTACTGTATTCACGAATACAGCTCGCGAATACATATGAATACAGTCTATGTTTAGCTGGACTTCCTTATTTTTCGCCGAATTTTGCTACTGTATTCATGAATACAGTAGCTTAAATATATCGAATACTCTATAACAAGTGAAAACATAGCTATAGGAAGTAATTAAGTAAATGGTAGCTATAGCAAGTTAATAGCCACTAAACAATAGTTATTTCTGAAAATTTCTCTTAAAATAACCATCAACTTAAAAAATTCTACCAAACCAAGATTAGATTAAGTAGTTGTTGGCCCAATCAGTTATTTGGCCCAAACAAATTTAAATCAAAACTTAAGTTTAAAAGTCCCACACTTTGCAATTTCAAAAGCACTACCCAAGGCATGCTGACTTTATCTACGGCCCAACTATGCAAAACAAAGTGATGCAAATCCTATAAACTAAATGGAACTTTAATGACAAAAGAAAAGAAACAATATAAAACACATCATACATGTACTAATTAATTCGACTAGCAGCTTGTGGCAGTTCAATTACCACGGCAAATAACCAAAGCATGGTAAACGTAGCTCATAAAGAAAATCATGGCAAGGAATCATGTAATATCAAAGAAACAGATAGACCTCTAAGGCAAACTAACACAAAAGAATAATTACTTATCAAAATCACAAGTAACATGAAATGGAGACAAAATAAACATAATGATGGACCTTTATTGATGAATCTATAGATGTGAACTTGTAACCCAACAGACCGAGCAACAAAGGAGCTCAACCAACAGGAACCTTCGGACGGAGAACTCCCACGTCGACCTTGAACGGATCCCTTAGACTTCGAACTTCAACTGGGTTTAACAGAGACATAAGTGGACTATTTTGAAGTGATTTATGGAACCTCAAACGGCGTCCATGGTGGTGGATGCAGCTGCTTGTGTGTCGGTTTCCATGGCTATTTGGCAGCGACAGTGCAACTATTTTGGGGCTAGTTCGAGGTTGTTTTGCAGTTGTTTTTGCTGCATATTTCGGGTGAGATTTGAGCTGAAATTTGGGATAATTTTGGAGGAGGTTTCACTGCTAGTTTTGGCCAGTTTTCCTGGTGTTTTCGTGGTGATTGGGAAACATGAGAGATGGACTTTGTATTCTGTTTGTTTCCCTTTTTTCTCTTTTTTTCCCGTTTCTCTTTGTTGTGCAAAGAAAAATCATCCCCTCCTTGTGTGATGAGTGTGTGTGTGTGTTTTTATATGAGAGAGAGATGAGGAAGTGTGAGTTGTTAAAGAGAAAGAGTGGGAGTATGAGTTGTTAAAGAGGAAGAGTGGGAGTGTGAGTTGTGAGGGAATAATTATGTTGATGGTAAGATGTGTGATATAATTTTCTTAAGTAATAACTATAAAAGGTGAAATAAGAGCTAAAATATGTAGATTAAACTTAAAATATATTTACATACTAAAAAGTGGTGAAAAATTCAAGCATGGTCAAAAATTAAATGCTCACAACATGCCCCTCTTTGCTTGAAAACATGAAGAGTTTTCAGGCAAAGAAAAGATGAGCGATGTGACTAGTTTTTGGCCATACTATTATTCAAAAAGGAAAGAGATAAGAGATAAGAGTGCAGCCGAATCCTGGTTTTGGACAGCCTACATATCCCGTGTTATAAGGGAATCAGGCCGCGTGTAGTTCAATGAAAACGTTCGTCGAGGCTCCGGTTTGTAGTCCTGTTATTGCATCAAAATCAAAAGAAACTAAACAAGCCTATCAGCTATCAGTTACAGGATTCCTATCTATAAGTCTTTTAAATCTTGATCTTGAGTCTTGACTGGTTCTTCACGCAGACTCTGATTTGAACCTTGATAATATCTAGATGCAGGTTCTGGTTCATTCTTCTATGGCTTCTTCTGACCAAAACTGAAAATGTAAAGCTCGTAACTTCAGTCGTCTTAAGCAGCCTATATCCTTTCCATCTGCTTCTGCATTTGGATTCACTTCTCCCTCTCTATTTTTTTTATTTTGGATTGAGACTTCTTATTTTGTTCATTTTGAACCATGTGCCTCGAGGTAAAACCTGCCCAGACACCAAAACAAATGAACGAACAAAATTTTTCTGCCCCAGTTTTTACTAGAAAAATTTCATGAGTTATTGTAACAAAATTCTAAACTACTTCTTTATTGAAACTAATAAAAGATCGGGAATGGTGTACCCTAAAAAGATCATGATGATATTTTTTTGGATGGTGTTCCATTTATCGTCAAAAAGATGTCTCAACCAATGATTGGTGTCCCTTATGTTGGGAAAATATGGACAAGGAATGGTATACCATATATTAGCAATGATATCAGGGAGTGGTGTACCCTGCATTTAAGATAAAATCAACTAGAGAGTGGTGTACTATATGTTGGAAACCACAGTTAGGGATTGGTGTACCCTATACTGGTAAGGAGATCAGTGAGTGGTGTACCCTGCATTTAAGCTCACATCAACTAGGGAGTGAAGTCCCTATGTTGGAAAACATAGCTAGAGATTGGTGTACACTATACTGGTAAGGAGACTAGGGAGTGGTGACCCTATGTCGGAAAATACAACTAGGGATTATGTTCCCTGATACTGGTAAGGAAATATAACCAGGGGTTGGTACCCTATATTACGGAAAACGAATGTAACCAGGTGTAACCAGGGGTTGGTACCCTATATTACTGATATGAAATGTAACCAGAGTTTGGTGCCCTGTATTAATGAAAAGAAAATGTAACCAAGGGTTGGTGCCTTGTATTACTGATATGAAATGTAGCCAGGGGTTGGCACACTGTATTACTGAAAATGAAATGTAACTAGGGGTTGGTTCCCTGTATTACTGAAAAGGAAATGTAACCAAGGGTTGGTGCCCTGTATTACTGATATGGAATGTAACCAGGGTTTGGTGCCCTGTATTACTGAAAAGAAATATAACCAGGGGTTGGTGCCCTGTATTACTGAAAAGAAAATGTAACCAGGGGTTGGTGCCCTATATTACTATTATTAAAAAGGAAATGTAATCAGGGGTTGGTGCCCTAAATTACTGAAAAGGAAATGTAACCCCATGTATTACTGAAAATGAAATGTAACCACGGGTTGGTGCCCTGTATTACTGAAAAAGAAATGTAACCAGGGGTTGGTGCCCTGTATTACTGAAAAACAAATGTAACCAGGGGTTGGTGCCATATATTATTGAAAAGAAATGTAACCAGGGGTTGATACCCTGTATTACTATATGAAATGTAACTAGGGGTTGGCGTCCTGTATTACTGAAAAGAAAATATAACCAGGGGTTGGTGCCCTGTATTACTAAAAAGGAAATGTAACCAGGGGTCATCACCCTATATTACTGAAAAGAAAATGTAACCAGGGGTTGGTGCCCTGTATTACTGATATGAAATGCTAGGGGTTTGCGCCCTGTATTACTGAAAAGAAAAAGTAACCAGGGGTTGGTGCCTTGTATAACTGAAAAGAAAATGTAACCAGGGGTTGGTGCCCTGTATTACTGAAAAGGAAATGTAACAAGGGGTTGGTGCCCTGTATTACTTAAAAGATTATGTAACCAGGAGTTGGTGCTCTGTATTACTGAAAAGGAAATATAACCAGAGGTTGGTACCATGTATTACTAATAAAATGCTGAATTCCCTGGGCGAAAAGGTTCTACCTGCGTTAAACTACGAAAAGCAAGCCTGGGCGAAGAGTACTTTTACCCGAAAATGTGAGTTGGATCCTTCTAGGCGAAAAGATTCTACCTGGGTTAAGCTACGTAAAACAACCTGAGCGAAGAGCACTTCTACCCGAAAATATGAGCTAGATCCCCCTGGCTGAAAAGGTTCTACCTGGGTTAAGCTATGAAAAGCAAGCATGGGCGAAGAGTACTTCTACCCGAAAATATGTGTTGGACCCCCCTAGGTGAAAAGGTTATACCTGAGTTAAGCTACGTAAAACAACCTGAGCAAAGAGTACTTCCACCCGGAACTATGAGTTGGATCCCCCTAGGAGAAAACGGTTCTACCTGAGTTGAGCTATGTGAAACAACCTGAGCGAAGAGTACTTCTACCCGGAACTATGAGCTGGATCCCCCTAGGTGAAATGGTTCTACCTGAGTTAAGCTACGTGAAACAACCTGAGCAAAGAGTACTTCTACCCGGAACTATGAGGTGGATCTCCCTAGGCGAAAAGGTTCTACCTGGGTTAAGCTACGTAAAAGAAGCTTGAGCGAAGTGTACTTCTACTCGGAACTATGAGGTGTATCTCCCTAAGCAAAAAGGTTCTATCTGGGTTAAGCTACGTAAAACAAGCTTGAGCGAAGTTTACTTCTACTCGGAACTATGAGCTGGATCCCCCTAGGCGAAAAGGTTCTACCTAGGTTAAGCTACGAAAAACAAGCATAGGCGAAGAGTACTTCTACCCGGAAATATGATTTGGATCCCCCTAGGCGAAAAAGGTACTACCTGGGTTAAGCTACGAAAATTAGCCTGGGCGAAGAGTACTTCTACCCGAAAATATGAGCTAGATTCCCCTAGGCGAAAAAGGTTCTACATGGGTTAAGCTACGAAAATTAGCCTGGCGAAGAGTACTTCTACCTGAAAATATGAGTTGGATCCCCCTAGGTGAAAAGGTTCTACTTGGGTTAAGCTACGAAAAACATGCATGGGCGAATAGTACTTCTACCCAGAAATATGAGGCAGATCCCCCTAGTCGTAAAAAGTTCTACCTGGGTTAGGCTACATAAAACAGCCTGAGTGAAGAGCACTTCTACCCGTAACTATGAGTTGGATCCTCCTAGGCGAAAAGGTTCTACCTGGGTTAAGCTACGTAAAGCAGCCTGGCCGAAGAGTACTTCTACCCGGAAATATGAGCTGGATCCCCCTAGGCAAAAAAGGTTTTACCTGGGTTAAGCTACGTAAAATAGTCTGAGTGAAGAGTAATTCTACCCGGAACTATGAGCTGGATCCCTCTAGGCGAAAAGGTTCTACCTGGGTTAAGCTACGTAAAGCAAGCCTGGGCAAAGAGTACTTCTACTCAGAACTATGAGCTGGATTCCCCAAGGCGAAAAGGTTCTACCTGGGTTAAGCTATGAAAATGAGAGGTATGAACAATAGTGATGCATGCTAAAAATAAAGGAAAGTGGAGATTTTGAGGGAACTTACCTTTGGTGACATTCGTCCTTTAGGAATCGCCATTCTGCATTGCTTTGTTCATGCTGCAAACAAAGAAAAATTGTTAATGTTCAAAGTGGTGGTCAGTTTGTGGCCATGATGCCTTTACCGAGGTTGGGTGCTGTCACGACCCGAAATTCCTACCTTCGGACCGTGATGGCGCCTAACATTTCACTTGCTAGGCAAGCCAACGTTAGAATAACATTATCCATTTTTAAAACAATTTTAAATTTATTAATAACAAGGAAGCAAATGCGGAAGAAATTTTGAAATAATCCATAATAATAACGGTGTCTAAAAACCATCCCAGAATTGGTGTCACAAGTGCACGAACTTCTAGAATAAATACAAATAAAGGTCTGAATAAAATAAAGTTATCTGGAAATAAACACACAGCTAAAGTACAATAGACGGGGACTTCAGAACTGTGGACGCCATGCAGTTATACCTCAAATCTCCTCTGATAGCTGAAATCCGAGCAAGTCTATGGTACACCGCTGGGACCAACTCCAAAATCTGCACAAGAAGTGCAGAGTGTAGTATCAGTACAACCGACCCCATGTACTGGTAAGTGCTTAGCCTAACCTTGACGAAATAGTGACGAGGATAAGGCGGTTCACTTACATTAACCTGTATGCAATATTAGTAACAACAACAATAATAGAAATAAATCAGGTAATTCATTTATAATAATTGAAGGCAACTCAGCAGTCATAACCAATTATCATTTCCATTATTTCTGTTGCAGCGTGCAACCCGCTCTCACAATATATCCACATTCAGTTCTGTTGCGGCGTGCAACCCGCTCCTCCAACATATTCATTTTAATCAAGTCTGTTGTGGCGTGCAACCCAATCCTCCAATATTAACTTTTTAACAAGTCTGTTGCGGCGTGCAACCCGATCCTCCAATATAGACTTTTAATAAGTCTGTTGCGGCGTGCAACCCGATCCTTCAATATTGACTTTTAATAAGTCTGTTTCGGCATGCAACCCGATCCTCCAATATATTCATTATAATCAATCATGTTGCGGCGTGCAACCCGCTCCTCCAATATTTTCATTTACCAATTCTTATAGAAGAAATTTTCCCAATAAATGTAACAATTAATACAAAATTACGAGACAACAAGCATACAATAATTATGGTTTAATTATGAAGAAAACAATGACAAATAGCAAATTATTATGAAAATCAGGGAGCAAATAGGCAGTTTAATATTTATTATTCTAAATGTCAAATAACAATTAAGGCACATAATTCAAATAACATGTAACAATTAATGCAAGAATTCAAGAATTTATATTTGCAAAGAATAAGAGAGAAACAATTATTATAATAATTAATTAATGATTAAAAACAATTTATGATTTTTCAAGTAAGCAGGTAAACAATTAATTTGACGACGTATAGACGCTCGTCACCTCGCCTATACGTCGTTTACATGCAATTCACATAACAAATAATTTAAGGGTTCTATTCCCTCAAGTCAAGGTTAACCCCGACACTTACCTCGCTTTGCAAATTCCAATCAATTATTCAACCACAGCTTTTTCTTTTAAATTTGCCTTCGAAAGCTTCAAATCTATTCACAAACAATTCAATATATTCAATACTAATCATAGGAATTAATTCCATATGAATTTACAAATTTTCCGGATAAAAATCTGAAATTCATTAAAATATTTTGCAGTGGGACCCACATCTCAAATCGCACAAAAACTCAAGAAATCCGAACACCCGTTTCGATACGAGTTCAACCATACAAAATTTGTCCAATTCCGATATCAAATGGACCTTCAAATCTTAATTTTTCGTTTTTGGAAGATTTTATAAAAATCTGATTTTTCTTCCATAAATTCACGGATTCATGATATAAACAAGTATGGAATCATGAAATATAATCAATATAGGATAAGAAACACTTACCCCAATATTTTCCCGTGAAAATCCCCAAAAATCGCCTTACCTAAGCTCAAAAATGGGAAAGAATTGAAAATGGGTCAAAACCCCATTTCCAGAACTTAAGTTCTATTTTTGGGATTTTTAACCTTCGCGAACGCAGTCAGTGCCTCGCGTTCGCGAAGCAGAATTATGTGCTGTCAAATTTTACTCTTCGTGAATGCGTGGGCTACCTCGCAAACGCGATGCATGCCTGGCTTGGCCTTCGCGAACGCGAAGGCTAATTTTCCTGGCCAGTCTCTTTCCCTTCGCGAACGCGAGGCTTCTATCGCGAAGGCAAAGCTTTGAACCTCAAGCCTTCGCAAACGTGAAGCACAAAACATGCCAGCCTAATTTGCTCTTCGCGTTCGGAAGAGTACCTTCGCAAACGCGAAGAAGAACACACCAGAAGCCTGAAGTCTGCAGAAAACCAGATTTCCTAAGTCCGAAATCATCCCGTAGCCGAACTCACCCAAGCCCTCGGGGATCAAAACCACACATGCACATAAGTTCTAAAACATCATACGAACTTGCTAGCGCGATCGAATCGCCAAAATAACACCTAGAACTACGAATCGGACACCAAATCAAAGGAAGTTTTCAAGATAACTTTAAAACTTATATTTTTACAAACGGACGCCCGAATCACGTCAAATCAACTCCGATTCTCACCAAATTCGGCAGACAAGTCATAAATATTATAGTGGACCTATATCGGGCTCCGAAACCAAAATACGGACCCGAGGTCAATAAATCCAACATCAGTAATTTCTTAGAAATCATTAAGCTTTCAAGCTTTTAATCTTTCATCAAAATTCCATAACTCAGGCTAGGGACCTCAGAATTCGATTCCGGGCATACGCCCAAGTCCCAAATCATGATATGGACCTACCGCAATTTTCAAAATACTGATCCGGATCTGTTTGCTCAAAATATTGACCAAAGTCAACTTAGTTGAGTTTTAAAGCTCTATTTCCCATTTTAATCCATTTTTCACATAAAAACATTCCGAAAAAATGTACGGACTGTGCACGCAAGTCGAGGAATGATAAATGGTGCTTTTTGAGGTCTTAGAACACAGAATTACTAATTAAATTTAGAGATGACATTTTAGGTCATCACATTCTCCACCTCTAAAACAAACGTTCGTCCCCGAACGGAGTTAGAAAAAGTACCTGAGCTAGAGAAAAGGTGTGGATATTTACTCCGCATGTCCGACTCGGACTCCTAGGTATATGCCTCTACCGGCTGACCTCTCCATTGCACCCGAACTGAAGGATAACTCTTAGACCTCAACTGTCGGACCTGCCGGGCTAGAATAGCCACCGGCTCTTCTTCATAAGTCAAATCTTTGTCCAATTGGACTGAGCTGAAATCTAACACTTGGGACGGATCACCATGATATTTCTGAAGCATAGACACATGGAACACCAGATGAGCCGCAGATAAACTAGGTGGTAATGCAAGCCTGTAGGCTACTTCACCTACCCTTTCAAGAATTTAAAAGGGTCCGATATACCTAGGGCTCAACTTGCCCTTCTTTCCGAACCTCATTACACCTTTCATAGGTGAAACCCGGAGCAATATTCGTTCTCCAACCACGAATGCAATATCACGAATTTTATGGTCGGCATAACTCTTTTGCCTAGACTGAGCTGTGCGAAGTCGATCCTAAATAATCTTGACCTTATCCAAGGCATCCTGTACCAAATCGGTACCCAACAAACCGAGCCTCTCCCGGTTCAAACCAACCAACTGGCGATCGGCATCGCCTTCCGTATAATGCCTCATATGGAGCCATCTAAATGCTCGACTAGTAGCTATTATTATAAGCAAACTCCGCAAGTGGTAAGAAATGATCCCAAGAACCTCCAAAGTCTATAATACAAGCGCGAAGCATATCTTCCAATATCTGAAATGTGCGCTCTGACTGTCCATCTGTCTGTGGATGAAATGTTGTACTCAACTCCACCCACGTGCCTAACTCACGTTGTACAGCCCTCCAAAAATGTGAGGTAAACTGCGTACCTCGATCTGAAATAATAGACACGGGCACACCATGAAGGCGGACAATCTCACGAATGTAAATTTCAGCTAACCTCTCTAAAGAATAGGTAACTGCCACTAGAATGAAATGGGCTGACTTGGTCAACCTATCCACAATGACCCAAACTGCGTCAAATATTCTCTGAGTCTGTTGGAGCCCAACAACAAAATCCATAGTGATACGCTCCACTTCCACTCAGAAATTTCTAACTTTTGAAGCAAACCACCATGTCTCTGATGCTCGTACTTAACTTGCTGACAATTCAGACACCGAGCTACATGTGCAACTATATCCTTTTTCATTCTCCTCCACCAATAATGTTGCGGCAAATCTTGATACATTTTAGCGGTACCTGGATGAATAGAATACCTGGAACTGTGTGCTTCTTCAAGAATTAATTCACGAAGCCCATCCACATTAGGCACACAAATACGGCCCTGCATTCGCAGAACCCCATCTTTCCCCATAGCAACTTGTTTGGCATCACCGTGCCGCACCGTGTCCTTAAGGACAAGTAAGTAAGGATCATCATACTACCTCTCTCTGATGCGCTCATATAAAGAAGACCGAGCGACTGTACAAACTAGAACCCGACTGGGTTCTAAAATATCTTACCTCACGAATTGATTAGCCAAAGTCTTAACATCTGTAGCTAATGGCCTCTCACCAACCGGAATATACGCAAGACTGCCCATACTCACAGCCTTTCAACTCAAGGCATCGGCCACCACATTGGACTTTTCGGGGTGATACAAAATGGTGATATCATAGTCTTTCAACAACTCAAACCATCTTCTATGCCTCAAATTAAGATCTTTTTGTTTGAACAGATACTGAAGGCTGCGATGATCAGTAAATACCTCACACGAGACACCGTAGAGGTAATGCCTCCAAATCTTCAGCGCATGAACACTGGCTGCCAATTCTAAGTCATGAACAGGATAATTCTTCTCGTGAACTTTCAACTGCCGCGACGCATATGCAATTACCTTGCCATTTTGCATTAATACTGCACCAAGCCCAATGTGAGATGCATCATAATATACCGTATACGATCCTGAGCCTGTGGGTAATACCAATACTGGCGCCGTAGTCAAAGCGGTCTTGAGCTTCTGAAAGCTCAACTCACACTCGTCTAACCATCTGAATGGAACACCCTTCTGGGTTAGTCTGGTCAATGTGCTTGCTATAGATGAAAACCCTTCCACGAACCGACAATAATAACCTGCCAAACCCAGGAAACACCGGATCTCTGTAACGGAAGTAAGTCTAGGCCAATTCTGAACAGCCTCAATCTTCTTAGAATCCACCTTTATGCCTTCTGCCGATACAATATGTCCCAAAAAGGAAACTGAGTCTAACCAAAACTCACATTTTGAAAATTTGGCATATAACTGATTATTCTTCAAGGTGTGAAGCACACTTTGAAGATGTTGCTCATGCTCCTCTCGACTGCTAGAGTAAATCAAGATATCATCAATGAATACAACCACAAAAGAATCCAAATAAGGCTTGAACACCCGATTCATCAAATCCATAAATGTTGTTGGAGCATTTGTCAACCCAAATGACATCACTAGGAACTCGTAATGCCCATACCGAGTTCGAAAAGCTGTCTTAGGGACATCAAATGCCCTAATCTTCAACTTATGATAACCAGATCTCAAATCAATTTTTGAAAATACCTTGCCACCTTGAAGCTGATCAAATAAGTCATCAATTCTTGGCAGCGGATATTTGTTTTGATAGTGGCCTTGTTCAACTGCCGATAGTCGATACACATCAGCATCGAGCCATCTTTCTTCTTTACAAATAATACTAGTGCACCCCAGGGAAAGACATTGGGTCTAATGAATCCCTGATCAAGCAAGTCTTGTAACTGCTCTTTCAATTCTTTCAACTCTGGTGGGGCCATACGGTATGGTGGAATAGAAATGGGCTGAGTGCCCGGAGCCAAATCAATACAGAAGTCAATACAGAAATGGGCTGGATATCCTTTCTCGACCATACGCCAAACTTTCATATAAGAAATAACCCTGCTGGCAGAATGGCCAGGAGTTCCTTTTCACTAATCGAGGTAACCCCGGCATAGCTAGGGTAACTATCTTGGCATGACAGTCCAGTATAGCATGATAAGGAGACAACCAATCCATACCCAAGATGACATCAAAATATATCATATCAAGAAGTAGAAGATCCACACTAGTTTCAAGATTACCAATTGTAACCACACACGAACGGTAGACATGATCTACTACCACAGAGTCTCCCACCGGTGTAGATACACACACAGAAGCACTCAGAGAATCATAAGGCACAACCAAATATGAAGCAAAATAGGAGGACACATAGGAATAAGTAGATCCTGGATCAAATATAACTGAAGCATCTCTATGGCAAACTGGAATAATACCTGTGATCACAGCATCAGATGACTCGGCCTCAGGCCTAGCTGGAAAAGCATAAAATCGGGGCTGGGCCCCACCACTCTGAACTGCGTCTCTAGGACGGCCTCTAACTGGCTGGCCTCCACCTTTAACGGTCTAACCTCCACCTCTAATGGCCTAACATCCACCTCTAACTGCCTGACCACTACCTCTAGCTGGCTGAGCAGGCGGTGAAGCAACCGGTGCCGGTATGATGGCACGAGAATCTTGCCTCCAATCTATTGCAATACCTCCTGATGTGACCAATGTTCCCACACTCATAACACCCATCCTGATGTCATGGCTGCTGAAGCTGAAGCTGACCAAAATGGGCCGGATAATCACTGTAGTAACTCTGGAGTGGTGGTGCACTGATAGGAGCTGAATGTGCACTGAATACTGGCTGCCCAGAATAAGGCATAATAGGACCGTGACTCCCAGAAGCACCAGGAGATACATGAAGTGCTGAATGAAATGGTCTGGGAGGATAATCTCTACCAAAATTACCCCGGCCTCCAGATGAGGCACCACTATAACCACCGAACTGACGAGGCCTCTTATCGGACCTCTGCCCTCTTTCCTGTGCAAGAACCATCTCGATCCTCCTTGCGACATTAGCAGCTGCCTGAAAAGAAATCTCACTTTCGGTCTCCTTGGCTATCTGAAGCCTGATAGGGTGAGTGAGTACCTCAATGAACCTCCTAACTCTCTCTCCCTCCGTAGGTAGTAAAAGAAGAGCATGATGGGCCAAATCCACAAAACGGAACTCATACTGAGTAACAGTCATACTGCCCTCATGTAGACGCTCGAATTGCTTGCGGAATTCCTCTCTTAGTGTGATAGGGAGGAACTTCTCCAGAAATAGCTGAGAGAACTGCTCCCAGGTAAGTGCAGGTGATCCGACTAGTCGGGTCAATGCGTAATCTCTCCACCACCTCTTGGCGGAACCCGTCATCTGGAATACAGCAAAATCAACCCCATTGGTCTCAACTATACCCATGTTCCGCAGCACCTAATGGCATCGTTCAAGATAATCCTGTGGGTTCTCAGAAGGTGTACCACTGAAGTGAACTGGAAAGAGGTTAGTGAACTTATCCAGTCTCAATAAGGCCTCAAAAGACATGGCGGGCTTATCACCGGTCTGTGTCGCAACAACTGGCTGAACTACCCCAAATGGCAAGGCTACTGGAGCTTGATTCTGGGGAGCCATCTGCTCCGGGGAGGGAGTAGTGGGAGTTTGTGCTCCTCCCCCAGCCTGTGAGACGGCTGATGCCACTGGAAATGTACCATTATGGGCCACACCCTCCATAAGACTCACCAATCGGACTAGAGCGTCATGAAGCACAGGAGTGGCTATGAATCCTTCCGGGACCTGAACTGGTCCAACTGGTACATTCTAAATTGGGACCTCCTCCTGAAGGTTTATCTGAGGTTCTTCAACAGGTGCAGCTGCTCGAGCTCTAGACTGAGCTCTACCTCGGCCTCTAGTACGACCTCGGCCTCGACCTCTACCCTTGGCCAAAGTTGCCACCGGGGGTTCTGGTCCCTATCCATCGGTAGAGGTATTACGTGTTCTCACCATCTGCAAGAGAATAAGAGTAGAATGGTTCAATCATCGACGATAGAATAAAATCGCATGATAGAATAAGAAAGAAGTGATATTGTTCCTAAACTTCATAGCCTCTGAGAGATAAGTACATACGTCTCTGTACCGATACTTCAGACTCTACTAAGCTTGCTCGTGACTCGTGAGACCTATGTAACCTAGTGCTCTGATACCAACTGTCACGATCGAAAATTCCTACCTTCGGACCATGATGGCGCCTAACATTTCACTTGCTAGGCAAGCCAACGTTAGAATAACATTATCCATTTTTAAAACAATTTTCAATTTATTAATAACAAGAAAGCAAATGGGGAAGAAATTTTGAAATAATCCATAATAATAACGGTGTCTAAATACCATTCTAAAATTAGTGTCACAAGTGCACGAGATTCTAGAATAAATAAAAATAAAGGTTTGAATAAAATAAAGTTGTCCGGAAATAAACACACAGCTAAAGTACAATAGACGGGGACTTCAGAACTGCGGACGCCATGCAGTTATACCTCAAGTCTCCTCTGATAGCTGAAATCCAAGAAAGTCTATGGTACGCCGCTGGGACCAACTCCAAAATCTGCACAAGAAGTACAGAGTGTAGTATCAGTACAACCGACCCCATGTACTGACAAGTGCTGAGCCTAACCTCGACGAAGTAGTGACGAGGCTAAGGCGGTTCACTTATATTAACCTGTACGCAATATTAGTAACAACAATAATAATAGAAATAAATCAGGTAATTCATTTATAATAATTGAAGGCAACTCAGCAGTTATAACTAATTATCATTTTCATTATTTCTGTTGCAGAGTGCAACCCGCTCTCACAATATATCCACATTCAGTTATGTTGCGGCGTGCAACCCGCTCCTCCAACATATTCATTTTAATCAAGTCTGTTGCGGCGTGCAACCCGATCCTCCAATATTAATATTTTAACAAGTCTGTTGCGGCGTGCAACCTGATCCTCCAATATTGACTTTTAATAAGTCTGTTGCGGCGTGAAACCCGATCCTCCAATATATTCATTATAATCAATCATGTTGCGGCGTGCAACCCGCTCCTCCAACATTTTCATTTACCAGATCTTATAGAAGAAATTTTCCCAATAAATGTAACAATTAATATAAAATTATGAAACAACAAGCATACGATAATTATGGTTTAATTATGAAGCAAACAATGACAAATAGCAAATTATTATGGAAATCAGGGAGCAAATAGGCAGTTTAATATTTATTATGCTAAATGTCAAATAACAATTAAGGCACATAATTCAAATAGCATGTAACAATTAATGCAGGAATTCAAGAATTTATATTTGCATGGAATAAGAGAGAAATAATTAATATTATAATAATTAATATATGATTAAAAATAATTTATTATTTTTCAAGTAAGCAGGCAAACAATTAATTTGACGACGTATATACACTCGTCACCTCGCCTATACGTCGTTTACATGCAATTCACATAATAAATAATTTAGGGGTTCTATTCCCTCAAGTCAAGGTTAAACCCGACACTTACCTCGCTTTGCAAATTCCAATCAATTATTCAACCACAACTTTTCCTATTAAATTTGCCCCCGAAAGCTTCAAATCTATTCACAAACAATTCAATATATTCAATACTAATCATAGGAATTAATTCCATATGAATTTACAAATTTTCCGAATAAAAATCTGAAATTCATTAAAATATTCAGTAGTGGGACCCACGTCTCAAATCCCATAAAAACTCACGAAATCCGAACATCCGTTTCGATACGAGTTCAACCATACCAAATTTGTCCAATTCCGATATCAAATGGACCTTCAAATCTTAATTTTTCGTTTTTGGAAGATTTTATAAAAATCTAATTTTTCTTTCATAAATTCACGGATTCATGATATAAACAAGTATGGAATCATGAAATATTATCAATATAGGATAAGGAACACTTACCCCAATGTTTTTTCGTGAAAATCGCCCAAAAATCGACTTACCCGAGCTCAAAAATGGGAAAGAATTGAAAATGAGCCGAAACCCCATTTCCAGAACTTAAGTTCTGTTTCTGGGATTTTTACCCTTCGCGAACGCGGTCAATGCCTCGCGTTCGCGAAGCACAATTATGTGCTGTCAAATTTTACTCTTCGCGAACGTGAGGGCTACCTCGCAAACACGATGCATGTCTGGCTTGGCCTTCGCGAACGCGAAGGCTAATTTTTCTGGCCAGTCTCTTTCCCTTCGCGAACGCGAGGCTTCTATCGCGAAGGCGAATCTTTGAACCTCAAGCCTTCGTGAACGCGGTCACTATGTTGTGAATGCGAAGCACAAAATGTGCCAGCCCAATTTTCTCTTCGCGTTCGCGAGAGTACCTTCGCGAACGCGAAGAAGAACACACCAGAAGCCTGAAGTCTGCAGAAAACCAGATTTCTTAAGTCCGAAATCATCTCGTAGCCTATCCGAAACTCACCCGAGCCCTCGGGGCTCCAAATCAAACATGCACACAAGTTTTAAAACATCATACAAACTTGCTCGCGTAATCGAATTACCAAAATAACAACTAGAACTACAAATCGGATACCAAATCAAAGGAAGTTTTCAAGAAAACTTTAAAACTTATGTTTTTACAAACGGACGTCTGAATCACGTCAAATCAACTCCGATTCTCATCAAATTCGGCAGACAAGTCATATATATTATAATGGAGCTATATCAGGCTCCGGAACCAAAATACGGACCCGAGGTCAATAAATCCAACATCAATAATTTCTTAGAAATCATTAAGCTTTCAAGCTTTTAATGTTTCATCAAAATTCCATAACTCGGGCTAGGGACCTCGGAATTCGATTCCGGGCATACCCCCAAATCCCAAATCATGATATGGACCTACCGCAATTTTCAAAATACTGATCCGGATCTGTTTGCTCAAAATGTTGACCAAAGTCAACTTAGTTGAGTTTTAAAGCTCTATTTCCCATTTTAATCCATTTTTCACATAAAAACTTTCCGGAAAAATGTACACACTGCGCGCGCAAGTCTAGGAATGATAAATGGTGTTATTTGTGATCTTAGAACATAGAATTACTTATTAAATTTAAAGATGACATTTTTGGTCATCACATGTGCCTTTTCAATGTATCCGTTCGCTTCAAACTAGAGCCCTGTAATAGGTCTTACCATCATTTCTTTGCCTTTATTTTGACATGAAGTTATACCGAAAAGTATTCAAAGAAAAACAACAATGGAGAATGAGTTTAAACAAGAGGTGTCCCTTTCGGGGAATAAAAATTAAAGAAGGACTTATCTGGGAGTACATGCGGACTTCAATGAGCATGACATGCCTTTTGGACTGGACGCTTGATCTTTGTAAACTGTCTGAACCTTAGAAATTCATCACAACTTTTGCCTCGAAATCGAGAAACCTTGCCTGGGACTGTGTCGATGCTAATGGCTGTGAGGATCCTCTTTTCGATCAGTGGCGCCCTTTGTGGGTTTTCACCAGCTGACCTCTGTCTTCTTACCATTGCCTTATAGTGCTCATTCCGAGTTTTCACTAAAAAGACTCTCTCAGTTTAGTTTCTTTACTTACCATCGCCTTACGGTGCCCATGAAAGTTTTCACCAATAAGTCTTTCTCATTTTATTTCTCTCATTTTGGTTGCACCAGATCTAAGTAACTGTATCCTCCAATTTTGAACATTCTCATTAATTGATCAGAAGGACATGAAAAGGATTTGGGTAAAATGATTTGGATTGAATTACAACTTTGGAACCTCTCAGGCGAGACCATCGTCGAACCATTGTAACATATGCCCAAGTTTTCACATTTGGGGAATGTGAATTTTTGTTTTGGTGTGACTGAAACCTAGAGAGAGGCTGCCTACGTATCCTTTCGGAATCAAGTCGAACGTAGTTCAATGAACTTTGTTTTTTATTTTCTTTTGTCTTTTTCTTTCTCTTTTTTATCTTTTTCTTGTTTTCTTCTACAATTTTTTTTTCTTCTTTGTTTTTTTTTTCTTTCTTGTTTCTTTTTTTAGTAACATCTTCAGGTTCCAAAGAGGGTAACCAAAGAAAGGTAACCGGCTCAAAGGGTTGGCAAAATGGTTAATGGTATTTGGGTAGCGAGAATGAAAGACTTCGTCGTTCCAATTAGAGAACATTAATGCTACATAGAGGGTCAAACATAATACCTTTTGACTGCATCCGCGTTGTTTCGGGGACATTTCCTTCGATGCTTCCCAGGTACAACGCTCTCTTTTGGCAGTACTCTCGTTACAATGTATGGACCTTTCCAATTTGGAGCTAATTTTCCTCTAGCTTCTTCATTAGTTGGGAGGATACGTCTCAGAATGAGTTGTCCTATTTCAAATTTCTTGGGCCACACTTTCTTGTTGTAGACACAAGCCATTCTTTGTTGGTACAACTTCCCGTGGCAAACTGCGGCCAATTATTTTTCATCAATCAATGTTAATTGTTCCAATCTGTTCTTGACCTTATCTTCATCCTCAATCTCGGCTTTAACAATGATCCAAAGAGAGGGAATATCAACTTCGTTCCAATTTTCTATTTATTTTCTTACAAGCCTTATCTTCAAAACATTCTGTTTCTTGACTCATTATTTTGGGGTCTGACAACGTTTTAAGATCTAGGCATGAAGTCTGCAAGCATGTCATGTTATTAAAACCTACATTAACAGAACTGAAAAGAGAATAAGAAAGGTGACAAGATTAAGAAAAGACATATTCCTGGTCAATGAAATATTAATTTCATTTGATTTTATTTTTAAAATTTTTAAAGACAGAAGGGTTTACATCAGAAAGAAAAGTAGTGAAGTAAAATATTCGGATTACACCCTGAAATAATTCGGATGCAGAAAAAATAGCAAGACCGACTACCGAGACTCCCATATGACAGAGAACTTTTTAGGTTTGGCGCCTGTTTTTAGGTGTCTCTTTTTCCGCAGTAATGACTACTATGGCTTTCAATGCTGGATCATCAATTCTTTAACCGCCATTTTGAGGGTCTGTATCATGTCTCACTGCTCCAGAGTGGTATTCATATCTAGCATCAACTTGATGTGTGGGGGACTCGGGGTTTGGCCGGTTAGGAGCCACTGGCTATAGCAGACCTAGCCTGATAAGCTTTTGAAACAAACTTGAGTATGATTCATCAATAGGGGTGAACTGATTCCTTCTGAGGTGCTCTCTTGGGCAAGGATTGTATTGGGGAACATTTGGTTGGGGATTATATGGAGCTTGGTAGGGACGGGCATTTCTGGGAGTTGGAGCTCGATTTTATGTATAATGTTGTGGCCACATGTAAGGTTGCGCGTTCATCACTGCATAGGGAGGCGGAGCCACAACATAAGCAACATCTTGATGAGGATAATAGTGTTGTGGGACCTTAGGAAGCATATATGATTGGTTGAATTACCTACGGGCCCCTCGAGCTCGAAGCCATCATGGCTCCCTTTTCCCTCTTGTTTCTGTTCATCAAACCCCCCGAACCATTCTGAACGGTCTGTAATGTGGCCTTCAAGGCAACATGACTCAAGATTCGGCCCGTTTTTAAACCATTTTCGACCATCTCCCCAATTTTTATAGCCTCGGCGAACGGATTACCCATAGCGGACATCATGTTCTGGAAGTAGTCCGCCTTTTGGGCCTGTAGAAAGACCGTAATCATTTATGCTTCGTCCATTGGAGGCTTTACCCTGGCAGCTTGCTCGCGCCATTTGACGGCATATCCACAGAAACTTTCCACGGTTTTCTTTTTCAAATTGGACAAAGAGTTCTTTTTTTTGGATTTTTTTACTCTTGCTTTCTTTTTTTTTCTTTCTTTTTTTTGGTTCTTTTTCGCTCTTTGTTTTTCTTTGTTATTTTTGTCACTCCTTTCTTTCTTTCTTTTTTACTCTGTTTATTTAATGGCAATGATCGAATCCGATGGGAATTGCCTACGTATCATGACGCCGCATGAATTAGATCATTACGTAGTTCAGGAGAAGTTCGGGAATAAAGTAAATAAATTAACTCTTTTTTCCTTTATTTTTTTTTTCATATACAAAACAGATCATGAAAGCTCCTAACAAGGAAAATATTTTTGAATTTTGGATTTTGAATTTTGAATTTGTTTTTTGGAAAATATTTGAAAGGAAAATTCTTTAAGAAAAAAAAAATTGGATTTTGATTTTTAATATATTTTTAATAGTTTTTTGGGAATTTTCGAAAGAAAGAAGAAAGAAAATATTTTTGATTTTGATTTGAATTTTTTTCTTTTTTTTTTCGAATGAAAGACTTCGGAAAAGAAGGAAAATATTTTTGGATTTGATTTTTTTTTTTTTTTTGCATTTTCTAAGGAAAGAATTCTAAAAAGGAGTTAAAGAAAGGAACAATATTTTTGGATTTTTTTTAAAAATTGGGGCTGGAACCGATGAGGTTTGCCTACGTATCTCACATCCGGTGAGAATCAGACCTGCGTAGTTCATTCAAAACCGACTATATTCTCTTTTGATTTATGAAAATTAATCATTTAAACCATAGAACTAGACCACATCGCCCCCTTATTTTATTTTTAATTTGTTTCTTCTTTTAACGGACATTTGTACAAAAATTGAAGAATTTCTCTCTTGTTCATTCAACTGATTTATCCTAAAGCTGGTCAACATACAAGCCTCCCAATTAATGCAACAGGTAGCACATAAGATGAACATATTGATCTCAACAAGGTACCTGTCCTGAAACAGAACCCGACCCATGTGTCGAGCGCTACTAAGTCAAATGCACATGATTAAATAAAGCGAACCTACTAGGGATATCCGGCATGAGGTTTAATCTTCTTGGTTTAAATTCTGGTGGATAAGATGTCTAGATTGCTTACTCGAGCGGACAACTCGAGAAGGAGGAGGGTCAGCGTACCGGTAGCATTGCTTTCCGGCTTAGCTGGTAGTGTTCCCTGCCTAAAATATGCGAGACTAAAATCCTTCACCGGGTGACAAGCACCTCGGCTATCTCAAAGAAAGCGGGCTATGTCAAGCAAATGCCCAAATTTATAGGTACAGATCAACAATATCAAAGTGGTAAAAAGCGAAAAAATAGCACATTAGGCCCAAATAAATCACAGTATATACAAAAATTAATAAAGCCAAATAAAGTCAATGTACAAGCTTGAATTCTTGAGAGTCCTCAGCAGAGTCGCCAGAACTGTCACACCCCTTTTCTACTCCCCCAAAAGATATATGTTATGGATTGTGGGTTAAAGAGCTTTTCCAATTAAAGTGCCAATTTTGAAATAGGGATTATTTGTTATTCAGAGTCGCCACTTGGAATTGATTTTTGGTGTTCGAAGTCACCTTTTATTTGAATCCCTAGTCAAAGAAAGGTTTGACTCTTTTATTATTGGTCTGTGAAAACAAAGTCCGGATAAAAAATTTTGTTGACTGGGGAGAAGGTGTAAGGCATTCCCTGACTCTCGTGGTTCTAGCACGGTCGCTTTATTGACTTAAACTTGACTTAAATTAATTTTGGATAAACTCTAATTTATTGGTTTCCATGTGTTTATCTATCTGCTTTAATTATTAAAATATGGAATTATCTTTGAAACGAATCACGTGTGTGAATCCGTTTAGTTTATTGTGCCAAAACATGTCACGCGTACGTGTACAAAATTAATAGCATTTTATTATATTAAGATTATTTTGGCCAAAGTTGCGCGAACACATACTTTATTTTCAATTTTGGAAATCACAATTATGTCACACGAATGTATACATAATCCCGGTAAACTAATTAAAAACGCGCCTAAAGCACTCTAACAGTGTTCATTATTCTTCCTAAACTTTGAGATTATTGTAAGGTCAGGAATTATGAAATTAGTTTTGGAAGGGTATAATATTTGATTATTATAATTATGGTATAAATAGGGACATTGGGCTAGTTTTGTATTCATGCCCCTTATTAAGCCCAAAGTTAAAATAACCATCAACTTAAAACATTCTACCCGGCCGGTCGTTTTGACTATTGCAATCCCGTCCCCCATTTACTGCTCAAATTGTGAATTACAGTTGTTATTTGGCTTGCCGGGGTAATTGGTTTGGGCTCGGTGATGTTTTGAAATGACTTGGAGCGCTTAGTTCCAAGGTTTAGAATTTAAGTTGAAAAGGTTGATGGGATGCTAACTTATGTGTAACGACCACGGAGAAATTTTGCTAAGGAAATTAAGGTTTGGTGGTGCCGAGGTAGATCGATTAGTACAAAGATTAAAGAAATTTCTCGTGGCGAGCTTGCGAGCCGCGGCTCGGACTTTTTAGGTTGAACAATGCACCGATGTGTAAAGGAAAATTCTGTCGGAAAAAGGACATTTCTGCGACCACTATGCGATCGTAGAATTACTCTGCGGATCGCATAATGGTCGCAAAGTGGAACAGGAGAAGGGCAAGATTTGAGGAAAATCCGCGGTACACTATGCGATCGTAGACCTATTTTGCGGTGTATTATGCAATTGTAGAACAAGTATGCGGATCGCATAATGACTGCAGACCGAGTCAGTAACGCCCAGCTTTGAAGGCCAAATTATGCGGCCGGTATGCGGACCGCATACCTGTTATGCGATCGCATATGCGACCGCATAACTGCGTCGGAGCTTCCATTCTTTCTAATTTCTGACTATGCGACCGCATAACTGCGTCGGAGCTTCCATTCTTTCTAATTTTTTACTCGACCCAACTTCGATTTATAGCCCTTGAAGCTCATTTTTTAGCCAAAATCTGATATTTTAGAGAGAGGTGAGAGCATTTTAGAGAGAGAAAGTGAAGACTTAGTGATTTATCCATCAATTCTTGTTCAAGGTTTAAAGATTTCACAAGGATCTTACTAGGGCTTCAAAGAGGTAAGAATTTCATTCCCTAATTCTTCAATTTTGGGTTTGGAGTAAAGATGGGTGATTAATAGTATGATTCTTGGGTGTAGAGTATCATATATACATACCAATAAGGTTGTGGAAAGATTGTTAAGTTCAAATGGGTAAGGATTGGGTTGAAAATGGTAGAAATCTTCATAGATTTTAATTGAAGATTTGAGAGTCGAGTTGGTGTCGGATTTTGGTGAAATTTGTATGGTTGGACTCGTGGTTGGATGAGCGTTCATATTCTATAACTTTTGTCGGGTTCCGATACGTGGGTCCCACAAGCGATTTTTGAGTTAATTATGGATTTTATTGGAAAAATTAGTATCTCTTTATGGAATTAATTACAATAATTGATATTGACTGAATCAAATTAATTGTGGCTAGATACGAGGCTTTCGGAGACCAATTCTCATGGAAAGGGCATAGCGGAATAAAGAATTACACGGGTTGAGTTAAGTAACAATTATAAATCTGGTCCTGAGGGTATGAAACCCTGGATTTTGGTATCATGTTATTATTTTGGAGGTGGCTCACATGCTAGGTGACGGGTGTGTGGGCGTGCACCGAAGGGATTATGACTTGGTCCATCCCGGAAAACTGTAAAGTTGAATAATTTATTGTTAGCTATATGATCTCTATGTGTTGAAGAAATTTGACTATAAATCATGTTAGAAGTCATGCTTAGGCTATGTTATAGTACTGTTGAGACCCGTAGAGGTCGCATACTTGTTGAAGTATTTGCTAATTGATTTCTTGTATTCAGTCATGATTTTTCTTGCGTATTATACCTCAATCTTTCTGGATATTTGTTGATATACTATGTTATATTTATTTGGGCTGATCTTTGTGATTTCTGAGAGCCCGATAGACTTGAGAGGTTGAGGACTGATTAAGGCCGAGGGCCTGTCGATGAGGTAAGGATATTATGTCACGTGAGTTGTCCGTGCAGGATATTATAGCACGTGAGTTGTCCGTGCAGGATATTATAGCACGTGAGTTGTCCGTGTAGATTATGGCACCTGGGCTGTAGGAGCCCCTCCAAAGTCTGTACACACCCCTAGTGAGCGCGGGTACCCATTGAGTGTGAGTGCTGAGGGCTGAGAGCCGAGTGGTTGAGCTGTTGTGACGAGTTGAGTGACTGTTGCCTGAGAGGCTGTACTTGCTTTGCATTTGTTGTTGCACTTGGTTGCTATCTGTCATTGTTGTGAAATATCTGAAAGAATTTATATCTGGATTACTTGAAATTGAACTATATAGATTGATTTGACTTAAACTGCCGGATTTGAAAGCATGTCCATTCTTTGCTGGAACTACTGAAAGTGAACAATTACTGTGTAGCTCGTCATTATCTTCAGTTCCTTAGTTATTATTGTTACTTGCTGAGTTGGTTGTACTCATACTACACCATGCACTTCGTGTGCAGATCCAGGTGTTCCTGAACATAGCGGGTGCTGATCATTTCGCACAGTTGATTTTCAAAAGATTTTGAGGTAGCTGCCGTGTTCCGTAGACCTTGTCTCTCCTTCTCTATCTCCTTGTTTACTGTATTTGGTCTCAGACTATTATAAACTGTATTTTCTAGACTTTCACTCTTATTAGATGCTCATGTACTTAGTAACACCGGGTTTTGGGAGTGTTGTATCAGAAATTGCTAGATCTTTGGTATTATATTAAACATTACGTTTTATTTTTAAATTTAAAGGAAATCGTGGATTATTGATGTTGTCGGCTTGCCTCGTACTGAGATAGGCGCCATCACGACTGGTTAGGATTTTGGGTCGTGACAAGTTGGTATCAGAGCATAGGTAACATAGGTCTCACGAGTCATGAGCAAGTTTAGTAGAGTCTTGCGGATCGGTATGGAGACGTCTGTATTTATCTTCAAGAGGCTGCAGAAACCGTAGGAAAACTTTACTTTCTTGTGTTCCATCGTGCGAAATTGTTAATTCAAGAAAATAAATTTATATTATTCTATTCTCTCATAGATGGTGAGAACACGTACTACTGGATCAGACGATCAGCCAGTAGTGCCACCAATTAAGACTGTGGTAGAGGCCGGGGTCGAGGTTGAGGTTGAGGTGTAGCTCGTACCACAGTTGGACCAGTACCTGTAGTACCACCAGTTGCTCCAGCTCAGGAGCAGATTCCAGATATAGTTGAGCTGACTGGATCAGCTCAAGCACCAGTTATGCCCATTGAGATTCCACGCCTTCAGGAGACTTTGGCCCAGATATTGGCAGCTTGCACTGGTCTGGCTCAGGTGGTTTCAGCTCAGGCCGCACCTGCCGCTTCTCAGGCCGGGGGAGGTACTCATACCCCCGTTGCCCGTACTCCATACCAGGTAGTACAGGGACTTCAGATACTGGGGGCACTACCAGGCCAGCCGGTTGCAGCTACTCAGGCCCCGGTAGTTCCTGTTATGGCAGATGATGAGCAGAGAAGACTTGAGAGATTTGAGAGGCTTCGACCTCCATCTATTAGCGGTGCTGAGTCAGAGGATGCTCAGGGTTTTCTGGATAAGTGTCAGCGGATACTTCGGACAGCGGGTATTCTGGAGACCAGTGGGGTCTCATTCATTACTTTTCAATTTTCTGGGGCTGCCTTCAGATGGTGGGAGTCTTACGAGAGGTGTAGGCCGGTTGGTGCAGCACCCCTTACCTTGCAGCAGTTCTCTGGTCTATTCCTGGAGAAGTTCGTACCTTAGTCCCGCAGAGAGGAGTTGTGCAAACAGTTTGAGCAGCTTCGTCAGGGTGATATGTCCATGACGCAGTATGAGATGAGATTTTTAGAATTGGCCCGTCATGTTATCTAGTTGATTCCTACAGACAAGGAAAGGATCAGGAGGTTCATAGATGGCCTCATTTTTCAGCTGCGTTTACTCATGACTAGAGATAGAGTGTTTGGTGCTACTTTCAACGAGGTTGTTGACATTGCTCATCAGATTGAGATGGTTCGCAGCCAGGAGATGGTTGAAAGGGAGGCAAATAGGCCTCGTGGTTCCGGTGATTTCAGCGGTGTTCCTTCAGGGGGTCAGTTTTACCGCGGTAGGGGCCGTTCTTACAGACACACTCAGGCGGATCGTCTAGTCCATCATGGTGCATCAGCTAGCCACGGTGTTTACAGTGCTCACTCAGGCCAGTCTTTATTCAGTGCACTACCAGCGCAGAGTTCTCATCAGGCCTCGTCCGCTCAGGCTTCTACAGGTAATTCTTTGGGTTATTAGGAGCAGTAGTTTCGTCAGAGGAGGGTTTGTTTCGAGTGCGGAGAATTGGGTCATTTTAAGAGAGATTGTCCTATGATGTTGAGTGGGGATCCACAGTAGAGTTCTCGACCAACGGCACCAGCACCAGCAGTTACACCACCCACCCAACCAGCTCGGGGTGGGGGTCAGGCAGCTAGGGGTCGCCCAAGAGGGGGAGGCCGATCAGGTGGTGGTCAGGCCCGATTTTATGCTTTTCCTGCCATGCCAGATGTTGTTACTTCAGATGCAGTGATCACAGATATTGTTTCAGTTTGCCATAGGGAGGCTTCTATATTATTTGACCCTGGTTCTACTTATTCATATGTATCATCGTATTTTGCTAATTATCTGGATATGCCCTGTGAGTCCTTGTTTCACATGTTAGTGTATCTACACCGGTGGGTGATATTATTACTGCGGACCATGTTTATCGGTCGTGTGTGGTAACTATTAGGGAATTGGAGACTAGGGTTGATCTTTTATTACTCGGTATGGTTGATTTCGATGTAATCCTGGGTATGGATTGGTTGTCTCCATGTCATGCTATTCTGGACTGTCACGTAAAAACTGTGACATTGACGATGCCGGGGTTGCCGAAGGTTGAATAGAGGGGCTCTCTAGATCTTGTTCCTAGTAGGGTAATTTCTTATTTGAAGGCCCAACGTATGGTTGGAAAAGGATGTTTGTCATATTTGTCCTTTGTGAGAGATGTTGATGCAGATACTCCTATTATTGATTCAGTACCGGTCGTGCAAGACTTTCCAGATGTATTTCCTGCAGACCTGCCGGGTATGCCACCTGACAGGGATATTGATTTCAGCATTGACTTGGTACAGGGCACTCAGCCCATTTCTAATCCTCCGTATTGTATGGCACCACTTGAGTTAAATGAATTGAAAGAGCAACTTCAGGAACTCCTTGAAAAGGGTTTTATTAGGCCTAGTGTGTCACCTTGGGGTGCACCGATTCTGTTTGTGAAAATGAAAGATGGTACTATGCGGATGTGCATCGATTATAGGCAGTTGAACAAAGTTTCAATCAAAAATAAATATCCCTTGCCACGTATTGATGTTTTATTTGACCAGCTTCAGGGAGCGAGGGTGTTCTCCAAAATTGATTTGAGATCTGGGTATCACCAGTTGAAAATTCGGGATTCGGATATTCAAAAGACGGCATTCAGAACTCGTTATGGCCACTATGAATTTCTCGTGATGTCTTTTGGGCTAACCAATGCCCCAGCAGCATTTATGCATTTAATGAATAGTATATTCCAGCCGTATCTTGACTCATTTATCATAGTATTTATTGATGATATCCTGGTATACTCACATAGCCATGAGGAGCATGCACAACACTTGGGTATTGTGTTGCAGAGATTGAGAGAGGAGAAGCTTTATGCCAAATTCTCTAAGTGTGAGTTCTGGATTAGTTCGGTGGCATTCTTGGGATATATAGTGTCCAGTGAAGGAATTAAGGTGGATCCGAAGAAAATAGAGGCAGTTCAGAATTGGCCCAGACCATCTTTAGTTACTGAGATTCGGAGTTTTCTCAGCTTGGCCGATTATTATCGTCATTTCGTGGAGGGTTTCTCGTCTATTGCATCGCCTATGACTAAATTAACCCAGAAAGGCACTCCGTTCAAGTGGTCGGATGAATGTGAAGAGAGTTTTTAGAAGCTCAAGACAGCTTTGACTACAGCTCCAATATTGGTGTTGCCTACAGGTTTAGTGTCGTATATTGTATATTGTGATGCGTCGCGTATTGGTCTCGGTGCAGTACTTATGCAAGACGGTAGGGTGATTGCCTATGCGTCCAGACAGTTAAAGGTACATGAGAAGAATTATCCAGTCCACAATTTGGAGTTAGCAGCTATTGTTCATGCCTTGAATATTTGGCGGCATTACTTGTACGGTGTCGGGTGCGAGGTGTATACCGATCATCAGAGTCTACAACATTTGTTTAAACAGAAGGATCTTAATTTGGGGCAGCGAAGGTGGTTGGAGTTGCTTAAGGATTATGATATCACAATTCTCTATCACCCCGGAAAGGCCAATGTGGTGGTCGATGCCTTAAGTCGTAAGGCGGAGAGTTTGGGCAGCTTAGCATACTTACCGGTAGCAGAGAGGCCTTTAGCATTGGATGCTCAGGCTTTGGCCAACCAGTTTGTTAGATTGGATGTTTCCGATCCGAATCGAGTTTTGGCTTGTGTGGTTACTCGGTCTTCTTTATATGATCGCATCAGAGAGTCCCAGTATGATGATCCCCATCTGCTTGTCTTTAAGGACACGGTTCAGCACGGCGATGCAAAGGAAGTCACTATTGCAGATGACGGTGTATTACGGATGCAGGGGAGGCTATGTTTGCCTAATGTAGATGGTCTGCGTGAGCTGATTCTCCAGGAAGCTCACGGTTCGCGGTACTCTATTCATCCAGGAGCCGCGAAAATGTATCAGGATTTGAGGCAACACTATTGCTGGAGGCGAATGAAGAAAGATATAGTTGGGTTTGTAGCTCGGTGTTTAAATTGTCAACAGGTAAAGTACGAGCATTAGAGACCGGGAGGATTACTTCAGAGACTTGAAATTCCGGAGTGGAAATGGGAGCGTATTACCATGGACTTCATAGTTGGGCTTCCACGGACATTGAGGAAGTTTGATGCGGTTTGGGTGATTGTAGATCGGTTGACCAAATTCGCGCATTTTATTCCAGTTGGTACTAATTATCCTTCGGAGCGGTTAGCTGAGATTTATATATGTGAGATTGTTCGCCTTCACGGTGTACCAGTGTCCATCATTTTAGATCGGGGCACGCAGTTTACATTACAGTTTTGGAGGGCAGTGCAGCGAGAATTGAGCACACAGGTTCAGTTGAGTACAACATTTCACCCTTAGATGGACGGACAGTCCGAGCACACTATTCAGATATTGGAGGATATGCTACGCGCTTGTGTCATTTATTTTGGGGGTTCTTGGGATCAATTTCTGCCACTCGCGGAGTTTGCTTACAATAATAGCTACCAGTCAAGCATTCAGATGGCTCCGTATGAAGCTTTATATGGGAGACGGTTGGTCTCCGGTGGGTTGGTTTGAGCCAGGTGAGGTTAGACTATTGGGTACGGACTTGGTTCAGGATGCTTTAGAGAAGGTTAAAGTAATTCAGGAACGGCTTCGCACGGTAGAGTCTAGACTGAAGAGTTATGCCGACAGGAAGGTTCGTGATGTTGTTCACATGGTTGGGGAGAAGGTTCTGCTCAAGATTTCACCCATGAAGGGTGTGTTGAGGTTCGGGAAGAAGGGCAAGTTGAGCCCTCAGTATATTGGGCCTTTTGAGATACTTAAGAAAATTGGAGAAGTGGCTTATGAACTTGCCTTGCCACCTAGTCTATCAGGTGTTCATCCAGTGTTCCATGTATCCATGCTTGGAAAGTATGTCGGGGATTCGTCTCATATTTTGGATTTCAGTACAGTGTAGCTGGACAGTAATTTGGCTTATGATGTGGAGCCGGTGGCCATTTTAGACCGGCAGGTTCAAAAGTTGAGATCAAAGAACATAGCTTCGGTGAAGGTGCAGTGGAGAGGCCAGCCAGTTGGAGAAGCTACTTGGGAGATTGAGCAGGAGATGCAGAGCAAATATCCACATCTATTTGAGACTACGGGTATGATTCTAAGCCCGTTCGAGGACGAACGTTTGTTTAAGAGGGGGAGAATGTAACGACCCGGCCGGTCATTTTGACTATTGCAATCCCATTCCCCCATTTACTGCTCAAATTGTGAATTACAGTTGTTATTTGGCTTGCCAGGGTAATTGGTTTGGGTTCGGTGATGTTTTGAAATGATTTGGAGCGCTTAGTTCCAAGGTTTAGAATTTAAGTTGAAAAGGTTGATGGGATATTAACTTATGTGTAACGACCACGGAGAAACTTTGCTAAGAAAATTAAGGTTTGGTGGTGCCGAGGTAGATCGATTAGTACAAATATTATAGGTTGAACAATACACCGATGTGTAAAGGAATATTATATCGGAAAAAGGTCATTTTTGGGACAACTATGCGGTCGCAGAATCACTCTGCGGATCGCATAATGGTCGCAAGTGGAACAGGAGAAGGGCAAGATTTGAGGAAAATTCGCGATGCACTATGCGACCGTAGACTTGTTTTGCGGTGCATTATGTGATCGTAGAACAAGTATGCAGACCGCATAATGACCGCAGACCCGGTCAGTAACGCCCAGCTTTGGAGGCCAAATTATGCGGCCGGTATGCGGACCGCATACCTGTTATGCGATCGCATAACTGCGTCGGAGCTTCCATTCTTTCTAATTTTTGACCCGACCCAACTTCGATTTATAGCCCTTGAAGCTCATTTTTTAGCCAAAATCTAATATTTTAGAGAGAGGTGAGAGCATTTTAGAGAGAGAAAGTGAAGACTTAGTGATTTACCCATCAATTCTTGTTCAAGGTTTGAAGATTTCACAAGGATCTTGCTAGGGCTTCAAAGAGGTAAGAATTTCTTTCCCTAATTCTTCAATTTTGGGTTTGGAGTAAAGATGGGTGATTAATAGTATGATTCTTGGGTGTAGAGTATCATATATACATACCAATAAGGTTGTGGAAAAATTGTTAAGTTCAAATGGGTAAGAATTGGGTTGAAAATGGTAGAAATCTTCATAGATTTTAATTGAAGATTTGAGAGTCGAGTTGGTGTCGGATTTTGGTGAAATTTATATGGTTGGACTCGTGGTTGGATAAGCGTTCTTATTCTATAACTTTTGTGGGATTCTGATACGTGGGTCCTACAAGCGATTTTTGAGTTAATTATGGATTTTATTGGAAAAAATTAGTATCTCCTTATGGAATTAATTACAATAATTGGTATTGACTGAATCAAATTAATTATGGCTAGATACGAGGCTTTTGAAGACCAATTCTCGTGGAAAGGGTATAGCAGAATAAAGAATTATACGGGTTGAGGTAAGTAACAATTATAAATCTGGTCATAAGGGTATGAAACCCCGGATTTTGGTATCATATTATTATTTTGGAGGTGGCTCACATGTTAGGTGACGGGCGTGTGGGCATGCACCGAGGGGATTATGACTTGGTCCGTCCCGGGAAACTGTAAAGTTGAATAATTTATTGTTAGCTATATGATCTCTATATGTTGAAGAAATTTGATTATACATCATGTTAGAAGTCATGCTTAGGCTATGTTATAGTACTGTTGAGACCCGTAGAGGTCGCGTACTTGTTGAAGTATTTGCTAATTGATGTTTTATACTCAGTCATGATTTTTCTTGCGTATTATACCTCAGTCTTTCTGGATATTTGTTGATATACTATGTTATCTTTGTTTGGGCTGATCTTTGTGATTTCTGAGAGCCCGAGAGACTTGAGAGGTTGAGGACTGATTAAGGCCGAGGGCCTGTCGGTGAGGTAAGGATATTATGGCACGTGAGTTGTCCATGCAGGATATTATAGCACGTGAGTTGTCCGTACAGATTATGGCGCTTGGGTTGTAGGAGCCCCTTTGGAGTTTGTACACACCCCCAGTGAGCGCAGATACCCATTGAGTGTGAGCGCTGAGGGCTGAGAGCCGAGTGGTTGAGCTGTTGTGACGAGCTGAGTGACTGTTGCCTGAGAGGCTGTACTTGCTTTGCATTTGTTGTTGCACTTGGTTGCTATCTGTCATTGTTATGAAATCTCTGAAAGAATTTATATCCGGATTACTTGAAATTGAATTGTATAAATTGATTTGACTTAAATTGCCGGATTTGAAAGCATATCCATTCTTTGATGAAATTACTAAAAGTGAACTATGACTGTGTAGCTCGTCATTATCTTCAGTTCCTTAGTTATTATTGTTACTTGCTGAGTTGGTTGTACTCATACTATACCCTGCACTTCTTGTGCAGATCCAGGTGTTCCTGAACATAGCGGGTGCTGATCATTTCGCGCAGTTGATTTTCAGGAGATTTTGAGGTAGCTGTCGTATTCCGCAGACCTTGTCTCTCCTTCTCTATCTCCTTGTTTATTGTATTTGGTCTCATACTATTATAGACCGTATTTTCTAGACTTTTACTCTTATTAGATGCTCATGTACTCAGTGACACCAGGTTTTGGGAGTGTTGTATCAGAAATTGCTAGATCTTTGGTATTATATTAAACGTTATGTTTTTTTAAAAATTTAAAGGAAATCGTGGGTTATTGATGTTGTCGGCTTGCCTAGTACTGAGATAGGCGCCATCACGGCAGGTTAGGATTTTGGGTGGTGACAAATTTGAATCAAAACTTAAGTTTAAAAGTCACATACTTTTGCAATTTTAAAATCACTACCCAAGTCCTGCTGACTTTATCTACGGCCCAACCATGCAAAAGAAGTGATGCAAATCCTATAAACTAAATAGAACTTTAATGACAAAAGAAAAGAAACAATATAAAACACATCATACATGTACTAATTAATTCGACTAGCAACTTGTGGCAGTCCAATTGCCATGGCAAATAACCAAAGCATGGTAAACGTAGCTCATAAAGAAAATCATGACAGAGAATTATGTAATATCAAAGAAACAGTTAGACCTCTAAGGCAAACTAACACAAAAGAATAATAATTTATTAAAATCACAAGTAACTTGAAATGGAGACAAAATAAACATAATGAATGGACCTTTATTGATGAATCAAGAGATGAGAACTTGTAACCCAACAGACCGAGCAACAAACGAGCTCAACCAACAGGAACCTTCGGACGGAGAACTCACACGTCGACCTCGAACGGATCTCTTAGACTTCGAACTTCAACTAGGTTTAACAGAGACAGAAGCGGACTGTTTTGGAGTGATTTATGAAACCTCAAACGGCATCCATGGTTGTGGACGCAGCTACTTGTGTGTCGGTTTCCATGGCTATTTGGCAGCGACATCGCAACTATTTTGGGGCTAGTTCAGGGTTGTTTCATAGTTGTTTTTGCTGCATATTTGGGGTGAGATTTGAGCAGAAATTTGGGATAACTTTGGAGGAGGTTTCACTGCTGGTTTTGGCCAGTTTTCCTGGCATTTTCGTGGTGATTGGGAAATAGGAGAGATGGACTCTGTATTCTATTTGTTTCGCTTTGTTTCTCTATTTTTTCCTGTTTCTCTCTGTTGTGTAAAGAAAAATCATCCACTTCTTGTGTGATGAGTGTGTGTTTTTATATAAGAGAGAGATGACGGAGTGTGAGTTGTTAAAGAGAAAGAGTGGGAGTATGAGTTGTTAAAGAGGAAGAATAGGAGTGTGAGTTGTGAGGGAATAAATGTGTTGGTAGTAAGATATGTGATATAATTTTCTTAAGTTATAACTATAAAAGGTGAAGTAAGAGCTAAAATATGTAGATTAAACTTAAAATATATTTACATACTAAAAGGTGGTGAAAAATTCAAGCAAGGTAAAAAATTAAGTGCTCACATTTAGTATATCTTTTGTATAGTGACAATCTATTTTGTATATTTTTTTGTATAGTGACAGTCTATATAGTATATATTTCAATGTTATACATAGTTATCTGAGAAAGAACAATCATAAAACTTCTACAATTCAAAAAGATATTTCCAATTAGATAAAATTAATTCAAATTTATCATTAAGGATAACTCTAGCTATATAGCAATTATTTTACCTCTAACATAGTCACGAGATGGAAACTCTAGCCAGTAGCGGACCCAGAATTTTGTACCAGCGGGTTCAATCTTAAAAGTATATAACTTTAGTCGTAAAATAGTAGTTGTCAAGTGGGTTCAAATAAAATATTTATACAAAATTTATACAGCTTTAATCCTAATTTATACATATATACAGTATTATTTTTTGGTGAAGTGGGTTCAGTTGAACCCGCTAGCCACCACGTGGGTCCGCCACGGACTCTAGCATCCGTTCGCACCAATGTCATGGGACAAAAAGAAAGAGAGGCGAACTGAAGACAGAATTTTCTCAAACTTGTTAACTAATTTAGAGTTTGGTCAAATGTACGTGTTTATTACCATGCTAGATGTAAAAAGCCCATGCTACGCATGGGCCCAAAAAGATATGGTTGTTCTTTGCATTTGTATTGTTAGGTTAGTTCTGCTGTCGAGCATCTAAACCAATTACATGTTGACCAGTTTGAATTTCAAGACTCTAAAGTAACAGTTAGAAAGTCTAATAGCATTAAGCCAAGGCATTATTTCTGTCTTTATTTAACTACTATGAAAGCTTCGCTCTGAAATTTAAAATTTTCAGAATTAACTGATTTGTTGATATAATCAGGTACGAATAACTTCAAAAAACAAGTGATGTCACACCTCTCCTTTTCTCGTGGGATAAGAAAGAAAGGAGTTTTTTCAAGTTTTTTCAATTTAAGTGACATTATTCGAAATGGGATTATTTATTTAATCAGAGTCGCCACTTGGGATAATTTCTGATGTCCCAAGTCACCGGTTTATTTGAAATCCCAAATCAAGGAAGTTTTGACTCCAAATTACGGTCCGCGAACACAGAAGACCGGGTAAGGAATTATGTTAACCCGAGAGAAGGTGTGAGGCACTCTCGGATTCCGTAATTTTAGCACGGTCGCTTTAATCATACCTGACTTAATTAAATTATTTAATTACTCATTTTAGAACCTATGTACATTTACCTTTTTACCGCTTTTAATTGCTTTATTATTCATAATTATGGAATTATCTTGAAACGAATCACGCGTACGTGTATTCGTTTTGTTTGGTGTGTCAAGAATCATGTCACGCGTACGTATACACAATTAATAACACTTTATTATTTTTAAGATCATTTTGTCAAAGTCGCGCGAACGCATACTTTGCCTTTAATTTGGCAAATCATAACTATGTCACGCGGACGTGTACATAATCACGATAATCAATTGATTAACACGTGCCTAAAGCATACTAGCGTATTTAGAGTATTTTATTTATTTATCTTTTTAGATCTGAGATATTTATTTGTATATTAATATTTTATTTATTACAACGAGTCTTGAATTAGTTCCTAACTCATCTCGCTCGCTCGCTCACAATTTCTTTTACCACTTTTTTTCAACGGTTTTGAATTAATTCGCAACCCATATATGGACTTCACAAATATTTATTTTTTAAATCGGCAGACCTAAACTTCTATGTAAACCCAAATTATGAAAACATCCCCGAACCTCTTCTATGTGAGACGGATTACACGACCTAAGAAAAGAACCATTAAATTCATGTGATGGACTAATGACTGGATAAGTATATCTAAGAAAAAGCCTTTTATTTAATACAAGGACAAATTACAATGCATCAAAATTATTCTTAGGCCAAAATTATGGGACTAATACATGCTTTAAAATTAGAAGGAACAGTTTCATGGTGGGAAACCAATGAACAATTCTAGCTACGGTAATGTAAATATCCCACTGAAAATTGAAACTTCATCTAACACTAAAGAAAATACTCTTCATATATTTCTACTTACTTGTGAAATATGATCCCTACTAGGACATTAATGTCTTAGCAACAGCTAGCAATGAATTCTTTTAGGATTTAACATACGAAAAAATGCAGCAAGCATAAAAATTGATCACTAAATAAACGAAGTATGAAGAATAATGATCCAAAGTCACCTTAAGAAGACATGCCAAAGTTTAACTAATATGTCCCTCATGTATTAATCCTTTTGGCGCATTAGCTAATCTGTCCCTCATGTATTAATCATTTTGACGCATAATGAACATAAAATTATGTATTTATATAGAAAAAGAACTATTAACCCAAATTAATTCAAATCTTTAAACCTAAAAAAAAAAAAAAAAAAAAAAAAAAAAAAAAAAAAAAAAAAAAAAAAAAAAAAAAAAAAAGAACCTAATATTATTTCAAGACATACACTACTTGTTCAACTTCTTAAAGAAATACCTACATAAAGTACCTATCCTAATATTATAAAAATTAGTTCACCACAGTTCAATATGAAGTAGTGTTTAAAATTAACCATGTTGACTCCCTCCCCTTTCATTAATGAAAACTTTTGCACTTGTTAAACTATTCTAAGGCTAAGTTTAGTAAACCGAAGAAAAATCACATAATGCTTTAACTCCATGAAAACTAAAATACCATTCTTTACCCATATCTCCAATTCATGATCCTTTAAGATTGTAGATACACAGTACAAGAAAAAACATATCATGCTTCAACTCATTATCACTTTTAATTGATAAGAAAGAATTGAATGTCACCTTTTGCGAAGATCACAGAATAAGAACACAACGGCTAATCTACTGATTTCCAAAGCTAGCAACGCTAACTTTCTAGAACCGCAAACTCAGAACCGCGAACGAAATCTCGAATTCCGGCTTTGAACTGAATAACTTAACCAAAACTTTTTCTCCACGTGAATTTTTCCTATAAGAGAACTGATTCTTTCTCTCACTCTCCGTTACTTTTTTCCTTCTTTATTGAAGTATTTTATTTTCTCTTTTCAACGTTATTTTTCCTTCTGTTTCAAAATTTTCTCCTTTTCAAAATATTGCCTCTCCCTTTTTCTAGTTTGTGTTTGAGCTATATATATATATATATAGAATGTTTGTATTGATGGAAAAGAAGAAAGGGGATGTGGAGGAATCGTGAGGCATGATTGTATGTGCTAGTGTAAAGTGAGGGAGAGACGTGCAAGGTGGGGGTGTAGGGTGAGAGTAGATCATGGGATTAGTTAGACTAAAATGGGGATTATGGGATTGTTTATCTTTATTAAATCAGATTTTTACGTTTGTTTTATTTAGTTTACTTTTTTTTGTCTTTTATTTTAAAAGATAAATTAAATTATAAAGATATAAAGATTAACCAACATTTCTTACAATATAGAAAAACTAAATATTTACATGTACTTTAAATAATACTAAGAAATATTTTATAGCTTACTTATTAAAATAGAAACCAAATATATATATATATATATATATATATATATATATATATATATATATATAAATTTTTATTTTTTTTATTTTGTTTATTTTAGAAATAAAATTTATACTCTAAGAATGTGGTTATATTTTGTAGTTTTCTTTTTAGTAAAACCTATTAAGAGTAAGATAAAAGTTTAAAATATTAAAATTAGACCTAAAAGAAATATTTACACTAAAATAGTATAGAATTTGGGTGCGGTCAAAAATTAGGTATTCACAGCATGCCCCTCTTTGCTTGGAAACATGAAGA
Source organism: Nicotiana tomentosiformis (assembly GCF_000390325.3). NCBI lineage: Eukaryota > Viridiplantae > Streptophyta > Magnoliopsida > Solanales > Solanaceae > Nicotiana > Nicotiana tomentosiformis. The sequence goes on along the minus strand of NC_090820.1, from coordinate 11,782,006 downwards.
GTTTTCAAGCAAAGAAAATGAACAAGGTGACTAATTTTTGACCACCCTATTATTTAAAAGGGAAAAGAAATGAAAAGAAGGTGTTGCGACCGAGCCTTGATTTTAGGCAGCCTACATGTCCCAGGTTATAAGGGAATCAGGTCACGTGTAGTTCAAGTGGAAGTAGAGAGATGAAGTATGCTTCGATGGAGAGTCGAGTGAGGTTCCGTCGAAGTTTCGGTCCGCGGTTCCTACTATTACATCGAAATGAAAAGAAGATTACATACTCTTGAAATCTAAGAGTTACAAAATTCCTATCTTAATACCATTTGAAGTCTCGTCTTGATTCTTGACTTGATTCCCCCATTGACTTTAGACTGAAACTTGATGCTCTCGATGCAACAGACTATGAAATATTCTCACAGCTTGTTCCTTGATCAGATGATGAGAAGATGGATCTTGAAATCATATGTCTATGCATGCATTATGCCAAAGCTGGTTCGGCTGGTATTGAGATCAAACATTCCGCTTTCTCTGGCGAGAGCTGGAATCTTATTTTTGCACATCCAATCTTTACTTTGCAGAAAAACCTACAAGCCATCGGAAACAAACAAAACGAACAAATATTTTCTGCCCCAGTTTGCACTAGAAAATTTTTGTGAGTTATTGAAAACACATTAAACTATCTTTGCTATTGCAGAATAAGGAATTGAAAAAAAAGAATTTTTTTTTTTTGAATAATAGGGGATGTCGTACCCTATGTTAATAAGAAGGAAGGCAACCAGGGGATGTAGTACCCTATGTTGACAATGAGATGACGCTCGTGGTGTCTAGGATGCTACTAGGGAATGTCGTACCCGATGTTTGCAATAAGAAATGCAACCAGGGAATGTCGTACCCTATGTTTGCAATAAGAAATACAACCAGGGGGTGTAGTACCCTGTGTTTGGCAATAAGATGAGACTCGTGGCTCTCTGAGATGCTACTAGGGAATGTTGTACCCTATGTTGGCACTAAAATATAACCAGGGGATGTAGTACCCTGTGTTTGTGATAATATAAGGCTCATGGTACTCTGGGATACTACTAGGGAATGTCGTACCCTATGTTGGCAATAAAATGAGGCTTGTGATACTCTAAGATGCTACTAGGGAATGTCGTACCCTATGTTGGCAGAAAGTAATGCAGCCAGGGGATGTAGTACCCTGTGTTGGTAATAAGGTGAGGCTTGTGGCACTCTGGGATGCTACTAGGGAATGTCGTATCCTATGTTGGCAAAACGATGAGGCATGTGGCTCTTTGAGATGCTACTAGGGAATGTCGTACCCTATGTTAGCAATAAGAAATGCAACCAGGGGATGTAGTACCCTGAGGTGAAGATAGGGTATTGATTCCCTATAATGAAACTAAAAATAACATGATTACATGTATATTAGAAGGAAATCAAGTATTTGAGAACTTCACTTGGTGGTGTTTGTCTTTTCACGAACTGTTTCCTAAAATTGTTATGTTCCTGTTCTGAACAAAGAAAGATTTGTTAGTTTTAAAATGGTGGTCAGTTTGTGGCCTTGATTTCTTGGGCGACTTGACCTTGCGTCTATTACACTTGTTAGAAAAACTGACTCCGTCGATGATTGTACAAGTTGCCGGGAGATTCTGTCTTTTCTTTCTGGAGATCTTCTTTCTCAACATCAAAACCTAACCATTTTGCGCCTATCACCATTTGTGTTCATGGTGCAAACAACCTTGCTTCCCAAAAATCTTTTAACTGAGTAACTTTTGTTGACCCTTGGAACATTGTTTAGTCCTTCCAGCCTTTTTCTCGTCAAGGAAAATCGCAGATGGCTTTATGCCTTTTCCTATACGGTTTATGCCCAACAATCTTTGCTTTATATAACGGGGAAACTGTAACCAATTTTGCGGCCTTTTCTTTGCTTTGCTTTGACAAGATTATACTGAAAGGGACTCAAAAAAGTAATGCGAAAAAAAATAAGAAGGTGAACTAATAGGTATTACAACTTAATCAAGAAGTGTCCCTTTCAGAGGAAAGAATAAGAAAGGACTTATTTAGAGGAAATATGCTGACTTTAATGAACATGACATGCACTTTGGACTGGATGCCCGATCCGTTTGAATCGTCTAATTCTCGAAATCTATTGTAAACTTAACTTTGAAACTGAGTTCTTTGTCTTGACCATGCTTGTGTCGGGATGTACGAAGCCTTAAATCAATCAATGATGCCCTTTGTGGGTTTTCACCAATTGACCTCTCTCATCTATCTTTCTCTCAACTCACCATTGCCTTATAGTGCCTGTGAGGGTTTTCACTAATAAGACTCTCTCATTTATTTTTCTCTCTTTACAATGACTGAGGCATCACCCGTAGTATACTGACTTAGCATTCTCAAAAGTTGATCAGATGGTCTTAGCAGGGAAAGGTAAAAAGAAATACTCAACTGAATTACAACTTTTGGACCCATTTTGATGGAACAACCATCGAAAATAAAATAAAACCATGCCCCAGTTTATTTGAATACTGGGGACATGTGGATTTTTGTTTTGGTGTGACCGAACCCCAGAGTGAGGCTGCCTACGTATCCTTTCGGAATCAGGTCGAGCGTAGTTCAATGAACATGAACTTGTTTTGATGGTTTTTGTTTTTAGGTATATTGGTTCCAAAAGAGGGAAAAACAAAGAAATATAAACAAGGCTTCAAAGGGATAACTAGGGTTGACCAGTGTTTGGGTAGCAAGAATGATAGCCTTTTGTCATCCCAACCTGAGAATGCTAAATATAAGAATGCCCCAACATAGCCATGTCATACATAGTATCTCTTGACCGCATCTGCGTTGACGGATATATCAGTCACCTTTCCTTCTATATCTACCAAATGTAGAGCTCCTTTTGACAATACTTTCTTGACGAGGTAAGGACCTTGCCAATTCAGTGCGAACTTTCCTTTTGCTTCTTCCCGGTGCGGAAAGATACGTTTCAAAACAAGTTGTCCTACCTCGAATTTTCTTGGGCGCACTTTCTTATTGTAAGCGCGTGCCATTCTTTGTTAGTATAACTGACCAAAACAAACTGCCGCCAAATGCTTTTCATCAATCAAATTCAACTGTTCCAATCGGGACTTCACCTATTCAGTGTCCTCAATCCCTGCTTCAACAATGATTCGGAGAGAGGGAATCTCAATTTCAGCAGGTATGACCGCTTCAGTTCCATAAACCAATAAGTAGGGTGTTGCGCCAACTGATGTACGGACAGTTGTCCGGTATCCCAAAAGAGCAAAAGGTAGTTTCTCGTGCCATTGTCTAGACCCTTGGATCATCTTCCTAAGAATCTTCTTAATGTTCTTATTCGCAGCTTCAACAGCTCCATTAGCTTTGGGACGGTAAGGAGTAGAATTTCGATGCTCAATTTTAAATTGTTCACATACCTCCTTCATCAGATGACTATTCAAATTAGCAGCATTATCTGTAATAATGGTTTTTGGAATACCGAAACGACAGATAATGTTGGAGTGAACAAAGTCTACTACTGCTTTCTTGGTAACTGCTTTCAATGTAATAGCTTCCACCCATTTGGTGAAGTAATCAATTGCAACCAAGATGAATCTATGCCCATTTGAAGCTTTTGGCTCGATTGGGCCAATGACGTCCATTCCCCAAGCAACAAAAGGCCAAGGAGCCGATATAGGATACAACTCTGAAGGAGGCGAGTGAATCAAATCACTGTGAATCTGACACTGGTGGCACTTGCGAACAAAACGAAAGCAATCTCGTTCATAGTAAGCCAATAATATCCTGCCCGAAGGATTTTCTTTGCTAGAACATATCCATTCATGTGCGGGCCACAAACTCCCGAAAGCACCTCATTCATAATCATTTCAGCTTCTTTGGCATCCACACATCTCAACAAATTCAAATCCGGAGTTCTTTTGTATAGGATTTCCCCACTCAAAAAGAAACCATTAGAGAGTCGCCTAACAGTTCTCTTTTGATCCCTATTAGCATGTTCCGGATATTCTCTTGTTTTCAGAAACTGTTTAATATCACGATACCATGGTTCACCATCTGGTTCTGCTTCAATTGTATTGCAATAACCATGTTGATCCCGAATTTGAATTTCTAATAGGTCAATGTGAGTATTACCCGGATATGGAAGCATTGAGGCCAGGGTGGCCAAGGCATCAGCTAATTCATTGTGAAACCTGGGAATGTACCTGAATTCGATGGACTTGAACCTTTTGCTAAGATCCTCCACACATTGTCTATATGGAATGAGCTTGATGTCTCGAGTCTCCCAATCACCTTGAGCCTGCCGAATAAGCAAATCTGAATCTCCCATCACCAACAATTCATGCACATTTAGGTTTATTGACATGTTCAGACCCATGATGCAAGCTTCATATTCTGCTGTGTTGTTTGTACAGAAAAAAACGAAGTCGCGCCGTGGCAGGGTAATGTTGCCCAGTAGGTGATACCAGAATTGTCCCAATCCCTACGCCTTTGATGTTGACAGCCCCATCAAAGTATAATTTCCAAATTTGACTGTCATCTTGGACTACTTCTTCAACTAAATTAACCTCTTCATCTAGGAAATATGTGTTCAAAGACTCATACTCATCATCAACCGGGTTTTCTGCCAGATGATCAGCCAAAGCTTGTGCCTTCATGGCAGTGCGAGTGACATAAACAATATCAAACTCTGTGAGCAAGATTTGCCATTTTGCTAATGTTCCAGTTGGCATCGGCTTCTGAAAGATGTACTTCAGGGAATCCATTCGGGATATGAGGTAAGTTGTATAGGCCAAAAGATAATGCCTAAGCTTCCGGGCAACCCAGGTTAAGGCGCAACATGTTCTTTCCAAAAGAGTGTATTTGGCTTCATAAGTGGTGAACTTTTTGCTCAAATAATATATTGCTTGTTCTCTTTTGCATGTGACATCATGTTGACCCAGAACACAACCAAAGGAACTATCCATTACTGACAGATATAAAAACAGAGGCCTACCAGGTTCCGGCGGGACCAAAACAGGGGGATTTGACAAATATTCCTTGATCTTATCAAAAGCTTCTTGGCACTCATCTGTCCACTTGATAGCGGCGTTCTTTTTCAACAACTTAAAAATAGGCTCACATGTGGTTGTAAGCTGCGCGATGAACCTGCTGATGTAATTCAACCTCCCGAGTAAACTCATGACTTCTGTTTTGTTCTTCAGGGGAGGCAGCTCTCGAATGGTCTTTATCTTGGAGGGATCTAACTCAATGCCTCTTCGACTAACTATAAAACCCAAAAGCTTCCCAGAAGGAACTCCAAATGCACATTTGGCTGGATTGAGTTTGAGATTGTACCTTCGTAGCCTTTCAAAGAACTTTTTCAAGTCTTGCACATGGTCAGCTTGTGTTCTCGACTTAATGATTACATCATCAACATACACTTCAATCTTTTTGTGCATCATGTCATGGAACATGGTAGTCATGGCTCTCATGTAAGTTGCCCCTGCATTCTTCAAACCGAATGGCATGACCCTATAACAATAAGTTCCCCATGGAGTTGTGAAGGCGGTCTTTTTGCATCTTCTTCATCCATCAGAATTTGGTGATATCGGGCATAACAATCCACAAAAGATTGGATCTCATGTTTAGCACAATTATCAACAAGGATATGAATGTTGGGTAAGGGAAAGTTGTCCTTTGGACTTGCTTTGTTTAAATCCCTATAGTCAACACAAACTCTGATTTTCCCATCCTTCTTTGGCACTGGCACAACATTTGCTAACCATGTAGTGTATCGGACGACCCTGATCACATTTGCACTTAGTTGCTTCGTGATTTCTTCTTTAATCTTATCACTCATGTCTGTCTTAAACTTCCTTTGTTTTTGTTGGATTGGTGGAAAATTAGGATGTGTGGGAAGCTTATGGACCACTAGATCGGCACTCAAACCCGGCATGTCATCATACGACCAAGAAAATACATCTCTATACTCAAACAAAACTTGAATTATGGCATCTCTCGTCTTTTGTTCAGTATGAATGCCTATTTTTGTTTCTCTGATTTCTTCAAGCCTTCCCAGGTTAATTGCCTCAGTTTCATTTAAGTTAGGCTTAGGCTTATTCTCAAATTGATCCAATTCCCTTTTTATTTCTCTAAAAGCCTCATCTTCGTCATACTCAACTTCTTGATTCATTATTTCGAGATTAGACAGCTTTTTAAGATCTGGGCATGAATTCCGCGTGCATGTTATGTTTTTAAAGCCAGCACTATCGAAACTGAAAATGATAAGAAATTAACAAAAATTAGGAAAATAAAAAGATAGAATTTTACTACGAAAATGGAACTTCATTTCATTGAATTTGAAAGGATATAAGGGTTAACATCACAGCAAAGCAATTAAACTAAAATATCTGGATTGCAACCCTTAAAATAATCCAAATACAGAAAAAACAACAAAACAGGCTACCAAGTCTCCTTCCTGATGGGAGGAGGAATTGCTTCCCAGTTGCTGAGCGAAGTATCTGGACCAATCAGTTAAACACTTGCCCGGCTAGGGCCCTCCCCAACTTGAACCATATTGATCTCATAAAACATCTTCTTGAGACCCTGGCAAACTCCGTCAATGTCATCCTGAGTAGAAGGATTTTGGACTTCTTCAAATTGTGGCTTGACAAAAGAGTAGGCAATGTGAGGGATTGGTTTGGACAGATTCCAACCATTCTTTTTGCGGGCCTTGGCTCTGTCTATGTCAGCTGATGTTGGTTTAAAGCCCAAGCCAAAGGTATTTTTCTTCAAAAATGGAGCAATGGGGTTCACAATTCCTTGTAGAGAGGATCCCAATCCTTTTCCTGGTTCATAGCCATTCCTCAACATCAGCGAAGCTACCATCATAGATGTGGCTGAAAGAGGGGATGCAGAATTGGTTTTCCTTCTTCCACTTGGTCCACCTCAATCACCTCAAATGCTTGATATATGATAGATTCACATCCTTCCTTGGCGTCGATATATGGAATGGACGGGTCTTTATAGACAGATGAGTCGTCCTCCCCATGAACAATAATTTCTTGCCCGTCACACTCGAATTTGACCATTTGATGTAGGGTGGATGGTACAGCTCTGGCCATATGGATCCACGGCCTTCCCAAAAGAAAATTATAGGAAGTTTCCATATCTAACACTTGAAAGACAATGTTAAAATCAACTGGGCCGATTGTTATGGTGAGTTCGATTTCCCCAATAGTGTCTCTTTTTGAACCATCAAAAGCTCTGATGCTGACATTACTGGTTCGAATTCTATTAGTGTCGATGTTCAGCTGTTGTAGAGTAGAAAGAGGACACACATCTACACTTGAGCCTCCGTCAATCATGACTCTTTTTACGTAGTGCCCTTCACATTTGACCATAAGATGCAAAGCTCTATTGTGGCCAGCCCCTTCCTCAGGCAAATCATCATCGCTGAAAGTAATTCTATTTACTTCAAAGAATCTTTCAGCCATTTTTTCTAGCTGATTCACCGTTGTATTTTCTGAGACATATGCCTCGTTCAAAGTTTTGATCAACACACGACGATGCTCTTCTGAATGCAAAAGCAGAGATAACAAAGATATCTGAGCAGGAGTTTTCCTTAGTTGGTCAATGATTGAGTAGTCTTGCAATTTCATCTTCATAAGGAATTCCTCTGCTTCTTTTTCTGCAACGGGTTCTTTCACTGGCAAATGACCTTCTCTGGCTTGCTTAGCTTTTCTCAATTCCTCTGGTGAATAACACCTTCCAGAGCGGGTCAAGCCCCCCATTTCACCTATTTCTTCAACTATCTCTTTTCCTTTGTATGTCATGACAGTCTTGTTATAATTCCAGGGAATAGCTTTTGTGTTTGTCACTATGAGTTGGGCAACAGGTCGGATCACGACTGGCTCTGTTATATTCCTCAAACCATTATTCGGAATGATCTTTTAAATGCCCCCGGGGATGTAAAGTTTTGGCCTACCCAATTGAACCTCAACCTTTTTTGTGCTTCCAGGAACATAGAGAATCGTTTTTTCAGAACATGCCAAGTTCAAACTAGAATTAGTACCTCTCACCATCAATGGTGCCAATTGCGGCGGGCTCACTATCACTTTTGGTTCTGACCCTATGGTTCTAACAACCATCTCTGTCTTGCCAGACTGCTTATAATCCCGATCATCATAAATTATCCCAATAAAATGTGTATTATCATGAGTTGGGAGCGGATTGTTTGTGATATTAGGAGTATCCTCATTGTTTGTTACCACAATTGCCTTTGCTTCAATCAAATTTTCAATGGCTTTCTTTAATGTCCAACAGTTTTTAGTACTATGCCCTTGGGTGTTAGAGTGATACTCACATCTTGCATTTGAGTCAAAACCTTTTGAATTTGGGTTCACATAGTGCGGCATAATAGGTTCAATCAACTTCAACTGCATCAACTTTCGAAATAGGCTTGTATACGATTCTCCAATTGGGGTGAACTCTTTCTTTGGCTCCTGTTCTCTCACATATTCTTGTCGGGGACGAGGATTATATGGTGCCTGAAAATTCGGCCGGAGTTGACGGGAGCCTTGTGGAATCGGTGCCCGCCATTGTTGGTGATTGGGAGGCCTAGCATAAGCCTGAGCATTAAACACTGTGTATTGTTGCAGGGGAACTGAGTATTGGGGACCTTGAGGCGGATAATAATGTTGAAGAGAATTGGATAGTCCTTGTTGGAATTGCACGTAAGAAGGAGTTATTCCTCTTTGAACTCCTCCAAACCCAGATGTCATCATGGATCCTTCCTCCTTCTTTTTTCGATTTTCGAAATTGCCTGACCCGCTTTGAATTGCTTGTGTGGTTGCCTTAAGGGCTGCCTGACTCACAATTTTGCCTGACTTCATGCCATTCTCAACTATTTCACCAATCTTAATCGCCTCAGCAAAAGGTTTACCGATGGCGGCCAACATGTAATGGAGGTAATCAGGATCCTGAGCTTGGAGAAAATAGTCAATCATTTCTGCCTCTTTCATTGGTGGTTTGACCCTAGCAGCCAGCTCTCTCCACTTGATTGCATATTCTCTGAAGCTTTCTGTTGGTTTCTTCTTTATGTTGACGAGAGAGGAGCGGTCTGGCACTATATCAATATTGTACTGAAACTGTTGGACAAAATCTTGAGCCATGTCATTCCAAACGTGCCAGTGAGAGATGTCTTGATCTATGAACCACTCTGAAGCAATTCCTGTCAAACTTTCCCCAAAATAAGCCATGAGCAATTCTTCTTTGCCTCCCGCTCCCCTTAGTTGGTTACAATACCTCTTCAAATGGGCAACGGGATCACCATGCCCATCATACTTGTCAAACTTGGGGGTCTTGAAGCCGGGTGGCAAATGAACATGGGGAAACATGCATAGATCGTTAAACGAAACACTCTTGTGGCCCCCCAAACCCTGTATGTTTCTCATGGTTTGTTCCAAGCTCTTCATTTTTCTGGTCATTTCCTCTTGTTCCATATTCTTTTCGGGCTTTTCGATCTCAATTGGGAACACGTTATGAGGAGTGTGCTTGTATGAATCTGGAACCTTTAAAGTCAGTTCTGGAGAGTAATGTTGGGCATCATGAGCATCCAATGGTGGATCATTATTGGACTTTTGAGCAAGAGCCGGTTGAGGGACAGTGAAAGTATGGACAATGGGTATAGTAGGTGGGTCATTTCTGAGAGGTGCGATTGGAGGACGTGGAATAGAGGTACTGGGGATAGTGGGAAAGTTAATGCTCGGACTGAATCCAGGTTAGTACAATGGGTTACTTGTTATGGAGATAGGCACTTGAGTGGCAACTGACACATTATGAAGATTATCCGAAGGCCCTATGGGTAGTGAGGGCGGTGCTTGTCCATTCACCCAGGCTTGGTACATCTCTGCCAATTGTTGCTTCAACACTCTTACTTCTTCAACCAGTCCTGAACCTTGTTCAACCAATTGTCCATGGACATCATCATTATCTGACTCATTCTCACTGTTGTTTGCCATTCTACTTTTTCCTTTTGATCTCCTGTTGTAAGGGTGAGTCGCCAGTTTAAACCACAAACCAACCACCTCTGTTTTACTTTATCTTTTAAAAAAATGACAAACAACAAACATGTTAGAGTTAGGCATTTTGCAGATATTAATCACACATTATATGTTATGCACCTAATGCCATTTTCATTTCTAAAATGATCTTGGAAGGCTTTATGTTTCATCCCGGCTTATTGGTTTATTTTCATCTTGAATTTAACGGGTTTTTTTTCATTTTTTTAGATTAATTATGGTTATGATCGCATCCGATGAGGATTGCCTACGTATCATGACGCCGCATGAATCAGACCATTACGTAGTTCAGGGGAAAACAATAATAGTATTTTTTTTTTAACAAAACGAAATAATACAATAACAGAAAGGACATTACATTGAAAATGACTTACCAAACTCTGACAAGACTAAAAGACAGCGATTTTAAAGATTCAACAATGACTCAAACTAAAACATAACTACTACATAAAAAGTTCTAACAACTACGACTATAATTCAACTCCACAATCTTCTGGCTTTCAAACACTGGAACATCTGCTCATGGTGGGGCTTGCCCTGGTTGACCCCCTAATGTACGGTACATCCTTTCTAACTCTACTGCAAGATGACGGGCAAAAGTAGGTGCATGCTCTAAAAACTTCTCATAATCCATCCCTTGGCAGTTCACATAACTTTGAGCGGTATAAACAGCCAAATTATGAACTTGCTCTTTGAAGTACTGGAAATTTTGGTCTCGATTTTGTAACTACTGCTAGCGAGTGGTGGCTATCTCCCTTATGTGGCCCTCACGATCTAAGGCTGACTCCAACTGAGCCCGAAGTCTAGCCTGCTCGAGTCTCGCCTGAGCCATCTCCCTATCAAAATCTGCATGCTGGTATTCTCAATTGTACCTTCTCATTTCTTCCAACTGTGCATGGAGCTGAGCTTCTGAAGGTACCCAATGGGCCTTCTCTCTCTCGAATTGAGCCCTCTTTTCTTCAAATTGTGTTACTTGGCGATCCTTACTTGATTCGGCCTTCTCATTTAGCTGTACAATTTTTTCATTGGCTTTGTCCAACGACTTTTCAATCTTTGCCAAGAGGGAATCATAATCTTGCACTTTTTCCATCAGATTGGCAATGGTTCTCTGGTCTTTCCAACTTCTCACTGGCACTTCAGAGGCTTTCTTCATCTGTTGAAGTTGAGCACGAAGGGCTTCATTTTTGCAGATTAGACTCTTCTTTTCCCCTTCGGCTTCTTGTTCTTGCAAGTCTTTCTCAAAATTGAGGTTTCTCAGCCTTTCTTCTAAGGCATGAATAGTTGTTTTGTATCCCTTTTCCCGTTCATCCCAGGCCAACCGTTCTTGGATTTTATCATCGAAGGCTTGAACATGCGATCTTTTTGTGGGCCTTTTGGGCTCTGGCACATCATCCACGCGAGACCTCTTCCCAAATCATATAGCATAACCCGGATCTACCTCACCTCTCAGAGGATCTGGCACCTGAGTATCATCTTTCAAGTAGCGACAACCATTCCAAATTTGCTGGATTAAAGCTTCGGGGAGTGGGGCTTCGGGGTGTAGCTCAATAACTTGCACACTCAAATCTTCATCTTTAGGTACTACTTGGTACCTTCCTAGCTGTCTTAGAACTCTGTGTGGCGCATACGGCTGGACACTTCTCAAACCCAACAACAACAAATGACTTTTTAGGGCAGACATGTGTATCACCTCTCTTAGCGGGAGCCATCCCAAAGTCCACTCAATTTGACTTGCATTTAAAGATCTTAGGTGGGATATCCAGGCTTCCACCCCTTCTGGAGAGTTGTAATCTTTTACTCTTTCTTCGTAACTATCAATGAAATTGTCCTTGCTCGGACCATAGCTCATGAACTTGGGGTGATGTCGGAGATGCTCAATCAACCACATTTGTAACAAAATATTGCACCCTTCGAAGAATTTTGCCCCAGACTTGCACAAAGTTAACGCCCGATAAATGTCTGATAGAATGATCGGGGCAAGAGTGTGATGTTCTTTGGTAGTGAGGACCTGTACAACCCTGGCTATGCGGGTATCAAATGTCCGCTCCTTGTTTGGGAAGACCATAATTCCCAGAAACGCCATTATGAAGGCGAAGCGACGATAAAGATGCCATGTGTCTTTGTTCTGCTTGTTGTTAAGGCCTTTTTCATGCATTTCAAACCCATTTGGCTGCCCGAACCTAAAAGTACAGGAAGTAGAAAGAACAACACCCTTCGACTACGTTGGTCTTTCTAATTTGCTTACTGATGTTCAGAAGATCGAAGAATCGGTGTACAGAAAGAGCCCTCGGGAATATGAGCTCCTGGTTTCTCAAATCCCTGCCAAACCCGGAATATCCAGCTATCTCTTCTAAAGTGGGAGTTAGCTCAAAATCGGAGAAGCGAAAAACATTGTGAACAGGGTCCCAAAAAGTCACTAGTGCCTCAATCAAATCGTCCCGTGCTTTAATTTTCATAATATCTGTGAGGGCTCCCAGGTGCTTGGTGACCCATTTCTGACCATCTTCTCCTAAATCATACCACCACATCTGAAGCTGAAGTGGAGCCTCGTCTACAACTGTGAACGGTGTGTTCTGGACAGGGCTCATTTTGTACTTGTGGGTGGTTAAGGTTAGGATTGACACTAGTCTCAAGAGACAAAACCAATGCACTCATTTTGTAAACAATCTTTTGTAAATAACTCAATTTTAAGAAAAATCAACGAAAATGGGGGCTATTTTTGCAATTGTGACCGAAGAAAGGGTGGCTATTTTTGCAATTATGGCTCCTTCTTACTTTCAAGGATAGCTTTAGGGCCGGAGGAAGGGCATTATGGTAAAAGTGATTCCCAATTGACAGACACGTCCGTTCTTGCGAGAACAGCCCTTCAACAATTTTGAAGATGTTCTAAGGCTATTCTAACAGGAACGATTTGGGATTAACCGAAGCTGGGTCTGCTTATTTATTTTTTTGATTAAAAAAAATACTAGACACATTTCTTTTTTTTTTAGTTATTTTATAAAAATGGGGCCGAACCCTATAAAGGTTGCCTACGTATCTCACATCCGGTGAGAATCAAACCCGCGTAGTTCGTAAATATTTCAGGAATAGGATGACACTTTTTTAAAAAAAAAAAATTCAGGTGTTTTTTTTTTTTTGGGTAAATACTGAGATTTTCGAAAATCGGGTAAATTTTCTCCCTCATATTTTCTTCTTTCTGGTTTTCCCTCAATATTTTTATATTTTTATTTTATTTTAAAAACCGGTCAACATGCACAAACCAAATCAAACATAATGCACAAGTAGCACATAAGATGCATCAGAATGGTCTTGTAATTTCGGGTACACCTGTCCTAGACGGACCCAACCCCTGTGTTGAGTCCCCAAAGTCAAATGCACATGATGCAAATAAACGTTCCTACTAGAGATCCGGCCTGAGGCTATGTTATTCTAGGTTTAAATCCTAAGGAGAGTGTTTTAGACCTGGCTTACCCAAGCGGACAGCTCAAGCCGAGGTGGGGGTAACGTACCGGGAGCACGAAAGTCTACCCGGCCTAGTTACTGAACCAGCCTCGTTCTAATTGGAATGACTTCTAACAGAAAAGTGGGTCGCGCGCACGTGTGCACCATAAATTCAGAAGACTCAGAAGGGAGGCGTAAGAAGACAATTTAATACAGTTCAAATAATATCAAAGCTGTAAATAAGCGTCAATTAGCACATTAGACCCAAAAATACATTAATAACATCAAATCAATAAAGCCAAGTATAAATCATCTTATAAGCTCGAATTTTGAACCCCGAACCAGAAGTTCTGGGTTCTTGTCCCCAGCAGAGTCGCCAGAGCTGTCACACCTCCCCTTTTCTCGTGGGATAAGAAAGAAAGGAGTTTTTCCAATTTAAGTGACATTATTCGAAATGGGATTATTTATTTAATCAGAGTCGCCACTTGGGATAATTTCTGGTGTCCCAAGTCACCGGTTTATTTGAAATCCCAAATCAAGGAAGTTTTGACTCCAAATTACGGTCCGCGAACACAGAAGACCGGGTAAGAAATTATGGTAATCCGAGAGAAGGTGTGAGGCACTTTCGGATTCCGTAGTTTTAGCACGGTCGCTTTAATCATACCTGGCTTAATTAAATTATTTAATTACTCATTTTAGAACCTATGTACATTTACCTTTTTACCGCTTTTAATTGCTTTATTATTCATAATTATGGAATTATCTTGAAACGAATCACGCGTACGTGTATTCATTTTGTTTGGTGTGTCAAGAATCATGTCACGCGTACGTATACACAATTAATAACACTTTATTATTTTTAAGACCATTCTGTCAAAGTCGCGCGAACGCATACTTTGCCTTTAATTTGGCAAATCATAACTATGTCACGCGGACGTGTACATAATCACGATAATCAATTGATTAACACGTGCCTAAAGCATACTAGCGTATTTAGAGTATTTTATTTATTTATCTTTTTAGATCTGAGATATTTATTTGTATATTAATATTTTATTTATTACAACGAGTCTTGAATTAGTTCCTAACTCATCTCGCTCGCTCACTCACAATTTCTTTTACCACTTTTTTTCAACGGTTTTGAATTAATTCGCAACCCATATATGGACTTCACAAATATTTATTTTTTAAATCGGCAGACCTAAACTTCTATGTAAACCCAAATTATGAAAACATCCCCGAACCTCTTCTATGTGAGACGGATTACACGACCTAAGAAAAGAACCATTAAATTCATGTGATGGACTAATGACTGGATAAGTATATCTAAGAAAAAGCCTTTTATTTAATACAAGGACAAATTACAATGCATCAAAATTATTCTTAGGCCAAAATTATGGGACTAATACATGCTTTAAAATTAGAAGGAACAGTTTTATAGTAGGAAACCAATGAACAATTCTAGCTACGGTAATGTAAATATCCCACTGAAAATTGAAACTTCATCTAACACTAAAGAAAATACTCTTCATATATTTCTACTTACTTGTGAAATATGATCCCTACTAGGACATTAATGTCTTAGCAACAGCTAGCAATGAATTCTTTTAGGATTTAACATACGAAAAAATGCAGCAAGCATAAAAATTGATCATTAAATAAACGAAGTATGAAGAATAATGATCCAAAGTCACCTTAAGAAGACATGCCAAAGTTTAACTAATATGTCCCTCATGTATTAATCCTTTTGGCGCATTAGCTAATCTGTCCCTCATGTATTAATCCTTTTGGCGCATAATGAACATAAAATTATGTATTTATATAGAAAAAGAACTATTAACCCAAATTAATTCAAATCTTTTAAACTAAAAAAAAAAAAAAAAAAAACTAATATTATTTCAAGACATACACTACTTGTTCAACTTCTTAAAGAAATACCTACATAAAGTACCTATCCTAATATTATAAAAATTAGTTCACCACAGTTCAATATGAAGTGTTTAAAATTAACCATGTTGACTCCCTCCCCTTTCATTAATTAAAACTTTTGCACTTGTTAAACTATTCTAAGGCTAAGTTTAGTAAACCGAAGAAAAATCACATAATGCTTTAACTCCATGAAAACTGAAATACCATTCTTTACCCATATCTCCAATTCATGATCCTTTAAGATTGTAGATACACAGTACAAGAAAAAACATATCATGCTTCAACTCATTATCACTTTTAATTGATAAGAAAGAATTGAATGTCACCTTTTGCGAAGATCACAGAATAAGAACACAACGGCTAATCTACTGATTTCCAAAGCTAGCAACGCTAACTTTCTAGAACCGCAAACTCAGAACCGCGAACGAAATCTCGAATTCCGGCTTTGAACTGAATAACTTAACCAAACTTTTTCTCCACGTGAATTTTCCTGTAAGAGAACTGATTCTTTCTCTCACTCTCCGTTACTTTTTTCCTTCTTTTTTGAAGTGTTTTATTTTCTCTTTTCAACGTTATTTTTTCTTCTGTTTCAAAATTTTCTCCTTTTCAAAATATTGCCTCTCCCTTTTTCTAGTTTGTGTTTGAGCTATATATATAGAATGTTTGTATTGATGGAAAAGAAGAAAGGGGACGTGGAGGAATCGTGAGGCATGATTGTGTGTGCTAGTGTAAAGTGAGGGAGAGACGTGCAAGGTGGGGGTGTAGGGTGAGAGTAGATCATGGGATTAGTTAGGGATTATGGGATTGTTTATCTTTATTAAATCAGATTTTTACGTTTGTTTTATTTAGTTTACTTTTTTTTTATCTTTTATTTTAAAAGATAAATTAAATTATAAAGATATAAAGATTAACCAACATTTCTTACAATATAGAAAAACTAAATATTTACATGTACTTTAAATAATACTAAGAAAAATTCCATAGCTTACTTATTAAAATAGAAACCAAATATATATATATTTGAATTTTTATTTTTTTTATTTTTTTTATTTTAGAAATAAAATTTATACTCTAAGAATGTGGTTATATTTTGTAGTTTTCTTTTTAGTAAAACCTATTAAGAGTAAGATAAAAGTTTAAAATATTAAAATTAGACCTAAAAGAAATATTTACACTAAAATAGTATAGAATTTGGGTGCGATCAAAAATTAGGTGTTCACAAGTGACATGAAAAATAATCATTGGTCAGCAGATGAAAAGACATCGATGGCTTCAGAAGACATCTGCTAAGGATGTGTAAAAAAAAGGGGTCATAGATGGCATTAAACGAGAAGGTCGAAAGTAAAGCAGAAGACTATTACCATTTCCTGCGTTCTGCATTCTGCTTTAGACTATTTCAACGTCTAAAGCTGTGATTCACATCAAATTTCAATTCAGAACAACCAAAGGGTTTGAAATGAAACACCATTTGTTGTATCTTTTACCAAGCATACACAATTTAAAGTTGTTGCAGAGTTGTTGATAAATAGAGCAATGGTAGTTCAAGTTGTTTACATGTAAAACAACAGCCCAGACGAAAAAGAAAGAAGAAGCTATAAGAGCTATTGACATTATTATATCACTAATGAAGAATACAACAACAATAAAGCAGAAATGATACCAAGATATATAGAAGAAAATGTAATTAACAGGAAGAGAGTTGGCAAATGTAGCGTGCTGAAGATCTTCAAGAATCTCTTCCACAAAAGCTGCTGTTGAACTTTCCAAAGCTTTGTTTTTCTTGTTTAAACTATGAACTTCATTCTGTAATAGCTTTTTAGCTGCCAGCAAAGTGCATACGTCATCATTATCTTTTACAGAAACTTCATTTTGAAAAGGCAGGCGCGACACCATGAATTCATCTCTGCAAAAGTCAGTGCTAAAGTTTTCTAACAGTTATCTTGAGATATGGAATTTGCTAACAGAAAGAAGCTGCTCCATATTAAAGATCCAAAACTCTTCGTTTGCATTTCCAAACATAAAAGTGTCACATAGTTTAAGAATAGCACCTTTTGTTATTGATACTTATTAAGTATCTCGTCGTACCTCCTTCTTAGACAACAAATGTTTTCATCCAAATGTTTGAGAGAGGTCTCTGAATCAGCAAAAAATAAAGACAAGAATTGAGAGGAAATTATAAAAGCAATAAGAATAAAAGTCAATCACCAGTTCACCACTACTTAAATAGTCTAGAAAAGGTTTTCTGTATGTGTTTCATATGTGTATTTTTATCCAAAACAATTGATATTATTGGAAGTTCTAAATTTCGTTTTAAGCTCATATTTAGAGTTAGAGGGTCGTAATATATATATAAAAGAATCTGAAAGCAAGTAATTTGACAGATGTACACAAAAAATGAACTATCACAAAAAGAAGAAACATATTATAATGCTACACAAAGCCTCTATACTCTAACATAAATACCATAAACTCTCATGAAGCCATCGATTTCAAATTGCAGTGTATATGCAGTTCTCATTAGCTCCGATTATTGAGTAGTGAAAGCACTTACAACTTCCGTACACTTCATTATTTGCGATTCAATCTCTCTCGTTGTCTAAATATCGCCTCAATTTCTTCGTTTACTTGAATGAAATTCCAATGAATAAGCTACTTAGTTTATACTTTGTCATTCACGTAAGACATACAAACACATAGATACATACACACATATACATATATATATATATATACAAAAAAAAATGCAGTGAATTAGATAAAAAAGCGGGGAAATACCTGATGAAGCATATCCTTGAGCGAAGACATTTGACACAGAATTGCAGCTAAGTGTTCCATTGCCTAAATTCTCGTTCCTTCCTTTATGTTTTGTGGATGCTCTCTTAATTTGCGTCGCTTTTAAGAGATGACACATGAGAAGCCGTAAGCTATGAGGTTCACGACTTTTCGAGATTCAAAATCTTCATTTACAACTCTAATGCACAGGAAAGGCCAATTTGCACACATGTACAATCTGTTGGTACTGATCTTGCATATTTAGAAATTTTTCTTGTATAGTATTTGCTTTCAATTATGTGAAAGAGATGAATTGCACCTATTTCAAGAAGACAAAAGAATGGTATGCACAGAAATTAATAGAATTATTTAATTAAGCTAAAAGAGATCAATTGCACCTATTTAGGAAACTCAGTAATGGAGATTCAGTTTTAGTAGTCTATAAACACCAAAATTACAAGTGAAGATACATACATAAATACAAAATATTCAGCAAAAGTCCACTCTTGTAAAGAGCTAACCATATCAATAAAACCGAAAAATCTGCGAGCTACAAATCTAGAGCAGTACCACTAAGTCCCAGATAAGAGCTGAAGATGAAATAAAGGAAGAAAAAATCAGTACTGAAACACGACATTGCCTAAGGAAGCAGAAGAATAGAGTTTCAATAAGGAAGGATCATGTTTTCTGATTTAGTCTATTAATCAACACTTGTTGTTCATATTTTCGAATTCTACACTATTGTAAAGTTAGTAGCTATTTCATATTTGATACAATTGATTTAGATCATTTCATCTAGTTATGAGAATCAGGAATGCTATTTCAAATTTTCTTTGATTTCAATATTTAATAGGTCAACCAACTCATAAACAGTGATAACAAATTCATCACTCACTTGAAAGTTGAAACAAAGAAGAAATCAGAGGATGAAGCAGAACGAAGACAGAGGAAAAGGCAATCTGTTGGACATTACCGTTACTCCGTCATAAGTTATCAGAAGATGCATTGAAGCTCTTTGGCCTTTAGCTTCTGTCGGAAAATATAGCTTTGACAAACATACAAATATTATACAAATAAAAAATCAAGGTAGCTAAATCGGAAGGAAAAGTGACAGTTTGTCTTACCTGTTTATTTGCACTTTTAATATAGTCTAGCTTGTCGTTGTCCATGTATAGCCTGTCGCACAATGACGTAATTTGTATAACATAAACTTTAAAGCATTTACTGATGCTCAGTAATAAATGCTTCAGCTAAGGAAAAAATCTTATCAATATTTTAGTGGTAAGAATTGTGTTTAAACATTGCCAAAGATTTTTATAACTGAACTAAAATTAAAAATATGTAAATGATACATGTGTAATTCTTTTGTTAAATAGTAAGAGTAGACATCAGTAGTATAAAAGAAAACACTATGTGATAAACGTAGTAAACTTTTGGAAACGTACATGCATCCTAATTATAAGATGTCGCTACACAACATCTAGAGGCCGCTCCAATATCCAAAAAGTAATACCAATTGCCGTCACAAACATAGACACACACTATCATCAGCTATTTACGCAAAAAATGTGGAACACTTTGTTAAGGCAACCAACTAGCTAAACCTTGTTAAAACATTAGTACGATCTGTCAAAATGTGTTTGTACATCGCATACCATCTGAGCGGACATCACTGCCTCGACAAACTGTATAAATAAAATATTCATTTTAAGAAAATCAGTAGATGGTAAAATATGGTATTTGAATTTCTAACCTTGACTGTGGCTTTGGTAGAGTACTTGGTTCCCTTTTTCGTTTCTTAGTTCCTTTCACATCACTCAGAAGTATTGGCTCTTCTTCCATAGTTCCCTCGGCATCAGTCATAGATGTTGATTCTTCTGGTAGAAACATGGTTGGTTTTTCATTGTATGATAAAAGGACCAGAGAACTTGCATTTTTGTCTGGTGTTCTGGATGATGGCCTTTGTAGCTGAACTTTGAACAGTATATCTGCAAGTTGTCGATTGATATGGGCAATAGGGAATAACTCATTATGCAAAGAGATAGTAAAAACAATGGATTTGTCAAAGCTTACTATCACGACCCAAACTAACCCCTGTCTTGATGGCGCCTATCGTGGAACTAGGAAAGCCGACTCATTTCCAAAATAAACCGATATTTTTATTTCATAGATAATTTCAATATTATTTAACACAAAAACCTTCGTAAAGGAGTTCCATTAAAAATAAAAGTGCCGAAGGAAAAGCCTGATATCAGGGTGTCACTAGTCATGAGCATCTATTACAATCTGTCTAACAATATCAAGGCTAACTCAGCCTGAAAAATGGCTAAATACAACTAGAGGAAGATAAAAAGGAGAAGAGCAGGGTTGCGATCGCCAGGCAGCTACCTTGCTATCCCCGGGAAAATATACAATCAGAACAATCTACAACTGCTACCGTGTCCAGCTACACCTGGATCTGCACACAAGGTGTAGGGAGTAACATGAGTACGCCAACTCAGTAAGTAACAGCAATAAATAAAGACTGAGCAGATGTGACGAGCAATAAAGCATATAGCGTTCATATCAAGAAAAACTCAGTAAAATATCACATGCTTTTAAAATCAGGATTTGAATCAAAACATCTCGTTTAAACCCAGTTCCAAAACAAAAACTATTTAAAGATATTTTTCAACAGTTTTCAAACAGAGAAAAAATGCAAAGATAAGCAAAAATGATGAAATCATAAACAGCCCATCGGACAAAACATCACTCATATACTGCCCCTCGGGCAAACTTCACAGTCACTCGTGTCACTCGGGCATACCTCACAATCACTCTTGCCACTCGGGCATACCTCACAATCACTCATGCATCCCAATCACTCAGCACTCGGCACTCGCACTCAGTAGGTACCTGCGCTCACTGGGGGTGTGTACAGACTCCGGAGGGGCTCCTTCAGCCCAAGCACTATATCAAGCCAAATCATGGCATAAATCACTCAGGCCCTCGGCCGATATCAAACATGCAGCGACGTGCAGCCCGATCCCATAAATATGCAACATGCTGCGGCGTGCAGCCCGATCCCATAAATATCCTCACAAATCAGGCCATCGGCCTCACTCAGTCATAAACCTCTCAAGCCACTCGGGCATTTCAGTAAAAACAGGGCATTCGGCCCAAAACAACATTTATATGCATCAAAATAGAGTCATAAAACTGAGTTATGTAGTAAACAAGTATAACCATGACTGAGTATGGATTTTCAATCGAAAACAATGAGAGGATAGTAAGAAAAGGCCCCTAAGGGTCCAAACAACACTGGCACAAGGCCCAAACATGTCATTCAGCCCAATTTACAGAAACTCTTTCTAAAATATATAAGTATCATATAGTTTCAACAAAGTATTCAACTTTACAGTTGCTATGGGATGGACCAAGTCACAATCCCCAATAGTGCATGCCCACACGCTCGTCACCTAGCATGTGCGTCACTATAAATAGTAGAATGATACAAAATCTGGAGTTTCGTATCCTCAGGACTAGATTTACAATCGTTACTTACCTCGAACCGGTCAAATCTCTACCCCGCAATGCTCTTGCCTCTGGACGCGGCCTCCAAATGCTCCGAATCTATACACAATCAGTACAATACCATCAATACATGCTAATGGAATGAATTCCACAAGAAAAGCTACAAAATTAGACCAAAACTTGAAATTGGCTCAAACTCGGCCCCCGGGCCTACATCTTGAAATCCGACAAAATTCACAAAACTAGAAAGCTCATTCACTCACGAATCTAACTATACTAAATTCATCAAAATCCGACATCGTTTGGTCCTTCAAATCCTTAAATTACTTTTCAAATATTCCAAGCGCTAACCCCTCATTTTCACTATTTACATGATTAAACAACGGGAAATCACCATATATACGAGTATTAGGGCTCAAGAAACTTACCTCACTGATAGCCCTTGAATCACCCTTCAAAACTCACTCCAAAAGCTCCAAAAACCGACTTAAAAATGGTGGAAATGAACCAAATTCGCGAAGGGTTCTATTTAAGGTTTCTGCCCAGGTTTTTCGCACCTGTGGAAAATTTCACGCTTTTGCGCCAACGCACTTGCAGAAAAATTCATCGTAGGTGCGGAACTCACTTAGGAGCCCAGCTTCCGCATCTGCGGCCCAAAACCCTGCTCCTGCGAAGGCGCACCTGCGCGTTTCCTCCGCTTCTGCGAAGCCTGCCAGCATCCCCCTTTCCGCAACTGTGCCCCAGGTTTCGCACCTGCGGGCTCGCAGATGCGACCTCCAACTCGCACATGCTCATCCTGCCTAACCCAGCATTGCCCGCACCTGCGAACTCCCCATGCGCACCAGTGGCCTCGCACCTGCGACTCTTTGTTCCGCATGTGCGAAAATAGCAGTAGCAGCAACTTCAGCTGCATTTTCCAACTTCGACAAATCCGTTAACCACCCGGAATTATCCCGAGGCCCTCGGGACCTCAACCAAAAATACCAACAAGTCATATATCAATATACCAACTTAACCAAACCTTCGAATCACTCAAAACAACATCAAATCATCAAATTATCCTCGGATTCAAGCCTAAGAACTTCTAAATTTCTAAATTGGGCAACGGATGTCGAAACCAACCAAACCACGTCCGAATGACCTCAAATTTTTCACACACATCACAAATAAGACTACGAACCTACTCCAACTTCCGGAATTCTATTCCGACCCCGATATCAAAATTTTCACTGCCGACCGAAATCACCAAATTTTCAATTTCGCCAATTCAAGCCTAATTCTACCACGGACCTCCAAATCACATTTCGGACGCACTCCTAAGTCCAACCATCAGTATTCAAATTCGAGATCGTTTACACATAGGTCAATATCCGGTTGACTTTTTCAACTTACGTTTCTACTTAAGAACCTAAGTGTCTCAATTCACTCGGAAACCACTCCGGTCCCGAACCAACTAACCCGATATAACATAATATAAATGAATAACACAAAAAGAAGTAGAAATGGGGAAAATGGGGCTATAACTCTCAAAACGACCGTCTGGGTCATTACACCCTCACCCTCTTAAACATCCGTTCGTCCTCGAACGGGTCTAGAAACATACCTGGAGTCTCGAATATGCGTGGATATCTGCTCCGCATCTCCCGCTCAGTCTCCCAGGTGGCCTCCTCCACAGGCTGACCTCTCCATTGCACCTTCACTGAAGCTATATCCTTTGACATCAACCTTCGAACCAGCCGATCCAAAATAGCCACCGTCTCCACATCATAAGTCATATTACCCTCCAACTGAACCGTGCTGAAATCAAAAACATGGGATGGATCTCCAATATACTTCCGGAGCATGGAAAAATGAAACACTGGATGCACACTCGACAAGCTGGGTGGCAAGTCAAGCTTATAAGCCACCTCCCATATCCTTTGAAGCACCTCAAAAGGACCAATGAACCGGGGGCTCAACTTGCCCCTCTTCCCAAACCTCATAACACCCTTCATGGGTGATACCTTCAGCAAAACCTTCTCCCCAACCATAAAAGACACATCACGGACCTTCCTATCCGCGTAGTTCTTCTGCCTAGACTGTGCCGTGCGAAGCTGCTCCTGAATTAATTTCACCTTATCTAATGCGTCCTGGAAAAAGTCTGTACCTAAGAGCCTAGCCTCACCCAGCTTAAACCATCCAACCGGAGATCTACACCTCCTCCCATATAAAGCCTCGTATGGAGCCATCTGAATACTCGATTGATAACTATTGTTATATGCAAACTCCTCGAGTGGCAGAAACTGGTCCCATAAACCCCCAAAGTCAATGACACAAGCACGCAACATGTCCTCAAATATCTGAATAGTATGCTCGGACTGCCCGTCCGTCTGAGGGTGAAAGGTTGTGCTCAACTCAACCTAAGTACCCAACTCTCGCTGCACGGCCCTCCAAAACTGCGATGTGAACTGAGTACCCCTATCTGAAATGATGGAAACTGGGACACCATACAGGCGAACGATCTCTCGGATGTAAATCTCAGCCAACCGCTCTGAAGAGTAAGTAGTACCAACTGGAATGAAGTGCGCGGACTTAGTCAGTTGATCCACAATAACCCAAATAGCATCGAACTTCCTCGAAGTCCGTGGGAGCACAACTACAAAGTCCATGGTGATCCGCTCCCACTTCCACTCTGGGATCTCTAATCTCTGAAGCAAGCCACCCGGTTTCTGATGCTCATAATTAACCTGCTAACAGTAGAGACACCGAGCCACAAACCCAACTATATCCTTCTTTATCCGCCTCCACCAATAGTGTTGCCTCAAATCTTGGTACATCTTCGCGGCACCCGGATGGATGGAATACCGCGAGCTGTGGGCCTCCTCAAGAATCAACTCTCGAAGCCCATCTACATTAGGCACACATATCCGGCCCTATATTCTCAGCATACCATCATCACCAATAGTCGTATCCCTAGCATCACCTCTCCGAACCATGTCCTGAAGAATGAGCAAGTGGGGGTCAACATACTGATGCTCGCTGATACGGCCATCAAGAGAAGACCTGGAGACCACACAAGCCAATACCCGACTAGGTTTCGAAATATTCAATCTGACAAGCTGGCCCACTAAGGCCTGAACATCCAATGCCAAAGGTCTCTCTATTGCTGGAAGATATGCTAAACTCCCCAAACTCTCTTCCCGGTGACTCAAAGCATCGGCCACCACATTGGTCTTCCCCGGATGGTACAGGATAGTGATATCATAGTCCTTAAGAAACTCCAACCATCTCCGCTGACGCAAATTAAAATCCTTCTGCTTGAACAGATGTTGCAGACTCCGGTTATCAGTAAAGATCTCACAATGAACCCCATACAAATAATGACGCCAAATCTTCAAGGCGTGAACAATGGCTGCTAACTCAAGATAATGGACAGGATAGTTCTTCTCACGGGTCTTCAACTGGCGCGAGGCATAGGCAATCACCCTACCCTCTTGCATCAAAACACAACCAATGCCTATCCTCGAGGCATCATAATACACGGTGTAAGAACCTGAAGCTGATGGTAGAACTAACACTGGAGCTGTGGTCAAAATAGTCTTGAGCTTCTGAAAGCTCTCCTCACATTCATCTGACCAACTGAATGGAGCACCCTTTTGGGTCAATTTGGTCATGGGCGATGCAATAGATGAAAATCTTTCCACAAAGTGACGGTAATACCCCGCCAAACCAAGGAAGCTCCTAATCTCCGTGGCTGAGAATGGTCTAGGCCAACTCTGCACCGCCTCTATCTTCTTCGGATCTACCTGAATACTCTCACTAGACACCACGTGTCCCAAGAATGCTACTGAACTAAGCCAAAACTCAGCCTTGGAGAACTTTGCATAAAGTTTCTCCTCCCTCAATCTCTGTAATACAATCCTCAAATGTTGAGCGTGCTTCTCCTGGCTACGAGAGTACACCAGGATGTCATCAATGAATACAACGACGAATGAGTCCAAATAGGGCTGGAATACACTGTTCATCAAATGCATGAACGTTGATGGGGCATTGGTCAGCCCAAAAGACATCATCAAGAACTCATAATGGCCATATCGGGTCCTGAAAGCTGTCTTAAGAATATCTGAATCCCGAATCTTTAGCTGGTGATAACCGGACCTCAAATCAATCTTGGAGAACACCCTCGCTCCCTGAAGCTGGTCGAATAAATCATCAATACGAGGCAAAGGATACTTGTTCTTGACTGTGACCTTGTTCAACTGCCTATAATCAATACACATTCTCATGGAACCATCCTTCTTCTTCACAAATAGAACTGGTGTACCCCAAGGTGACATACTAGGCCGAATAAACCTCTTATCAAGGAATTCCTGAAGCTGTTCTTTCAATTCCTTCAACTCCGCCGGTGCCATACGATACGGTGGAATAGAAATGGGCTGAGTGCCCAGCACCAAATTAATACCAAAGTCAATATCCCTGTCAGGCGGCATGCCCGGCATGTCTGCAGGAAACACATCCTGAAAATCACGTACCACCGGAACAGAATCAATGACAGGAGTCTCTGCACTAACATCCCTCACAAAAGCCAGATAAGATTGGCAACCCTTCTCAACCATGCGCTGAGCCTTCAAATATGAAATCACCCTACTTGGTACATAATCTACAGAACCGCTCCACTCAACCCTCAGAATTCCCGGCATAGCCAATGTCACAGTCTTAGCGTGACAATCTAGAATAGCATGACATGGAGATAACCAATCTATACCTAATATCACATCAAAGTCGACCATACTGAGCAGCAAAAGGTCCACTTGGGTCTCCACACCCCCAATAGTCACCATACATGATCGATATACGCGGTCCACAATAATAGTATAGCCCACAGGAGTAAACATGAACAGAATAAACTAGAGACTCACGGGGCATATCCAGAAAATGGGCGAAATATGAGGAAACATATGAATACGTGAAACCAGGGTCAAATAATACTGAGGCATCTTGGTGACAAACTGAGACAATACCTATAATCACAGCATCTGAAGCAATAGAATCTGGTCTGGCAGGGAGGGCATAGAAACAGGCCTGGCCACCCCCTGATCTATGTCCCCATCTAGGGCGACCCCTAGCTGACTGACCTCCACCTCGAGCTGACTGGGCGGGTGGTGAGGTAACTGGTGCTGAAGTGGAAGGATGACTCCTCTGCTGAGATAGACCTCTATGACGACGAGGATAATGCCTCCACATATGCCCAAGCTCCCCACACTCAAAACAACTCCCTGGTGTTGGAGGCGGAAACTGAAGGGAACCCCTAGCACCGGGATGACTGGTAGAAGAACCTGGCATGGAAGAGCCCTGAACAGGTGGAGCACGGGACGAAATCTGAGATGGAAGGGCACTAAGTGATGAGTAGCCCTAATGAGAACTCTGAGAACTATGGCCAGATGATGCACCCCGATGAAATGGCCGAGCTGACTGAGCATGTCTGAAATGACGACCTCTACCATGCTGGAACTGACCCCCAAAAGGAGCACCGCTGAATCCGCCCTGACCACGAGGCCTCTTAGACTCCCTCTCAACCCTCTCCTGACCGAGAACCATCTCAATCTGCCGA
The DNA here is from genome assembly GCF_000390325.3 of Nicotiana tomentosiformis. Taxonomy (NCBI): domain Eukaryota; kingdom Viridiplantae; phylum Streptophyta; class Magnoliopsida; order Solanales; family Solanaceae; genus Nicotiana; species Nicotiana tomentosiformis. The sequence goes on along the minus strand of NC_090820.1, from coordinate 11,754,700 downwards.
GCAATGTCGACAACATCATCAAAAGTAGCACCCGAAACTCTCTCTCTCTGGTCATGAGCAACTGTAGCTGATAAGTGAGACCATCAATAAACCTCATGATCCTCTCCCTGTCTGTGGGAACCAACCAGATAGCATGACGGGCCAACTCAGAGAACCGCATCTCATACTTTTTCACAGACATATCACCCTGGCGAAGCCGCTCAAATTGTATGCGCAGCTCCTCTCTGCAGGATCGAGGCACGAACTTCTCCAAAAAGACCACGGAGAACTGCTGCCAAGTAAGGGGTGTTGCGTATGCCTACGCCTCTCGTAAGTCTCCCACCATCTAAGTGTAGCCCTAAAAAACTGAAAGGTAGTGCATGAGACCCTACAAGTCTCCAAAATACCAGCAGTATGGAGTATCCTCTGACATCTATCCAAGAAGTCCTGAGCATCCTCTCTCTTTGTGCCACTGAAAGGTGGTGGTTGGAGTTTCCCAAACCTCTCCAACCTACGATGATCATCCCCAGGCATAGCAGGAACCACATAATCCTAAGCAACTGCAACCGGCTGGGCTAATAGTGCCTCCGGTGTCTGAAGTCCATGAATAACCTGCTCGGGTGTGCGAGCGATGGGAGTCTGAATACCTCCCCTGGCCTGAGAAGTGGTTGTAGCCATCGAGATAGAGACCGCTTGAGCAAGGCCAGTACACGCTGTCAGAATCTGAGCTAGGGCCTCCTGAAGGCCTGGAATCACAATAGACACAGGTGTGCCTGAGCTGGTGCATCAACAACTGGAACCTGGTCCTGATCTGGGACAAATGGTGGATCTGTAGGTACTGCCCCAGCTGTTGTACGTTCTGCACCTCTGCCCCTACCACAGCCTTTACCGCGGCCCTAGCTAGTGATACTGGTGGCTGGCCCTCCTGACCGGTAGCACGATTCCTCACCACCTGTGAGAGAATAAAACAATAGATGTTTAGTTACTAGAATCAACATATTCGCATGACAAGAATTCAAGAATGTGGAGTTTCCTAAAGGTTCTGCAGCCTCTCGAAGATAAGTACAGACGTCTCCGTACCGATCCACAAGACTCTACTAAACCTGCTCATGACTCGTGAGACCTATGTAACCTAGGCTCTGATACCAATCTGTCACGACCCAAACTAACCCCTGTCGTGATAGCGCGTATCGTGGAACTAGGTAAGCCGACTCATTTCTAAAACAAACCGATATTTTCATTTTAAAGATAATTTCAATGTTATTTAACACAAAACCCTTCGTAAAGGAGTTCCAATCAAAATAAAAGTGCGGAAGGAAAAGCCCGACATCGGGGTGTCACTAGTCATGAGCATCTACTATAATCTGTCTAACAATATCAAGGCTAACTCAGCCTGGAAAATAGCTAAATACAACTAGAGGAAGATAAGAGGGAGAAGAGCAGGGCTGTGATCGCCAGGCAGCTACCTTGCTATCCCCAGGAAAATCTGCAATCAGAACAATCAACAACCGCTACTGTGTCCAGCTACACCTGGATCTGCACACAAGGTGTAGGGAGTAACGTGAGTATGCCAATTCAGTAAGTAACAACAATAAATAAAGAGTGAGCAGTAGTGATGAGCAATAAAGCATATAACATTCATATCAGGAAAAACTCAGTAAAATACCACATGCTTTTAAAATCAGGATTTGAATCAAAACATCTCGTTTAAACCTAGTTCCAGTAAAAAAAAAATCATTTAAAGATATTTTTCAACAGTATTCAAACAGAGGAAAAATGCAAAGGTGAGCAAAAACGATGTAATCATAAACAGCCCCTCGGGCAAAACATCACTTATATACAGCCCCTCGGGCAAACCTCACAGTCACTCGTGCCACTCGGGCATACCTCACAATCACTCTTGTCACTCGGGCATACCTCACAATCACTCATGCCTCCCAGTCACTCAGCACTTGGCACATGGGACTCGGCACTCGCACTCCGTAGGTACCTACGCTCACTGGGGGTGTGTACAGACTCCGGAGGGGCTCCTGCAGCCCAAGCGCTATATCAAGCCAAATCATGGCATAAATCACTCAGGCCCTCGGCCGATATTAAACATGCTGCGGCGTGCAGCCCGGTCCCATAAATATGCAACATGCTACGGCGTGCAGCCCGATCCCATAAATATCCTCACAAATCAGGCCCTCGGCCTCACTCAATCATAAACCTCTCAAGCCACTCGGGCATTTCAGTAAAAACAGGGCATTCGGCCCAAAACAACATTTATATGCATCAAAATAGAGTCATAAAACTGAGTTATGCAGTAAACAAGTATAACCATGACTGAGTATAGATTTTCAATCGAAAACAATGAGAGGATAGTAAGAAAAGGCCCCTAAGGGTCCAAACAACACTGGCACAAGGCCCAAACATGGCATTCAGCCCAATTTACAGAAACTCTTTCTAAAACATATAAGTATCATATAGTTACAACAAAGTATGCAACTTTACAGTTGCTATGGGACGGACCAAGTCATAATCCCCAATAGTGCACGCCCACACGCCCGTCACATAGCATGTGCGTCACTAAAAATAGTAGAATGATACAAAATCCGGTGTTTCGTACCCTCAGGACTAGATTTACAATCGTTACTTACCTCGAACCAGTCAAATCTCTACCCCACAATGCTCTTGCCTCTGGATTCGGCCTCCAAATGCTGCGAATCTATTCACAATCAGTACAATACCATCAATACGCGCTAATGGAATGAATTCCACAAGAAAAGTTACAAATTAGACCAAAATACGAAATTGGCTCAAACCCGGCCCCCGTGCCCACGTCTCAAAATTTGACAAAATTCATAAAACTAGAAAGCTCATTCACTCACGAATCTAACCATACCAAATTCATCAAAATCCGACATCGTTTGGTCCTTCAAATCCTTAAATTACTCTCCAAAAATTCCAAGCCCTAACCCCTCATTTTCACTAATTACATGATTAAACAACGGAAAATCACCATTTATACGAGTATTAGGGCTCAAGCAACTTACCTCACTAATATCCCTTGAATCACCCTTCAAAGATCACTCCAAAATCTCCAAAAACTGACTTGAAAATGGTGGAAATGAACCAAATTTGCGAAGGGTTCTATTTAAGGTTTCTGCCCAGGTTTTTCGCAGCTGCAAACAAATTTCACGCTTCTGCGCCACCGCACCTGTGAAAAAATCCATCGCAGGTGAGAAACTCACTTAGGAGCCCAGCTTCCGCATCTTCGGCCCAAAACCCCACTCCTGCAAAGGCGCACCTGTGTGTTTCCTTTGCTTCTGCGAAGCCTGCCCAGCATCCCCCTTTCCGCATCTGCGCCCCAGGTTTCGCACCTGCGGGCTCGCTGATGCGACCTCCAACTCGTACCTATGCATCCTGCATAGCCCAGCATTGCCTGCACCTGCGAACTCCCCAAGCACACCAGCGGCCTCGCACATGCGACTCTTTCTTCCGCAGGTGCGAAAATAGCAGTAGCAGCATCTTCAGCTTCATTTTTCAACTTCGACAAATCCGTTAACCATGCGAAATTACCCCGAGGCCCTCGGAACCTCAACCAAAAATACCAACAAGTCATATATCAACATATCAACTTAGTCGAACCTTCGAATCACTCACAACAACATCAAATCATCAAATTACCCTCGGATTCAAGCCTAAGAACTTCTAAATTTCCAAACTCGGCAACCGATGCCGAAACTAACCAAACCATGTCCGAATGACCTCAAATTTTTCACACACATCACAAATGACACTACGAACCTACTCCAACTTCTAGAATTCCATTCCGACCCCGATATCAAATTTTTCACTGCCGACCGAAATCGCCAATTTTGCCAATTCAAGCCTAATTCTATCACGGACCTCCAAATCACATTCCAGACACACTCCTAAGTCCAAAATCACCTAACAGAGCTAATGGAACCATCAAAATTCAAAATCGAGATCGTTTATACATAGGTCAATATCTGGTTGACTTTTTCAACTTAAGTTTCTACTTAAGAGACTAAGTGTCTCAATTCACTCTGAAACCACTCTGATCTCAAACTAACTAACCCGATATAACATAATATAGTTGAATAACATAAAAAGAAGTAGAAATGGGGAAAACGGGGATATAACTCTCGAAACGACCGGCCGGGTCGTTACATTTACGTTTATGTGTTAAGCATGAGAGTATTATATTAGCTTTGTTGGCTTATGTTAACTGTAGCGTTGTATGTGTATGTACCTTAATACTGACGATATCATATATCTGTTCAGCTCTCATTGACAACATTCTTTCGCCCAAGCCTTTAAACAATGTTGCTGTAGTTGTGCCAGTTTCGTCTGTGATTTCCACCTCAAAGTGGCACATATGATATGGTATGTTGTAAATTATTTTAGTTGAGGTAAAATGGATGGCACACAATATCAAATATTATCAATGCATCATCTTATTAGTAGCAGTTGTTACCTTGGAACTAACATTCGGTGCAGCCTACAGTATATGCATTGAGCCTCTCTTTTTATTTTGCTCAGAATAAGATGATTACATTTATAACAACCTAGCAGATAAAATCGTTGAAAATGCTCAAGTAGCAAAATTTCTCCTTCGACGTAAAAACTTTCCGCCTGCAAAATGTAAATGATAAAACAAGTCGTTAGCTTTATGTTTATAACATAAATAGTGGAACCTGCTAACTCATCAATTGTTAATTGCATATAACTTTCAGCAATCAAATAATACAAAGTTGCATAGTTAGTAAAACCTCATGAGAAGTGTGTTGTGACAGTAAAATGTAAAAATTAGTTAACTAATTTTATGTAAAACTAAGTTGAAAACTATTCTGCTTGATATTAGAATAGATTTCTTTGAATCAACAGCCTCTTTCACAAATATTAACATGACATAGGATACAAATAGGATGTGATATAGTAATCAAACGTTTAAAAAGTATTTCAGAATAAATTTAATTGTGAAGCGAACAATATATAACTTTAATGTAAGAGTTTATTCCGGAAATTTATACTCTATTATTATTTAAACCATATTGTTACTGAGGCAACACGAACAGTAGCATATTAGAACATATTGAATGGTTATTCACATTGTATAAAAGATACGCAACGGCATAGTGCAGTGTGGCAGTTTTTGTTATTTTCTTTTGTAATTTAATGAACTCACAGTGGAGGTTTGCATAGCGATAGTTGAAACAGATAATATTTCATCGTCAACAGCTACAAGATTAATGATGAAGCTGACTCCGTTGAACTCTTCATTGTATATTCGATTAGCATTTGTTTATTCTCATTTGCCATGTAATTCGCACGGGAAATCTCAGACAATTACTTTTTCACAGAAGTAACAGTAGTTAAATAATGATGTGGTACATTTTAAGCACAATTTGTATTGTACCAATTTCATAATTCAGTTGCTTGCACATACAGGGGATTGATTAAGATTGTCGAGTTGTATCTTGTTGCCAAACGGGAAACTGTGTATGCAAATTTTATTAATAAACAATGGGGAAGCATTATCCATGTGTAGAAACAGGAACCTCATAAGCTTACCACCATCGTATTTTGTGGTAGCTATCCGTTTCGCAACAATAATAGGGTATTCTTGCAGTTGCCTCACTTGTCTCAGTAACTCAGTTCCTTCGTTGCTTGCCAAGTCTTCCCATATAGCGAAGAAAAGAGGTTTCTTCCTGTTATATTTGTAAGTATCAGCTAGAGATTTTGTTATGTAATAGAAGATTAAATGACTCACTTGTTGTCCATAACTACGGCCTCTTGAAATCTCTTAGTCTGATCAGCGGGTGTATTGCATTGCCCCACAGTTTGCCACCACAGCTAATAGATCTATTGTTATAAACAGAAAACAAATATTTGTATTCACCCTGAGTTCCAAGCAATTAAGTTGTTATAAGGCATAGGGTAATTTGAAACATACCAAATTCAACACCGCAAAGCTGTTGTTCAAGATCAAGGAACGAAAATATACTCAGTCTCGACGGAGGAGGTAACGGTGCCTCATTTTCATTATTGTTTGGAATAGACTCCATAATAGTAAATCTGTCGACGTCCCATTCAAACTGGATGATATGTAGTGAATAAGGCTGCGGATTTCTAACTTTTGCAGTTGAAATCAGAAATGTCTCAAAAAGTTTGAACAAGTTATCACAGTGTCTAATGTCGTCACCATAGAGTATTACACAAATTTATTCCTCCTACAATATTTTTAAGAATAATAATGCAGTAATTATTGGAAGAGTACAAGTGAGAAGATGTTATATTACAATTATAGTTGTAACCTGACTTACGTTTTCATCCTGGACAATTATTGTCTGAAAACGAACTCGCTGATCTCTGCTGTCTCGCGGCCGAAATTTGTCTACAGTCTGGACTTTGCAAGTCCATTCTGTAGTTAGTGGTGTAATTTCACTTATACTAAGTATTTGTTCCATTTTATCAATATAACCTGCATATTGATATCCGTAAAATTGCAGGAACAAACCATCCCACATTACAAATATGAGGCAGCAAATATAGAAAATAAAAAAGAAGTAGATATAAAATTCATGAGAGAAATTCAATATTAATTACAAACCAGTTGGAGAAAACTGTTATTCCATGAAACACATTGCAAGTATGAGTACAAAGAAAGCTTCCACTCTGATGGGGAATTCATTTTAGCAGGAAAACTATTTCTATTTTGTACTTGTAAATTTTTTGAAAGTTATTTCCGCTCTGCTCCGGTTCTGTATCTCTTACTCCTATCACTTTTGAATATATTCATACTCCACTTGCACATTGGGATAGTTGCAAGAAAAGACACAGTGTATGCTTTTACACAATGAGCTCAGAATGACCTCCAAATCATTTTTCGTCAATGAACAAAAATCCCAGCTTTCTATCTGCTCTTTTCATAAACTAAATAAAACTTAGCTTGGTAGAGAATTCCCAGAGCAAGTATATCAATGCCCTTTCCTCTTCATACATAACAAAAATTTAATTTTTAGATTATCCATCAAAAAAGTTTGCATACCATTATGTTCAACATTGTTGATTTAACCCCCTATGGATGGCCCGAAATACCACTAAAATTTCAACTGATATTAAAAATTGAACCCATATTTTCAATTCAATGGACAACCAAGAGTACACTGCGAAGCTATTGAAATAATTGTCATCCTCTATTTTTGTTAGTTTTTTTTATTGGGGAAATCTACATTGAACGGGAAGGTGCAGAGAACTTTGATTAATGGAGGTCTCATAAATAGCAGCAAAATCGCTACCAAAACAATATAGAGCTCAAATAATGTCAACTAAACTGAAGAAATACTGATAAGAAATTTAATACTAACCTGATACTATACTTTGAATTTGGTTTGAATGGTGCCTTTTTTTAGAAAAATCATATTAGGTAATTTCATGGATGTACCTAAAATCTAACTTATTGTTAGTGGGTAATTATTAATTTATAAAATCAGTATTTTTTAGTATTAGTCTGAAGTTTCATGATCTATAGAAGAAAACTTAAACACCTATAGAGCAATAGAGGAAAGAATAATTATTTTGGGTGCTAATGATAACTCCAGATTGACATAATTTTAGGAGAATTTATTTTTTGAGTCTTTTATTCATCCTTGACTGTTAAAACCAAAGATGCAAAATATGAAATCTTAACCCTCACACCTCCTATGTTGCTTTTTCCAACCAGAAAAAAAAGAGAAGGAACAAGATAGCTTAGTTTTTCCTTTTCTATGTGATTGTGACTAACCCCCGTATACATTGATGCTGGAAAAATAAACTGAATAGAGTTAGAAATCACAAATTGTAGAAATCATAAAACGGGTATTCAGAGGAAAAGAAGGGAAACAAAATCAAACCAAGGAAGAACCAAAACAATTACCAAATAAGTATAAAATCAAACCAAGGAAGAACCCAAATAATTACCAAATAAGTATAAAGATTCGATTACCCGAAAAAATAGATAAAGCAGAAAGGAAAGACACACAGTGAAAAAAGAAAATATCCCCAAAATAAGAGTTCATACCGGTAAATAAATAAAGGAACAACTGAGTAATAAAATAAAAGTACTTCAGAAGAAGCAACCACAATTGGAGAATGAAGCAGCGATGGGTATTTAGAAAATGGAAAAGATGAATATTTTGTTAGTAGAAAAATAACAATTAGACAAGAAGCACAGTAGGAAAAGATTAGTTAAATTTCAGGTTTAGCAATGGAAAAAATCCAAAGAAATTAGGTTTAAACTCCAATTTTACAGCTCAAAATTAGGTTAAAACATATAAATTTGCCAAGTAAACAATTAGGTAAAGCATATAAAAAGAAGAATACAGAGCAACACCCATAAATCGCAGCAATTTTAAACCTTTTTCCGAATAAATAATAGGTACAACAAAATATAAAATAAAGACAAAGAACAACAAACTAACCAACTCAGTTGTGAAAACAAAGAGGATGTACACAGGGAGAGCAGAGCAGATTAATTACTTTAAGATACAAAAAAATCTGAAATAAGCAGAGAAAGAAGAAACCCCAATATTAAGCGGTGGCCATAGAGGTAAATGTCCAGGTGTAATGTTGTTAATATCAGCGGAAGATCTAAAATAGGCTTTGAAAATACCCCAGAAATTTCCATTATTTACAAATTTCTCTGATGGCAATGAACGTAAAAATATTGAAAAGCAGGGGCAAAAATATAAAAACTTAAGCTGGCATGTCGACGAAGACGTGTCTGTGTCAGCTGATGCACTCGCACTTCTAATATAGTATATATTGTACATTTTATTTCCAATTAAAACCTGCCATCTTAGTAATGAAGCACTACACCACGACGAGAGAATACATGTGATGAAGAAATAATTTGTTCTCCCTATTGAATTACATGATTTCAAGACTCGACCCCAAATGAGGAGTACGTGATACTACTTTGTTTTGTGCTTATGGATTCACGTTTTTCATTTGTTAGCCGTTATTATTATTTTTAGGCTATGACTTATATGTGGTCATTTTGTGGCTACCGGATATTATAAGTTTGGCCCGAGTGGCCAGAAAGGCACCTACTGATTTTCTCTTCAACTCCTCTTTCTTCTGTTGGGAAAACTAATAATCCCGCTCAGGAATAATATCCATGACAAATAATAATAACACAAAAGAGTAACAACGACACCAACTATTTTAATGGGTAAAATACAATACCCGAGCGGAGCAATATAACCACTATAATATTACAACTTAATAGTGTCAAGAAACTACTACAATCTTGAATGAAATAACACTCTTTATTTAAAATATCTCACTACAATATTACTCACTATTTATCTTACAGACTACAATATGTGGATTACTCTCTCTAACTTATATTGTTTCTCTCTTATTTTGGTGTGATTGAAATGAAGAATTGAGGCCTTTATTTATAGTAAGAGATGCCATTCAACTACTACAAAGAAGATGTCTTGTTATTGATTTAGTCCTATAATTTTTCAACAAAGTTAGGCACCTCCCATTTTCTTCAATAAAGTTAGGCACCTCCCATTTTCTTCAACAAAGTTAGGCACCTCCCATTTTCTTCTTTATTTTTCTTTAATATGAGTCTCACAAATCTCTCCCTTAATTTTGATTTTTCTTTTTCATTCCAAGACTTGATCTCAATATTTGAAAATTCTCAAACTTAAGAGGTTTTGTAAAGATATCTGCAGCCTGATCACGAGACTTCATACATATTTGAGCTTGACTTCCTTCTTGGCAATGCACTCTTTGATGAAGTGATATCTTGTATCTATATGCTTGCTTCGATCATGATACATCGGATTCTTGGCGAGTGCCTGTGCAGATTTGTTATCAATACAAATCTCTGTAGCTTCAATTTGTGGCAAATTGAGCTCCTTCAATAATCTTCTTAGCCAAATAACATGACAGTTACATGATGTTGCTGCTATATATTCGGTTTCACAAGTCGAGAGAGTAACTATGGACTGTTTTTTTGAACTCCAAGAAATAACAGAATCACCAGTTGTGCTTTTTCTATCATCAATATCTCCCGTATAATCACTATCACAAAATCCTATAAGGTTGAAATTATTAGAAGAAGAATAAAATAACCCAAAGTCGATCGTACCTTTTAGGTAACGAAGAATTCTTCTAGTGACTTTCAAATAGGTGGAGGTAGGAGCTTCCATGAAGCGGCTTACTACTCCAACTGCAAAAAGTATATCTGGCCTGGTACAAGTCAAGTACCTCAAACTTCCTACAAGACTTTTGAAAAATGTGGGATCAATATTTTCTCCTTCATCAAACTTAGACAATTTTGTCCCACTCTCCATCGGTGTATTCACGGGGTTGCAATCGAGCATGTTAAACTTCTTCAAGATCTCCTTTGTATAGCTTTCTTGAGAGATGAAAATTCCATCCTCCATCTGCTTCACTTCTAGGCCCAAGTAGTATGACATGAGCCCTACATCTGTCATCTCGAACTCACGAGACATATCTTTCTTAAAAGGTTCAAACAAACTTGTATTATTACCCGTGAAAATAAGATCATCAATATCAAGACAAACAAGTAAGATATCTCCATTAGTATAAGCTTTAAGGTAAAGAGCATATTTATGGAGATAATGAGTAAACCCATTGTCTTGAAAATACTTGTCGATGCAACTATTCCATGCTCGTGGGGCTTGCTTTAATCCATATAAAGCTTTCTTCAACCGCAATACTTTATCTTCATGGTTTTTGACCACAAAGCCCAATGGTTGTTCAACATAGATTTCTTCTTCAAGATAGCTATTCAAAAAAGATGACTTGACATCTAGTTGATGGATCTTCCACTTCATTTGCATCGCCAAAGAGATAAGCAAACGAATCATCTCCATACGGGCAACAGGTGCATAGACTTCTTCATAGTCAATGCCTTGCCTTTTCTTGTAGCCTTTAGCCACAAGTCGTGCCTTGTATCTCTCCACATCTCCATCAATATTCTTCTTTGCTTTGTATACCCATTTAACTCCAATTGCTCGATGACCCTTGGGAAGTGTTGTTAACTCCCAAGTGTTGTTCTTCTCTATTGACTCAATCTCCTCCTGCATGGCTTGTATCCACCTTTTATCTTCAACAACTTTATCAAAGTTTATTGGTTCACTATCAGCAAAGAGACAATATAAAAAATCAAAATTAGTAACTACCTTTATGTCCTCATAGAGTTCTTGAATACTCCTTATCCTTTGCGATTGTTCATTTGAACTTTCTTGAGAAGAGGGAGATGCCACATTTGTTGGAGAAAGAGGTGAAGTTGTATCCTGCACAGGTTCCACGGTCTCTGGTTCTTCTTCATCACCAAAGTATGGAAGAAAATCATATGAAGTTTCTTCCTGAGTTTTCCAGTTCCATGCCAATTCTTCATCAAATTCAACATCGCAACTTACCACCATCTTGTCGCTACTTGGGTTGTAAAGCTTGTAGCCTTTTGAACTCGTATCATAGCCAACAAACACATGCTTGACACTTCGATCGTCAAGCTTCGCTCTCCCTTGATGTGGCACATGAGCATAGTCTATGCTCCCAAAGATTCTCAAGTGCTTGACACTTGGCTTTCTTCCACTCCATACTTCTTGAGGAGTTTGATCTCTAATATTCTTTGTTGGAGACCTGTTGTTCAAATAAACTGCAAAAGATACAACTTCTGCCCAAAATTCCTTGGGCATATTTTAGCTTTTAACATACATCTAGCCATATTAAGAATCGTTCAATTCTTTCTCTCTGCAACTCCATTTTGTTGGGGTGAATAAGGTACCGTTAGAGGAAGATGAATTCCATGAGATTTATAAAAGTCATAGCCACTTTCTTTTTCTATAAGTACTTTAAAATTTTTAAAAGTAGCAAAAGCTTCAGATTTTTGGTTCAAGAAATAAACCCAAGTCTTTCTACTAAAGTCATCAATGAAAAGTAGAAAGTATTTACTTTTACCAAAGGAAGGTGGATTGATTGGTCCACATACATCAGTGTGAACAAGCTGAAGCGGCTTGGTTGATCTTGACATGGCCTCCTTTGGAAAACTCCTCCTTGCATGTTTTCCAAGAAGATAAGCTTCACACAGTTGATTGGGATGGCTTATTGATGGTATCCCATGCACCATGTTCTTTTCTCCCATTGATTTGAGCGCTTCAAAATTTAATTGCCCAAATCGCATGTGTTAACACCATGATTCATCTTGTACATTAGCCTTCAAACACTTTGCATCAATTGTCTTAAGATTCAGAGAGAATAATCTATTCTTAGCCATATGCACTTTAGCAATTAGAATTCCACTTGAATCTCTAAGCCAAAGATGCATATTTTTCATGTGGATGTCATATTCCTTTTTAAGAAGTTGGCCCAAACTTAAAATACTACTTTTTAATTTTGGGACATAATAAACATCTTGAATTAACTTGTGACTACCATCTTTACAGGAGATCAGAATCGTACATATCCCTTCAATTTGAATCTTTGAGGTATCTCCAAAGGACACATTACCTCTCACCGTTTTATTGATCTCCACAAACTTCTCTTTGTATCCACACATATGATTGCTTGCTCCATTGTCCAAATACCACGAGCTGCAATCATCCTTGTCTTCTTCCTTGAGTGCCATCAACAACGTTGACTCAACTTCTTCTTTCTTGTCATCAACAAGGTTTAGCTTTTTCTTCAACATTGCTACGATATTCCCAAGAGTAATGACCAAATTTATGACAATTATAACACTCAATTTTTGATTTGTCATACCTTTGTCCATTATTTTCTTGGTAGTAGCCACGTCCTCTTCCTCCTCTATGTCCACGACCACGACCTCTGAATGTCTGATGGATTTTAACTTTATTGTTGAAGTTGTTAGCGTTGCTTCTTCCTCTTCCATGACTACCACGACCTCGTCCCCGTCCATTCCCTCGATAGCTCTTTTCACCTCCATAATCTTTAAAGGATGCCTGAGTTTTAAGAAGTTACTCCAATGGTACTTCTTGTCTCATCTTGATCTTTTCTTCATGGGCCTGTAAAAAACCCTCCAATTGTTCTACCAACATAGAATCTAAATCTTTAGACTCTTCAATAGCACACACCACAAAATTAAATTTAGGTGTTAAAGTGCGAAGGATCTTTTCTACCACACGGATATCTTTTATGTCCTCCCCATATCTTCTTAATTGATTTACAACAGCCTTCACTTTTGAACAATAATCTGAAATGCATTCGGATTCTTTCATTTTTAAAACTTCAAAATCAGCCCTTAGAGTTTGAAGTTTTACCTTCCTCACCTTGTCAATTCCTTGAAGAGAATTTTATAAAATCTCCCAAGATTCCTTTGAGGTGGTAACATCTGCCACCTTCTCGAACATGGCATCATCCAGACATTGATGGATGAGCGTGAGGGCTTGTTGATGATTCTTCCTTGTTTTTGCCGAGACATCTTTTTTATTTTGAGGCAGAGCTTCCTCATTATCGGGTTTTGCATACCCTCTATCTACGATTTTTCACACATCCTGAGAGCCAAGAATGACTTTCATACATAGACATCATTTCTCATAATTATCTTTTGTGAGACGGGGGTACTGAAAGACAACGTACCATTATTTGTCATGGCTCTGATACCACGTTGTTGAAAAAACTAATAATCCCGTCTAGGAATAATATTCACGACAAATAATAATAACACAAGAGAGTAACAACGACACCAACTCTTTTAATAGGTAAAATACAATACTCGAGCGGAGCAATATAACCACTATAATATTATAACTTAATAGTGTCAAGAGACTACTACAATCTTGAAAGAAATAACACTCTTTATTTAAAACATCTCACTACAATATTACTCACACTCCCTATTTATCTCATAGACTACAATCTGTGGATTACTCTCTCTAACTTCTATTGCTTCTCTCTTATTTTGGTGTGATTGAAATGAAGAATGGAGGCCTCTATTTATAGTAAGAGATGACATTCAACTACTACAAAAAGGATGTCTTGTTGTTGATTTAGTCCTATAATTTTTCAACAAAATTAAACACCTCCCATTTTTTTCAACAAAGTTGTCAATAAAGTTAGGCACTTCCCATTTTTTTCAACAAAGTTGTCAACAAAGTTAGGACACCTCCCATTTTCTTCTTTGTTTTTCTTTAATATGAGCCCCACATTTTCATCTTCAATATACGTTCCTCCAGTTCTTAAGTAGAAGATTGCGATCCAGCTTTTTCAACTGCATTATTTCGTGCCCTATCATCATCTTCATGACAAATAATTTCTTGCTTTGCCACATCCTGATAATCATAATCTTCATTATTTACTCTTTGGACATAATTCTTCCGTTTGTCCTTACTCTTATCAGTCTTGCTGTCTACGGTTGTCTCTATATTTGTCTCTTGACCTCTTCTTATCCTTTTCTTTATCCTTCTCCTTGTTGCTACCCTTGTCCTTCCCTCTCTCCTTCTCTCGCACCCACTTAGTATTCATATCTCTCTGCGAAAATAAGTAACAATATCCATGTTTATAATACTATAAAATCAAATTTGACTAGACTAGAAAACTTATTCAAATAGAATTTTACTAAACAAAACTTAACTAGACATGAATTTAATAATCTAATAAAATTATTAATTAAAGAAAAAAATAATACTGTATAACCGTTTTTAAAATAATAATCCAAAAATTACTTCTATTTTTGGCTACCGAATATAATAATTGCTTGGGCGGTGTAAAAATAATAAAACCCCAATATTAAATCCTAGACTGTTCGTGATTCCTAGTTAATCTTGGTTTAATTTAGGCGTTTGGTACCAAAAAGTGCGACTTAAATAATGCCAAGTTCTAAGTTGTTAGCATTTCAAGATAAAAAGACGTGGCTTAAACTCTCGCCAGTAAGGTCCCTCCAAAAATGTCCCTCTCTCTTCTCCGACACACACCATATCTCACCTCAACAGTTCCATTGCCAATTCAATATTTCTTCATCTCTTCTACCAAAATGCCAAAAACACGTCTCTCCACCATACGACAAAACTCAGGTGCACCAAAATTTTAGCTTAAATGTGTGTTTCTTTTTGCCTTGTAAAACAAGAGCTTTTTTTTTTTTTTCCTTTTACAGTTTTACTTATATGTCTTTTTGGAATGAAGGGTTTATGTTATCAATAAAATTGTTTAATTTTAGGTTCTGAAGTTGTTGGTGTTGTACCTAAGAACAGAGTGAAAAAAAGGAGAGTGGAAATGATAGTTAAAGAGGTTAAGACAGAATCTCCTGATCAAAAAGTATGCTTATTTTATGATAATGATCAATTCTTTTATCGTTAAGGTTTTATTTCATAATGGTTTTTTTGGTTTTTTTTTCTCCATGTCTTTGGTGAATTTTGTGTGAAAGAAAATTTAGCTTGAATGGGAGCCACTCTGAAGTAGATCAAGAATATTTGTTAAAACAAAACTAGGCTATATACATTGACAGTTTAACGAATTTTTCACACCATCAGTGTAATTTAACCTGTTGTAACTGGTTACTTGTCATTCATACTAGGTGAAAAATCAATGCTATTAAATTGAGTAAGCTAAATTATTACTTTTTTAAGTGGCCTGATTGTGTAAATATTTTTTACACCGTCAATACATATAACTTAAACTCGTAAATGTTCATCTGACTACTCTTGACTCTTGCGAGTGTGCTATGTTGCCTAGAGATCAAGTGAGTTAACCATCTAGTGGCCCTCTTGTTGGAACTTGGAAATTCTTGAAATGGGTGCGATTTAGTTGAGTATTCATATGAGGGGCTCACTGCCTCGATTGATCGTTAATCCGTTGGGTTATAGAAAAAAGTAAATTTCTATTCCCTCAAAAGGGTTGTGTATTTGAGGAGAAATATTTAGAGAGTGTAATATAACTGTAGAATATTCTTGGCGATAATGTCAGTCTATACTTTAGAACAAAGAAGTTGTGATATCTCCAAGTACTTGTCCTTGAGGACTGGAAATTCTTTGCTTTGTCAACTTAATATCTTGTTTCTGCCTATTATATGATCCTAGTATTAGTCTATATAGAAGCTTATGGTAGTGGCGCAGACGATGGTCAATACTGATGGATATTTCGGAAATCTTCAGGTTGAAGATTTTTCATAATTGACTAAAAAAACAACTAGTGAAGGCTTTGTTACACGGTCTCTTCATCTTTCCTTGACATACCTATATCCTTTTGCAGTCATATCTGACGTTGCTATTGAAAGAGTTTGAAGTAGGTATCGGAACTTTATATGGATCCTACAAGATACATTAAAAATGTAAAAAGAAAGTGGACCTACTTGTATCTTATGCATGTCCGCTATCGCGTCCATGTATTATAGGGCAAAATAGAGCATTTTTAGAACCTACTAGCTAAAACTGTAATTCTTGAATGTATCTGAGCTTCTTTCTGGATTCTGTTTTTGTTTTTTAAAGATAGCATTAAATAAATATATGAAATATAACAGGCTATTCTTCGCACCTAGATTAATAAGTTTAGGGATATGGCTTTTAGCTCCATTTCATCTGACAATTTAATTGTATTCTCAATCCAATTTGATTGTCCCATTTTGCTTCCGAAAGTTCTGGTTCACCTATCTGAGAGTGATCGAGCACATTACTAATATTGAATTAGTTATATACAAAGTTTAAGTCAAAGATGATCTTGTTATACGCATAACAAGAAAATTGGGAAGTCCATTTTGTGGAAGAGGAAATTATCCTATTGTCTGTGTGCCTCGCAGGCTATTTTTAGTTGTCAAATACTATATGATCATTGGTTCTTGAGGTTGCGAGAGGGTAAACAAATCATGTTTTTATTTAACTTGTTGCAGTTTCTCAGGCATCCAGAAATAGAAGATTTTGCAAATAAAAGTAGCAATATTAATTCTCAGTCAAGTAAGTGCCAAGTCAATTTGCGATTCCTTGTTTTTTGTTTTTCTAGTTTTCATATTGATATGGAACTTTGCACGGTAATTTGTTAGCTATATCTTCATATAAAAAGGTTGATTCTGCTGTTGGTTATGTTACTTCCATATAGTTCGATGCATATCTATCTACTCATGGTCTGTCTAGCAAATCTAAAACCTTTTGATTACCAGCTTATGTTTAAAGACTAGTCCATTGACCTCCTTCAGGTCTAAGAAAACGCAGAGAGGTTGTTAGACTAATTCTCTCATGACGGATTTTGGGCAGGGTCACAACAACAACAAACCCAGTGTGATCCCACACAGCAGTGGGGTCTAGGGAGGGTAGAGTGTATGCAGGTCCTTCCCTGTGAAGGTAGAGTGGGCAGGGTGAGGTGGAATTTTAGCCGGTTCATAATCTCTTTTATAATTTGTATTCCAAGGATGGCAAATAGAAGTGAGCATTAGATGTTGGTGGGCTGACAAGCAGAGATATGATGTCATCTGGAAACTCTATATATGATGGTTATAAGTGGTATTGTGTTTTGACAAGACATAGTGTGTCACTTCTTACTTGTACCTGCGGCTGCATGAGCAAAATAGCGTGGCTTCACCCAAATCCCTCGTGGAGAACTACATGATCATTGTAGATTTGTATTGCCTTTCTCTCGCTCTCTCTCTCTCTCTCACACTCTCTGTCTCCTCTTTGTTTTTTGTTCTTTTTTGCATTAACATTTATTATCATGAGCATCACTATCCTCAGAATTCTTTTCTTCTTTGAAAGCATTTTCTCCTATATTACCAGTTTGCACATTGTCTTTATACCCATTTGAAAGTAAAAGGACTTTGATCTCTTATTTGTTTGTAACTGTTTGTTTATTTTTTTAAATCATTGAGGATAGTTCTCTAGTTAAAATTAACTTATGGATAGGTTCTGTAAAGGTAGTAAGACTAAAGTTTTGTCAAATTTGGTGCAGTACAACCTCCTGCCAACTGGGAAAGGGTCATTGAAGGGATACGCAAAATGAGATCATCAGAACATGCACCTGTGGACTCCATTGACCCGGATGAAGGAGTGACTTCTCTTCAACCTAAGGTGCATACATCTTTGCAAACTTAATGCTTGGTTAGTGGTTGTCTTCTGGGTTAGGAGATCTAGAACCGAGTACTCGTATAAAAGAAAGAGTGAGAACGAAAGTGTCCTGTTACCTTTTTTTTATGAGTAAGCACGTATAATATTTTAACGCTTCTAATAGGATGTTAGACATTAGTTATTTTGTAGTTGCTGAAAGGGTGTGGATGGCTGATGCTGATTACTATTTTCTTTTTCACTTTTATGTTCACAATCTCATCAGGAAAGAAGATTTGCTGTTCTAATTGGCTCATTGTTATCAAGCCAGACCAAGGGTCATGTTACACATGGCAAGTGTTGAGATTACTAATGTTGGAGGTTTCAGCTATATGATGCTTGTTAATAACGTGATTATCTCTTTGTAGGACTACATTCATGTTCTCTTTATGATAGGTTTTGTCTTCTGAAAGAATTAGTGACCTATCCAGATTTGTTTGCTACTACTTTTGTTATCCAAACCAATGAGAAATTTCTTGTAGCGTCTGCACTAGTTATACTCGCATGGCCTCCATAAGAATGCCTCCTAAGTACAATTTCCTTTAGAAATGTATGTGTCCGTACAATTCTGATTAATGTGGAAAACTGTTCCTCTTCCTATCATAGAGGTTACTCTGATATTTCTTTGTCATCTTACTACCTAAATTCTTTTTATTTTGTCATCAAGATAATCATGGTCTTCTACTTGATTTGCTGCAAAGATTTATATAAGGTAGTGAGATCCCTTTACTGAGTATATCAAACTCCTTGCTTTTGTAGCCAGCGACTTCTGTCCTTGATACCCCCATTTTCTTATGCCCTCATCCTCATGCCCTCATCCTCATGAATAACTTGTCATAAAAAAAAACAATTCTATCAAAATGGGATAACTAGGAGAGTAGCAATATATGATTAGCAAAAAAAGACGAGTTCGAGCTGCTCTCGCACATCCACCTTTTGATGAGATGATTACTTGAAGTCAGACATTAATCTGTTTCATTGAAAGTGTTCCACAATTTTATGAGGTTGTGATATTCTTCTCTGGCTTCCTATTGGTATATAATGTTGTCCTCTGAATCTGCAGAAGCAAATCAGCGGCTCCTCGAAAATGGTTTGCTGAGTGCTGACTCAATGGATAAAGCTGATGAAGTCACCATAAAGACCTTGATATACCCGGTATATGCTCAATGATGTCCGTTTATGATATTATTGTATTCGCATTAGTCCCAAATTAGTTTTTATCACTTGCCCTCATGTGGAATTGCTTAACAACTTTTATTTATCAGGTTGGATTTTACACAAGAAAGGCTCGGCACCTTAAACAAGTTGCAAAGATTTGTGTCTCTAAATATGATGGAGACATTCCTAGTACAGTAGACGAGTTGCTTCTACTTCCAGGTGTTGGTCCCAAGATAGCTCACCTGGTAGGAAGTTATGCTTCTGTCACTTTCCTTTCTCTGCAAATTTCTAAGTTATTTAAATAGCTTTTCCTTTAGGTTATGATTATGGCATGGAACAAAGTTGAAGGGATTTGTGTAGATACCCACGTGCATCGTGTTAGTAATCGGCTTGGTTGGGTCTCGCAGCCTGGAAAAAAGCAGGTATGCTTAATTCTATTCGAAGACGAGGCTTCACCGCTATAATGAGCAACTAGAAAGTGGGGGCATATGCTATGTTATATGTGCACAAATTTTTTAAACTAATTCTTTTAGTCTAGTTTAATTATAGCCTGTTAAAATTATAGTAGCATTTTAGAAAGGTAAGTGTAAAACATATGTAGGAAGACCAGGAAGGAAGTTCATTGGCTTGGGCCTTAGAGGCAGCGGCTGGGAAAGCAAAGAAAATAGGAGACCGGGAACGAAGTCACTCGACGAAAAGAATGTCTTATTTGAGCTCAAAGGGAGGAGCCAGAAGATCCAGGGGAACGGGCTGAGATCGAAAGAGCCTTGGATCAACTTGAATTTGCAAGATTAAAGAAAAAAAAATTGCTTGGCCGAGCAGATTAGCCCTCTGACTGAATCGGAGGAGGAACGACTAGTTAGAAGATTGTGGCACTGCAACTTGTGTGAACTTCCATCACCAAGTGAGATGGTCAAAATTATTATTTACCGCAGATTTGAGATTTAGGAAGAACCTCTAGGATCAGGAGATGGGTGGGTACTTGGTTGATTTACTGTATAGACAGAGGGTACCATATCTTACATTGGATTTATGGAGATAGAAACAGAATAGGGAGTGTGTTGCTCTAGTGGTGAGCACCCTCCACTTCCAACCAAGAGGTTGTGAGTTCGAGTCACCCCAAGATCAAGGTGGAGAGTTTTTGGAGGGAGGGAGCCGAGGGTCTATCAGAAACAACCTCTCTGCCCTAGGATAGGGGTAAGGTCTGCATACACACTACCCTCCCCAGACCCCACTAGTGGGATTATATTGGGTTGTTGTTGTTGTAGAAATAGAATAGGGACGGCTTATTTACAATTAAGTCTTATTTCAAGAGTCAGTTAGTTAGGGAGGAGTTGACTTTCCCATACCTTTCTACTTGGGTTCGCACGGCACCCAGGAAGGTGTGTTTCTTCGTGTGGTTGGCAGCAAGGAGAATGATACTGACAGCGAAGAACTTGAGAGTTGAGAAAGAGGAGGATGACCATGTTAGCTGGTGCTTCATGTGCAGATGTTTGGTGAGACGTAGACCATTTCCTATTACATTATTAGGTGGCTGCGAATTTTGGTTGGTAGTCTGGATTGGCTGGAAATACAGTGAGCGATGCCAAGTACAGCAGGCGTGTTGTTTAGTTGGGCTTTCAGAAGAAGAAAGAGATGACCGAGGGCATAGGATGTTGCTCTATTAGCCTTTGTGTGAGTTATGAAAAGAGAAATAAGAGAGCATTTGATGGGGTTGATAATGACTTTATAAAGTTGAAAAATAGACCTCTTGTGTCTATCTTCTTTTTTGTGTACTGATGAGATCCCGATTTCTTTTTTGATGTAGGTTTCTTTACTTTTTAGTATACATTTAACAGCTCTTTCTGATTTCAAACATCCCAACTGAGTCTGATGCGAGTAATTCATAATACCGATATGTTTAGATTGAGATTACTCAAACCACACAATTCTTGATTGACTCTGTCAGGGAACTAGATCACCCGAAGAGACTAGGGTCTCCTTGCAGCAGTGGCTTCCTAAAGAAGAATGGGTTTCCATTAATTTGCTGTTGGTACGTCTCTGCATCATTCTTTATCTGAAGTACCATTGATTATCCCTCTTTCCCATGTCTTTTGGTCCTTGCTGTTGTAGCTCAAGTATATCTTAATTGCCACCTTTGTCCAATCAGTTCCAATTCAGACTCAATATGAAAGTTTGCTTATCCCTTCTTTGGTATATGCAGTTTAGCCTCTCTATTACAGCCATGCTCTATAACAGCCAATTTTTCTTTGGAACTAATTTTCAAGCTATGTTAATAATATGTGTTTTCTATGACAATACTTCGCTATAATAAGCCAAAATTTATCCGGAACAAACGAGGTTTTATAGAGAGGTTTGACTGTGTTGATCTAAGTAGCTAACATACAGGGCTTCATTTTAGATTCTCTAGTTGGCAGCACTAGCAACACAAAATGCTCTTTTTCTTTTGCTATCAGTTGAACCACATCATTATGAAAGCCGACAATATGAATGCTCGATCAGTCTCAAATTTCTCAAAAAGTTTGATTTGCAACCTAGAGCTAGAGTAATGTTTATGCTTCAGCTTTTGAGGTGTCTCTGGACCTGCACTCAATCGGTGGAAATAGGCATTAAACTGTGAACTTTTTGAGTTTGAGTTCCGAATTTTACTACAATTTCATTTGATTTACTAGTTTCGAAATCAATTTTTTGTACTTCGTGAATTACGGGATCCAAGTCAAAGCTACTGCTTTCGGATGAATCATGAACCATAATTTACACCTTACATCTGCCCCTCCCTCTTTGGTTATTTGTTACTTCAGTTTGGTGGCTATGGCCTTTACAGGTAGGCTTTGGACAGACCATATGTACTCCTCTGAGACCTCGCTGTGCAAAATGTACTGTAAGTCAATTCTGCCCATCGGCATTTAAGGAGATGTCAAGCCCAGCTTCCACTTCCAGAACACTAAGCCCCAAGAAGAAACATTGACAAGGTTGTTTCCTGCTACATGATCAATTTTTTCAAGTTCTATTCTTTTAATGATAAATGTCAACTTGAGCCCAAAGGATAGTTGATTGGGAAAAAAAACGTAACTTTTAGTACCTTTTTTTTTAATTTTGTATAATGTTGGCCTAGGATGAATTGAAATGGGAAACACGGTGATTGAGGATTCATATATCAGACCCCAACTTATTAAAGACTGAGGTGTAGTAGTTGTGGTATTCGTTGAACAAGTTAATTTCTACATAATTGGAGACAGACGATATTAGTTTTTAATCTAAATATGTAGAGTGAATTGTCGTATTATCTTGATTCCTAATTTCTCATAATATACTAGTTTGGGATTTTTGAAAATGAAACAAAACAAGGGTTTTAAACGCGAGAGTTTGACAAGCTGAAGGTGGTTCTATATTTTACTCCATTTTGGTTTGTGAAGCTAGGAAGCTTATTTGATCAAGGAAAAATGCGAAAAAGTACCCTTAAGATCGTTAAAACTATACCTGCCTATTTAAGTTTTATTTTCCAAGCCTTTTAGCTATGGCATGTGACCTAATATATATGTTTTAAAACTATTAAATTCAAGAAAAGAGGATTTTGTACTCTATTTTTTCAAATTATTATATCAAGTTCTGTATGGAGAGTAAGGTTGTACATGGGTCGGGTTGGTTCGGATTTTCTAATTACCGAACCAAGCCAATTGTATCGGGTTATTAAATTTAAATACCAAACCAAACCAATAAAAGTCGGGTTTTTGAGTTTTTTTGGTTTTTTTTCTTCATAAAGTCTTCATAGCACAAAACGTAAAATTTGTGCTCCAAATATTTCTTTAGTCCTAATAAGACAGAACTATATAAGGTGTTTTTCAATAAAATAACATAAATATGAGATGAGTCGTGGCATTATACTAAAATATTCAACAATAAAAATAATAAAATCGCATAAAATAAATATTATTAATAAGCCATAATGAAAACAAACATAACTTATAATTATGACTAATAAGTACTATTATTTACATGACTAATCACTAAAAGAAAAATAAGTTATACATTTTATCTAAACCATGGAAAAATTAAAAAATAGATATCCAATACTATTTTCATTCATAGTACAATTGAATTGAATGTCTTTTATTAGTATTGATTTGATTTTGGTTTAGGATTTATTTGAGTTACTAACATTTATGGACTATAAAACTTATTGGAGCATCCAAAAATTATAAGCTCGAGTTTGAAATAATACGTTAAAAAATAAAACTATGAAAAAACTTAAGCAATATTTATAAACTACACTACCATAAATATTTTTATGTATTAAATATATTAAAAACTTCTATACATATAATGTCGGGTTGGTTTGGTTTCGGTTTGACTTTTTTTAGTTAAAACCAAACCAAACTAAATATGATCGGGTTTATTTTTCCAACACCAAACCAAATCAAACCAAACCATAGTCGGATTTGTTTTCTCGATTTGACTGGGATTATCGGGTTGGTGCGATTTGTCGGTTTTATTTGTACACCCCTAATGGAGAGGCATATGGACATGTCTGCAAAACGTAAAACTCTTTGAAAAAGTTAACCTTAAAATTCTGTAAAATGCTCATCGACCACATTAAACCAAATGATCGTTTTGAATTCTAGTTTTTCATGGGATGACTGCGTTAGACTCTTGTAATATAACTAAATGAGGCTCGTACTGCTCTAGAAAATCACCTATAACTTCTTTTTTCAATAAACTTTCTAGGTCGCATCTATTGATATTTCACGAAATAATTTATAAAATCATTTCATGGAATATTAATAAATGTGACCTGGAAACTTTCCGACGAACTTTGAACCTCTATTCATTGTGTTATGCTTTTTGCTTGAGAATAGACTCCATTGACTAATTAAGATATAATATAGTAGGATAAACTATATCAATATTAATTAATTTAGGATATTTGATTTGATGAAATTCATTTACAAAACGTCTTGATATGAAAATTTTATGGATTATAAATATTTGACATTAATGTTAAATTTTTCACGGTAGATCGGTTCTGGAAAATTTATCTAAGAATATGTTTTGATATGAAATATTTTATGAATTGTATGTTGGTAAAATTTCTATACAACACTATAATATTTTAGGCCACATGTGAAAAGTGTAGCCTAGACTATCAAAAAATATGGCCTTCACTCTTTAGTCAAAGGCTACACTTTTCAATTTAAGGCAGCGCATATTCAAGGGTGGCCTAAACACCCGTAACATTTGCTCTAAGGTAATGCTTGTGGTGAGGTAAAAGGCTACGGTTTACCAAAGACATGTTATTCCCGCTAATATTGTTGTATTTGTAAATAATAATTCTGCAAAATATAAGTTAACGTAATGAAACAGTAATTAATTCGAGCCCACTGAATTCACAGTGTTTCCTTAAGGAATTTAATCCCCTCCTAGTACCCAAGGTAATGGATTATTTCCTCTCAGGATAGAGCGAATCACACACTGGTGTAGCGGTACTTCAAACCCCAGTGTCTCAGCGAACACAAAGTTCGGTAGCAAATCACACTTACAGTTGCTTTGTTTGAAGTTAAAATCAATGCAGAACGAGGGAGTAGAAACTCAGAAAATCGTATGGAAATGCTGAGAGGAAGGAGTGCAATGTATAGCCAAATCTGTTGAGCGATTTTCAGTTTGTGTCTTGTGTGTTGTGTTTTTGAGTGTCTTTCTT
Source organism: Nicotiana tomentosiformis (assembly GCF_000390325.3). Classification (NCBI taxonomy): domain Eukaryota; kingdom Viridiplantae; phylum Streptophyta; class Magnoliopsida; order Solanales; family Solanaceae; genus Nicotiana; species Nicotiana tomentosiformis. Next base: position 11,729,794 of record NC_090820.1, on the reverse strand, counting down.
CAACATCTGTTGCACATATATATAGCAGCCAGTGTTGAAGAAGACCAAACGTCCACCCTCCATGGTGGAGCAAGCACATTCATGTTTGTGGAGCAAGCACATTCATGGTGGGAAGAGCATTAGGCGGCTGCCAAATGGTCAATACACGAATTGGAAAATATCCGTTACAAATGCGGATAATCTTACGTTAATATTTACTATTAACAAATAAATTTGGTCCAAAAAATTAATCAATCAATCGATCATTTGACCAAATCCAAATCCGAAACCGAAGCCGAAGCCGAAGCCGAAGCCGAAGCCGAAGCCGAAGCCGTAGCCGAAGCCGAGCCGAGCGAGCGACGACGACGACGGCGCGAGGCTTGCTATCTTCTTAACTCTTTAAGAGCTACAAGAAGAGTAATTATATATATACCCACCAAAAATCTCTTCCTCTTCCAATATGGGACAATGTCTCATTGTCAAGAGGGAAAACTTAAAATTTTACTCAAAAATTTTATTTTCCCTCCATTTCCCATTCACCCTCATTTTAAGACTATTTCATCTTAAAACAAAAACCTTAACAATCCCCCACATGAATGGGGAATGGCTATATCACGAAAGTATGCATGAAAAAACTGTGTGATTTACAAGCAAGGATTAATCGCATCTGGATAAGTAGGTTTCCCTTTGAACTTTCCGTAGTAAACTTATGTCGGATATACTCGGTCAATCGGTAGATTTGATATCTTTGAACCGTCGATCTTTGGTGTATACCTAGACAACCATAAGTCACACAATCAACCCTTAACCGTCTTTGGTTCTCATTGTTGTGTTCGTTTCAGCCATGAACACCGCCTGGTTTCATAAGTGCGTAGAGAACTGGCCTTACAAAGTTCTCCTTGAAGCGGCTAACACTTCACACTTACATAGGTGATTTCTAAACGTGTCATCCTGTATACACACTATTTGATATATCCCGTATCAAATTTAGAAATCATTAAAAAGTCTTAATGCTTTATCCTTGGTACTGAACATTGTCTCATCACGAGAACGGACTAAAATTTTATTTGACAATGTTGAACCGTCATTAATGACTTTGTTTGATCTCCTTGAACCTAGATCTTGGGATCTCCAGTCTTCTAGGTAGAGTTACCGCCACAATGACTTGTTCTCGGCCATAGCCCCATTCCCCTTGATGATTTCTCAACTACCTCTCTAGTTAGGCCTTTTGTAAGTGGATCCGACACATTATCACTTGACTTTACATAGTCAATTGTGATAATTCCTCTAGAGAGTAATTGCCTAACGGTTTTATGTCTTCGTCGTATATGACGAGATTTACCGTTATACATGACGCTCCCAGCCCTTCCAATTGCCGCTTGACTATCACAATGTATGCATATTGATGTCAACGGTTTGGGCCAAAATGGAATGTCTTCCAAGAAATTCCGGAGCCATTCAGCTTCTTCACCGGCTTTATCTAAGGCTATGAATTCAGCCTCCATTGTAGAGCGGGCAATACATGTTTGTTTGGACGACTTCCAAGATACCGCTCCTCCACTAATAGTGAATACATATCCACTCGTGGACTTAGAATCAATTGAACCGGTGATCCAATTTGCATCACAGTATCCCTCAATCACCGCAGGGAATTTACTGTAGTGCAATTCAAAGTTCTGGGTATGTTCTAAATATCCCAAAACTCGTTTCATTGCCATCCAATGAGATTGGCCTGGATTGCTCGTATATCGACTCAGTTTACTTATAGCACAAGCTATATCTGGTCGTGTACAATTCATGATATACATTAAGCATCCCAACACACGAGCAAAATCCAATTGTGATATGCTTTGGCCTTTATTCTTTGCTAATGAAGATTCACGTCAATTGGAGTCTTTGCAACTTTAAAGCCCAAGTGCTTGAATTTTTCAAGTACTGTCTTAATATAATGAGATTGTAACAATGCCAGACCTTGAGGAGTCTTATGGATCTTAATTCCCAGAATTAAATCAGCAACTCCCAAGTCTTTCATATCAAACTTGCTATTGAGCATACGCTTAGTAGCATTTATGTTGGCAATGTCATTACTCATTATCAGCATATCATCCACATATAGGCAAACAATGACTATGTGATTTGGAACATTTTTAATGTACACACATTTATCACATTCATTTATCTTAAAACCATTTGACAACATTATTTGGTCAAATTTCGCATGCCATTGTTTGGGTGCTTGTTTTAGTCCGTAAAGAGACTTAACAAGTCTACATACCTTCTTTTCTTTACCTGGAACCACAAACCCTTCAGGTTGTTCCATGTAAATTTTTTCCTCCAACTCTCCATTTAAGAAGGCCGTCTTAACATCCATTTGATGAATTTCAAGACCATACACTGCAGCTAATGCTACTAATATCCGTATGGACGTAATTCTTGTAACTGGAGAGTATGTATCAAAGTAGTCTAGACCTTCTCGTTGTCTATACCCTTTGACTACGAGTCTTGCCTTGAATTTATCAATAGTGCCATCATCTTTGATTTTTCTCTTAAAATTCCATTTAGAACCCAAAGGTTTATTTTCAGGAGGAAGATCAACCAATTCCCATGTATGGTTGTTCAATATAGATTCTATTTCACTATTGACTGCCTCTTTCCAAAACAATGATTCCGAAGAAGTCATAGCTTCTTTAAATGTTTGAGGCTCATTTTCCAATAAGAAAGTCACAAAATCTGGTCCAAATATAGTAGACGTTCTTTGACGTTTACTACGTCTTGGATCCTCCTGATTACATGTACTTTCTTTTGTTTCTTCCCGAGGTCATTTAGATCCTTCACCAAACGACTCATATTCCTTTTTATACGGATATATATTTTCAAAGAACTCAGCATTATCTGATTCTATAACCGTATTATTATGAATGTCGGGATTTTCTGATTTATGAACCAGAAATCGATATGCTTTACTATTTGTCGCATATCCTATGAAAACACAATCAACGGTTTTCGGTCCTATCTTTACCCTTTTGGGTTTAGGAACTTGCACTTTTGCCAAACACCCCCACACTTTAAAATAATTCAAGTTGGGCTTCCTTCCTTTCCATTTTTCATATGGAATGGATTGTGTTTTGCTATGGGGCACTCGATTTAATATTCGATTAGCCGTAAGAATGGCTCCCCCCCACAAGTTCTGTGGCAATCCAGAACTTATCAACAATGCATTCATCATCTCCTTTAATGTGTGATTCTTTCTTTCCGCAATCCCATTAGATTGGGGCATGTAAGGGGCTGTTGTTTGATGAATTATTCCATATTCTAAACATATTTCTTCAAAAGGAGATTCATATTCACCACCCCTATCACTTCTTATCATTTTTACTTTCTTGTTAAGTTGCGTTTCAACTTCATTTTTGTATTGCCTGAATGCGTCTATTACTTCATCTTTACTATTCAGTAAGTAAACATAGCAATATCGAGTACCATCGTCAATAAAAGTTATGAAATACTTCTTTCCACCGCGAGATGGTATTGACTTCATGTCACAAATATCTGTGTGAATTAAGTCTAAAGGATTTGAATTCCTTTCAACTGACTTATAAGGATGTTTAACATACTTAGATTCCACACATGTTTGACATTTTGATTTTTCGCATTCAAACTTGGGCAGTACTTCCAAGTTAATCATTTTCCGCAAGGTTTTATAATTGACATGACCCAAACGTACATGCCATAAATCATTTGACTCAAGTAAGTAAGAAGAAGCTGAAATATTATTATTATTTTCAACAACCATTACATTTAGGTTGAAAAGGCCCTCGGTGAGGTAACCTTTTCCCACAAATATTTCATTCTTACTAATTACAACCTTGTTGGATACAAAAACGCACTTAAAACCGTGCTTAACAAGAAGTCCAGTAGAGACTAAATTCTTTCTCATTTCGGGAACATGAAGGACATTGTTCAAAGTCATGACCTTGCCAGAAGTCATTTTTAGAAATACCTTCCCATATCCTTCAACTTTTGCTGTTGAAGCATTTCCCATATAAACTGTCTCTCCGGGTTCAGCAAGAGCATAGGTAGCAAAAGCCTCTCTAACTGCACAAACATGGCGAGTGGCTCCTGAATCAAACCACCACAGTTTAGGATTTCCCACCAAGTTACATTCAGAGAGCATGGCACACAAGTTATCAACATCATCATGGTTTACTACCATGTTTGCTTGACCCCTTTTCTTGTCTTTCTTCGGAGCACGACACTCCGTAGATTTGTGTCCGGTTTTCCCACAGTTGTAGCAGTTTCCACTGAACCGCTTCTTGCTTGGGTTGTATTTCGGACCAGAAGCCTTCTTCCTCTTTTTGTTAGCTTCAACAATATTTGCTCCCATTATTGTTGAATTTCCACGGCCTCTCCTTTCAGCAGCTTTATTGTCCTCTTCGATTCTCAACCGAACAATGAGATCTTCAAGGGACATTTCCTTTCGTTTGTGTTTCAAATAATTTTTGAAGTCCTTCCACAACGGAGGCAACTTCTCAATCATTGCTGCTACTTGGAATGCTTCGTTGATGACAAGACCTTCAGCAAGTAGATCATGAATAATCACTTGCAATTCCTGGACTTGGGTAATAACAGACTTGCTATCTACCATTTTGTAGTCCAAAAATTTTGCGGCAACGAATTTCTTCATCCCGGCATCTTCAGTTTTATATTTCTTTTCAAGCGCATTCCACAATTCTTTTGATGTCTCCACGCTACTGTATACATTATACAGATTATCATCCAGTCCGCTAAGAATATAATTCTTGCATAAAAAATCAGAATGCTTCCACGCTTCAATCACGAGAAAGCGTTCATTCTCTGGAGTTTTATCTGGCAGATCAGGAACATCTTCCTTGATGAACTTCTGTAGACATAACGTAGTTAAGTAGAAGAACATCTTCTGCTGCCAGCGCTTGAAATCAATCCCGAAAAACTTTCCGGGTTTTTCTGCCGGTGCCAACGCCGGTGTTCGGCTTGTCGATGCGTTGGCAGTCACCATTGGAACAGCTTGGTTTTCGCTTTCAGTCGTCATTTTTCAGTGAAAGAATGACACAAACAAACGTTTGATAAACATTTTCAAACTGGAGTAAAAATCACGTAGATTTTAATCTTCCAACAAAACGCCACGAAGGCTTTACTCTCCAAAATGTGAGTACACAAAACCACAAAGGTTTTAGTTTGCAGAATAATAAGAATAACACAAATACAGAAATAAATATTAAATTCCTTAAGATTGTTATTCCCGCCAATATTGTTGTATTTGTAAATAATAATTCTGCAAAATATAAGATAACGTAATGAAACAGTAATTAATTCGAGCCTACTGAATTCACAGTATTTCCTTAAGGAATTTAATCCCCTCCTAGTACCCAAGGTAATGGATTATTTCCTCCCAAGATAGAACGAATCACACACTGGTGTAGCGGTACTTCAAACCCCAGTATTTCAGCGAACACAAAGTTCGGTAGCAAATCACACTTACAGTTGCTTTGTTTGAAGTTAAAAACAATGCAGAACGAGGGAGTAGAAACTCAGAAAATCGTATGGAAATGCAGAGAGGAAGGAGTGCAATGTATAGCCAAATCTGTTGAGCGATTTTTAGTTTGTGTCTTGTGTCTTGTGTTTTCGAGTGTCTTTCTTCAACATCTGCTGCACATATATATAGCAGCCAGTGTTGAAGAAGACCAAACGTCCACCCTCCATGGTGGAGCAAGCACATTCATGTTTGTGGAGCAAGCACATTCATGGTGGGAAGAGCATTAGGCGGCTGCCAAATGGTCAATACACGGATTGGAAAATATCCGTTACAAATGCGGATAATCTTACGTTAATATTTACTATTAACAAATAAATTTGGTCCAAAAAATTAATCAATCAATCGATCATTTGACCAAATCCAAATCCAAATCCAAATTCGAAGCCGAAGCCGAGCGAGCGAGCGACGACGACGGCGCGAGGCTTGCTTTCTTCTTAACTCTTTAATAGCTACAAGAAGAGCAATTATATATATACCTACCAAAAATCTCTTCCTCTTCCAATATGGGACAATGTCTCATTGTCAAGAGGGGAAAACTTAAAATTTTACTCAAAAATTTTATTTTCCCTCCATTTCCCATTCACCCTCATTTTAAGACTATTTCATCTTAAAACAAAAACCTTAACAATCCCCCACATGAATGGGGAATGGCTATATCACGGAAGTATGCATGAAAAAACTGTGTGATTTACAAGCAAGGATTAATCGCATCTGGATAAGTAGGTTTCCCTTTGAACTTTCCGTAGTAAACTTATGTCGGATATACTCGGTCAATCGGTAGATTTGATATCTTTGAACCGTCGATCTTTGGTGTATACCTAGACAACCATAAGTCACACAATCAACCCTTAACCGTCTTTGGTTCTCATTGTTGTGTTCGTTTCAGCCATGAACACCGCCTGGTTTCATAAGTGCGTAGAGAACTGGCCTTACAAAGTTCTCCTTGAAGCGGCTAACACTTCACACTTACATAGGTGATTTCTAAACGTGTCATCCTGTAGATACACTATTTGATATACCCCGTATCAAATTTAGAAATCATTAAAAAGCCTTAATGCTTTATCCTTGGTACTGAATATTGTCTCATCACGAGAACGGACTAAAATTTTATTTGACAATGTTGAACCGTCATTAATGACTTTGTTTGATCTCCTTGAACCTAGATCTTGGGATCTCCAGTCTTCTAGGTAGAGTTACCGCCACAATGACTTGTTCTCGGCCATAGCCTCATTCCCCTTGATGATTTCTCAACTACCTCTTTAGTTAGGCCTTCTGTAAGTGGATCCGACACATTATCACTTGACTTTACATAGTCAATCGTGATAATTCCTCTAGAGAGTAATTGCCTAACGGTTTTATGTCTTCGTCGTATATGACGAGATTTACCGTTATACATAACGCTCCCAGCCCTTCCAATTGCCGCTTGACTATCACAATGTATGCATATTGGTGCCAACGGTTTGGGCCAAAATGGAATGTCTTCCAAGAAATTCCGGAGCCATTCAGCTTCTTCACCGGCTTTATCTAAGGCTATGAATTCAGCCTCCATTGTAGAGCGGGCAATACATGTTTGTTTGGACGACTTCCAAGATACCGCTCCTCTACCAATAGTGAATACATATCCACTCGTGAACTTAGAATCAGTTGAACCGGTGATCTAATTTGTATCACAGTATCCCTCAATCACCGCAGGGAATTTACTGTAGTGCAATTCAAAGTTCTGGGTATGTTCTAAATATCCCAAAACTCGTTTCATTGCCATCCAATGAGATTGGCCTGGATTGCTCGTATATCGACTCAGTTTACTTATAGCACAAGCTATATCTGGTCGTGTACAATTCATGATATACATTAAGCATCCCAACACACGAGCATAATCCAATTGTGATATGCTTTGGCCTTTATTCTTTGCTAATGCAAGATTCACGTCAATTGGAGTCTTTGCAACTTTAAAGCCCAAGTGCTTGAATTTTTCAAGTACTGTCTTAATATAATGAGATTGTGACAATGCCAGACCTTGAGGAGTCTTATGGATCTTAATTCCCAAAATTAAATCAGCAACTCCCAAGTCTTTCATATCAAACTTGCTATTGAGCATACGCTTAGTAGCATTTATGTTGGCAATGTCATTACTCATTATCAGCATATCATCCACATATAGGCAAACAATGACTATGTGATTTGGAACATTTTTAATGTACACACATTTATCACATTCATTTATCTTAAAACCATTTGACAACATTGTTTGGTCAAATTTTGCATGCCATTGTTTGGGTGCTTGTTTTAGTCCGTAAAGAGACTTAACAAGTCTACATACCTTCTTTTCTTTACCTGGAACCACAAACCCTTCAGGTTGTTCCATGTAAATTTCTTCCTCCAACTCTCCATTTAAGAAGGCCGTCTTAACATCCATTTGATGAATTTCAAGACCATACACTGCAGCTAATGCTACTAACATCCGTATGGACGTAATTCTTGTAACTGGAGAGTATGTATCAAAGTAGTCTAGACCTTCTCGTTGTCTATACCCTTTGACTACGAGTCTTGCCTTGAATTTATCAATAGTGCCATCATCTTTGATTTTTCTCTTAAAAATCCATTTAGAACCCAAAGGTTTATTTCCAGGAGGAAGATCAACCAATTCCCATGTATGGTTGTTCAATATGGATTCTATTTCACTATTGACTGCCTCTTTCCAAAACAATGATTCCGAAGAAGTCATAGCTTCTTTAAATGTTTGAGGCTCATTCTCCAATAAGAAAGTCACAAAATCTGGTCCAAATGAAGTAGACGTTCTTTGACGTTTACTACGTCTTGGATTCTCCTGATTACATGTACTTTCTTTTGTTTCTTCCCGAGGTCGTTTAGATCCTTCACCAAACGACTCACATTCCTTTTTATACGGATATATATTTTCAAAAAACTCAGCATTATCTGATTCTATAACCGTATTATTATGAATGTCGGGATTTTCTGATTTATGAACCAGAAATCGATATGCTTTACTATTTGTCGCATATCCTATGAAAACACAATCAACGATTTTCAGTCCTATCTTTACCCTTTTGGGTTTAGGAACTTGCACTTTTGCCAAACACCCCCACACTTTAAAATAATTCAAGTTGGGCTTCTTTCCTTTCCATTTTTCATATGGAATGGATTGTATTTTGCTATGGGGCACTCGATTTAATATTCGATTAGCCGTAAGAATGGCTCCCCCCCACAAGTTCTGTGGCAATCCAGAACTTATCAACAACGCATTCATCATCTCCTTTAATGTGCGATTCTTTCTTTCCGTAATCCCATTAGATTGGGGCGTGTAAGGGGCTGTTGTTTGATGAATTATTCCATATTCTAAACATATTTCTTCAAAAGGAGATTCATATTCACCACCCCTATCACTTCTTATCATTTTTACTTTCTTGTTAAGTTGCGTTTCAACTTTATTTTTGTATTGCCTGAATGCGTCTATTGCTTCATCTTTACTATTCAGTAAGTAAACATAGCAATATCGAGTACCATCGTCAATAAAAGTTATAAAATACTTCTTTCCACCGCGAGATGGTATTGACTTCATGTCACAAATATCTGTGTGAATTAAGTCTAAAGGATTTGAATTCTTTTCAACTGACTTATAAGGATGTTTATCATACTTAGATTCCACACATGTTTGACATTTTGATTTTTCGCATTCAAACTTAGGCAGTACTTCCAAGTTAATCATTTTCCGCAAGGTTTTATAATTGACATGACCCAAACGTACATGCCATAAATCATTTGACTCAAGTAAGTAAGAAGAAGCTGAAATATTATTATTGTTTTCCACAACCATTACATTCAGATTGAAAAGGCCCTCGGTGAGGTAACCTTTTCCTACAAATATTTCATTCTTACTAATGACAACCTTGTTGGACACAAAAATGCACTTAAAACCGTACTTAACAAGACGTCCAGTAGAGACTAAATTCTTTCTCATTTCGGGAACATGAAGGACATAGTTCAAAGTCATGACCTTGCCAGAAGTCATTTTCAGAAATATCTTCCCATATCCTTCAACTTTTGCTGTTGAAGCATTTCCCATATAAACTGTCTCTCCGGGTCTAGCAGGAGCATAAGTAGCAAAAGCTTCTCTAACTGCACAAACATGGCGAGTGGTTCCCGAATCAAACCACCACAGTTTAGGATTTCCCACCAAGTTACATTCAGAAAGCATGGCACACAAGTTATCAACATCATCATGGTTTACTACCATATTTGCTTGACCCCTTTTCTTGTCTTTCTTCGGAGCACGACACTCCGTAGAAAAATTTTATTTTTTCTCCATTTCTCATTCACCCTCATTTTAAAACTATTTCATCTTAAAACAAAAACCTCAACAAGGCCAAGCTTGTAATACCCCAAATGGCCACACTTTTCATGTCCTATAATTACACTTTTGAAGCATGGCCTTTGTTACCTTATAAAACGAGGCCTAAAGCAATACTTGTAAAACGAGGCCTTTTGCCAGTACCATATGACCATTCTTTTGAAGTGTGAAAATTTTCTCTAGGTTGTAAAACATTTTTTTAACCTTTATACGAACCATAATTTTGTGTTGAGAAGATTACATACGTTTTTCTATAATCACATTTCTTTCAAATATATTAACTCAAGTACGGAGATCTCAAGCATTACGTTAACTAATAAATATTGATAAGAAATTCAAATGCATATATACACTTGCAATGAACTTCAAAAAAGAAGTATTCCATATTCTGCACTAATAAAGTAATTTACTTTAAGAGATATATATATATATATATATATATATATATATATATATATATATATATATATATATATATATATATGAACTTTACAAAATTGCCTATGTGCGTCTCTTTTTTAACGAGGATGCTGAACCAACAACCCTAAAATCCAAAGAACAAAGATGGTAATTTGGCAAAAACATTTAATGAAGATTAGGAAAATGCGAAAGAACAGATAAAATACCCAAGCTAACTAATGCCCGCACTCCAAAACTGAAAGAATATTGTATAACTACTAAAAAGAGACATGTCAGAGAGATGTAAACTTGTAATTACATAATTGAATATTACAAAGAAGAAAGGGTTTCCATTAATTTGCTTTTGGTACGTCTCTCTATCATTCTTTCTCTGAAATATCGTTGATTATTCCCCCTTTCCCATCTCTTTTGGTTTTACTGTTGTAGCTCAAGTACATCTTAATTGTCACCTTTGTCCAATCAGATCCAATTTAGAATCAATATGGAATGCGTTTGCAGCACACTACTATAATTATGACGGTGATGTGCGGGCTAACTTGCAGCACGCCTATACTATTCTACCGTGTAACTATTGCTCGATACTTATATCCGCTTCTTAGAAGAGACTGTTATCCCGGTCTTCAATGTTTCTCTAATGTTCTTTTTCTAATGACGTGCTACATCCCACCAATATAATTATTTGATAACTCTGGCTGCCAAGACTTAGAAAAATATGAAGAAGTCACCAAATTTTTTTTTTGCCTTTATGGAATCTGAACCTAAAACCTTATGGTTACTACTAGCTGCCATACCCTTAGGGTATGTTTCTTCAATATTCATTCGTCAAAGAGGTACATTTTGACTTACTTTTAAAACAAAATTTTCAAAAACAAACTTTACCTAGCTCCAATATTGAACTAGTCAAAGTATATAACATTTCATGAATCTTTGTTGCCTTAAACATGTCATTTCACTCCTATGACAATAGGAGTAAAATGAGCATGCTGGAATTAGAAACGTACTGACTTTCTTTTTTAAACAGTAAGACACAAAAATTGATACGGGTGCACTAGTAATGAGCAACTTCAGTCATCCGACAAAGTTATTTATACAGAAGAAATTATATTTGACCATTTCATGCATCAAGTTTAGAGTACTAATATATTTTGCAAATAAACCTTATAGTGAAGGCATGTGAACTAATATATTTTTATATACCATTAAATCCAAGAAAAGAAAGAATAAGTACTCTACCTTCTAAATGACCAAGAAGAGTTATTTGTTAACTTAACCTTAAAATTTTCAAAACTCTCTACAAGGTTCCTCCTAGTGGTGGAAAAATAGTTAAAACAAAACAATTAATCACTCATATTACCCACTAAAAAATGGATTGGATAATAAACTTTTTATAAACGAGTCAAATATGGATAAGAACCATATTTTAGAAAATGGATAATCATTGGATAACTAATGAGTTTAATTTTTACAATTGTAAAACCTCAAATTGGGGGTTACTCAAATTTGGAAGACTAGGAATTCTTCCAAAAGTGATCATATTCATGAAGGCCGGTTAACACGTTTTTATCCGTATTAAATATGAGTTAGATCTGAATATTTATCCGTTTTTTCATTACATGTTTTTAATCAATCTCATATTCGACCCGACCCGTTAGATTCATTACCTTTTTTAAAGAGAGAAACAAAGCGTTAGATTCCTGTACCAAGATATAAAAAAGAACAAATACCAATGTGCGAGGCTAGCTGAAACGGTATCAAGTAGTACATAAAATTCCTCTATATATATAACTTAATTTTCCAACTACTTCCCATTATTCAGAAACAAGAGAGAAACATGGATATGATCAAAGTTGGCCCAGTGGGGAGAAGTGGTGGAACCATTTGGGATTATAAGGGACGAGACCAAGTCGCTGGGGTTCTTGGTTCATACAACAAAAACGCAATTCTTTCACTTCAGTTCCTGTACTATGAGAATAGCAAGTTAGTTCCGTCAAATAAACATGGTTTTGATATATGTAATCAAAGCTCGTGTGCAGTTGTTTTTGATTATCCATCAGAATTTCTTACTTCGATCAGTGGTTCCTCCAAATCAGTGTTGAACACTATAAAATTTGGAACAAACAAGGGTTCCTATGAACCATTTGGGTGTACCTCGCCTTCAACTGATGCCAAGGACTTCAACTTTCAGATAGGAAATCATCGGCTTTTCGGTGGTTATAATTCATGGCACCCAGAATTTATATGGCGTTGAGAGTATTGGGGTTTATGTGAAGACCATAATATCCCCCATGATCAATTTCAAAGATCCTAGAGTAAAATCTGAAAAGGAAGAAGATTAGCTCAAGATTCTTCTATCATCTACAAATTTCTAAATTATACTATTGTTTTACTCATTTGGTTTTAATTACTTTTACAAAATAGATCAACTTATTGTTGTTTAATTATTAAGGATTATCGTCTCGATTTATTGTATTTGAAAGGATTATCGTCTCGATTTAATGTTTACAAAATATATATATATATATATATTTTGTATGTTATATACAAGAAATATACAAATTTTATACACTTTTTCGACTACCAAGTTTAAATAGTTTCTGGCGCGAGCTAAAAATATTTGTTTTCATCCGTGGTTACGATCCACTGTGCAACCATATCTAGACATCTCACAAATAACAGTTCTTATAATTTTGAGCTCGTTTGGCTTAGCTGATTTATAATTTTGAGCTCGTTTGGCTTAGCTGATTTAAAGTAACTGAAAAGTATTTTAGTTCTGAAAAGCACTTTTTAGTACTAAAACTGATAATAAGCAGCTGAAATGTTTGGTAAAACCATGCTGATAAGCTCTTTTTTATGTTAAGACTCAAATGTCCTAAAAGCTATTTGCACTAATTAGAAATTGATTATTGCAAGATTTAAATTCATTGTTTCATATGGAAATTATTTTATGTCATTTTATTTTTTAGTTTTAAATTTTATTCGATACGATTATTTTATAATAAACTAACATACATTAATTAATAAATTGACTAAAGTTTGTTAGTAAGAATATACTTAAATAATGCACAAGAAAAATCTGACTATTGTTAATGGTAAGAAGGTGACCGAACAATTGATGTGTTATGAATTTTGTTTTAAATAAAAAAGTATTTTAGGGATATAATAGTAAAAATTTTAGTCAAACTAAAAGTGCTTATAAGTTCAAAAATCATAAGTTGGGAGTGACCAACTTATAGTTTTTAGCTTATTTTTGGCTTATTAGCACTTCATTTATAAACACTTTTAATTTTACTTAACGCATAGATAAGCCAAAAAAGTGCTTGTAAGCTGATAAAATATTTTATGTAAAATTGGGATTGAATTACTTATTCTTCAATATTATATACCTCTTCAATATTATCGTGCAAATCTAACGGGCGTGGGACATGGTTCATTTTTCACCCCTTATTGGTGAAGACTGAAGACCTAACAGTTTAATTAATAATCTCGATATGCTAATTAAATGTATGTCATCTCTTATTGTTTTCTTGGTCATCGTTATGCCCTTATTCATGAGTCATACAAGAAATGTTTACTATGCTATAATCACTTATTGTTTTCTTGACCACTTGTGTTTTACCAGTTCTTCGACTCTATCAAATAATAAGGTAATGGTGTTTGTATAAAAGTAAAGGAAGTGTTCTTTTTTGGGTAGTAATAACAAGATTTAATATAGCGTTTACTGTGCCTCTTAGGACACATAGGGTTGCCAAAATTTGTTCCTACTTTATCTGCTAAGGCTGCTGAATTAACAAATAAAGGGGAAATTGTAAGTACTTTAAACACCGGATTTGGCCTGCTTTCTTGCTTCCTTAACCTAAAAGAGTTGACACTCTGTGAAAAGCAAGTGTTGATTGTTAATGCACTCTATCCTAAGTAGTATTTGTATGAAAAAACTGAAAGGACAAGGTTGTGAGAGAGATCTAAGAGAAAATCATACACTTCCTCTAGTTTTTGTTTTTACATTTTCCTTATTTATTGAGTTAACAATAGATAGAAGATAATTTTACGTTATCTATCTTGTTTGCAACAAATTATTTGTGATACAAAAATAAATCGCAACCACAATATAAATATGAAGAAACATAATTTCATTGATAAACAATGCGTGAACAATTTTTTTTATCCCTTGATTCTTCCCTCCGATTTGTTCTAAGTGATTCGAGCGGCGTATTTGTCGAACGTAGGACTTTGAACAAGACATATTTGACATGAATATTCCAAGAGTTTCATGGAATTTCAAAGATCTCTTATTTGATCTCTTTGTGCATATTTCGAGAGTTTATGAAATTGCTGAGATCGTCTTTGAAGGACATATGTAGTCTTATTTATAGGCATGAATTAGGGTTTGGGTGTAGTAGCCACTAAGTAACCCTAATAGACTCCTAATATTTCAAGAGTCGTTTTTAATTTAGGATTTATCTTGACCTGTTAAAATTTCAGTGTCTACATATCTCGAGGCTTTTTTATTTTTATTTTTATTTTTTATTTTTTTTTAATATCTCAAGGCATTAAGGCCAGTAGACAGTAGTGGCTTATAAGTAGCACGCAACGCATATTTACTGTAACATGTACTACTAGTTTATTTTTTATTTTTAATTATATATATAAGTCCTGTGGTTTAGGGTGATCAAACCTAGTGATAAAGCTTTTCTATGACTAGTTTGAGCTGTTTTCAAGTGATTTAACTTCTCATGCATGAGGTCGAATAAGTTTCTCCAGTTCGCTCACCTATATGCTTAAGTGCAATTTCAAAATTTTAAAACTTAAATGTTCTGTTTTATTTTTTTATTTCTAGAATGGCTAAATTTATAAATATATATTTTTTTAATTCTGTTTTCGTAGATTTTTTTCTGCCTAAAGACGATATAAAAATGTATAATTATATAAAACTAAACCAAAACCAAATCTTCCTCCATCAAATAGAATACCATTCCGATCATTAGTCTTGTTCTATTCCAAGAGCCAACTTTTGGAGCAAAGGACGAAAGTTTAGGTCTATAACCCTAGATTACTAGATGACTAGTCTATGTCACAACACTAGTATAACTATCATTTTGCAAATGTAAGCCCACTTGATCTTTCTCTTATTTTTTTTCTTTTTTTTGGTAATAATTGAGAATATTACCATTAACAACAAACTTTTTACACCTAGAGAGCACCTAGTATCTGCTAGGCCTCAAGAGATCTCTTCTAATTACATATTCGAGTAAATAAATATTGACATCTACGAGCTCTACCTGTATTTTTCATGCTATCTAGTCTAATCTTAACTTCTTGCTGTATCTTTGCTATTGTAAACTCTGTATTTATAGTTATATTCCTAAAGATTCTTCAATTCCTAGCTTGCCATGTATGGTATATCATAGCACCCCACACGATTGCGACCATCTCTCTTTGAGCTTGTTTCGAGTTCCTTCTTTGTATCCAATGTAGGCTCTCTCTGATGCCCTTTTCCTGGAGTTGTATTCCTAGCCATATAGACACTCCATTCCTGACTGTTGTAATCCATGCACATTCAGCAAACAGATGTGCCTTAGTTTCTAGTCTTCCTTGATCACATAAGCTGCAGATCCATTTGCCACTGGGATTTGCATCCTCAGAAGCCTTTCCTTTGTTAGCAGCCTATCTTGATTGGCTAACCAGATGGTAAACCTATATTTGGGTTACATCATTGTTGTCCATACTAAGCTGGATTCCTGCATTTTCACCTGCTCCCCTAATAGCATGTTGTAGCTCTTTGTCATTAAATAAGCACCATTAGGAGTTAGTGTGTATATCTCATTCTCATACCAACTCTCCATAAGGCCTTTGAGAGAATTTGGCTTCTTCCAATACCAGTTGCAGTGGAGCTTTATGTTTCCAAATATTACTTTCAGTCCTCATATATACTCCATGGACCCACCTAACCCATAAAATGTCCTTCTTTGCTAGTTGTTATAGTAGTTTCCCTACTGCAGCAATATTCCATAGCCTACAGTTCTTTATATTGAGGCCTCCATACTTTTTTGGCACACACACTTTCTCCCATGCAACTAGATCCACCCCCCACCCCCCTCCAGAGATAACTCCTACACTTTTGATCCACCTCTTTAAGCACACTCTGAGGTAAAATGAAAACAGCCCCCCAAAAGTTATATAAAGAGAACAACACAACATTTGTAATCTGTAATCTCCCCGTATAGGACAGCTTCCTTGAGTATAATTTGCTATCCTATGTGTGATTTTACCAATTAGTTGATGGAAATCCATTTTGCTCCATTTCTTAATTTGATGACAGTGGCAAGCCAAGATACCTGATAGGTAAAGTACCTACAGAGAATCCTGTACTTTCTAGCATAAGTGCCTGAGTTGCTTCATCTATTCCAGCCAAGAAAATATTAGATTTGTCCACATTGGCCACTAGTCCAGTAACTCTACTGAAATGCTCTAGTGTTTCCATTACCCTTGCTATTGATCTAGTGTCACCTTTGCAGAAGATCATTAAATCGTCCGCAAATATTAGGTGAGTGAGTTTAAGGGCATTGCACATAGGATGGTATTTGAAATCAGGGAGTTCCCTCATCATATTTAATGTCCTTAAGAGGTACTCCATTACGAGCATAAACAGAAGAGGTGACATGGGGTCTCCCTTCCTCGGTCCTCTTTTACCTTCAAATTAAGTATCCATAACCTTGTCCATTGATTTTCACAGAGAATTTTGTATCCATGCAGCAATATCATTTGGCACGAACAAAGGTGACATGGGGTCTCACAACTTGGGGGAGCAGCACAGACTCCCACTATTCCCGCTCCGGAGCAGATGACTCCCCAGTATTAAGCTCCAGCAGTCCATCCAGTTGGGTATGTATTGGTAAAAATAAATATTACACGTGAAATTAAATATGTGGGTGATATGGCAAGGCACGTGGATCACTAAAATAAACGACAGCTGGAGAGATGCATTAAAAGAGACACGAGTCATAACAGATATGAGAAAATTACCCACGAGATGAAAGGATATGGTCGCTCGAGTCTAAGTAGTTAAATAAAGAGGCACCGGCAGAATGAATCAAGACAGTAAAAAGGAAAGATTCATGAATCGTCAATGAATGAGCATGAATGATCACAAACGTTACAGAATCTTCATGAACAGTTACGATTACCAATTATAACGTCTCATTAATATCATTAATGCTCATAATGATTCGATCATAAAAGGAAAAAGACGTTGTACTTATAGACTCCTATATAAGGGAAGGAGATGTCACTTGTACAGACACGCTCTGATTATTATTGGAATATAATTACTTTCTTGTGCTTTCTATTGATTATTTTGTCATTTCTTATTCTAATTTTCTTTCTTATCTCTGAGAGAATATTGAATTTCTTGATTATCAGTAACCCGAGTACTTCTAAAAATAGGCTTTGACTGAGAATCTAATTCTTTGGTTAAATAAATTGGTTCCGTTACCGGAAATCTGATAATCTTCTCTTACTTTCCAAATCACTCTCTCTCAACTGAATCATGTCGAATGTCAATGACAACAACCAACAGGTGGAAGGAACTCCAGTTCCGTCACCTCAAGGAACCCCACGCAATTCAAGAGAAGCATCACCAGAATGATCCACTACTCATAACAATGAACAATATGGAAATGAACAAACTGTCGAGCAGGATGCTGTGAAGCAGTTAATTCTTAAGTACATGAATGATGCTCTCCAGAATTTCGTGAGGGGACTACCAGTTGTGCCACCCACACCTCCACCAAATAATACTGCAACTGTGGAAATTCCACGATCAGGATTAGTTAATTCTGGAAGCAGAGAAACTCCCAACGAGTCATGTGATGGGAGACCAGGTACGCCTAATAATTCTGATTTACAAACTTTAATACTAACCTTGCAGAAACAGGTGAAAGAACAAAATGATTGTATTGAGCAAATACCCGACGTACCACCTGTGATCAAAGAAGTTGATTTCGATAAATATTCACAACAATCATGGAAACCAAGCGCAACTCCATTACCAATTCCCAAAAAGTTCAAAATGCCTGACATCCCGAAATACGATGGAATGACTGATCCATGTGATCACGTTACTTCATTCACCACGGGAGTAAAAGGCAATGATTTAACCAAGCAGGAGATTGAATCTGTGTTGGTCAAAAAAATTAGGGAAATACTTACTAAATGAGCGTTAACATAGTACTCTCTTTTACCTGAGAATTCTATTGACTTTTTTGCTGAGCTTGCGGATCTATTTATAAAAGCACACTCGGGTGCACAAAAAGTTGAAAAGAGAATGGAGGAATATTTTGCATAAACAAGAATTGCCAGGCAGACTAGCCAAGTAGGCAATAGAACTAAGTGAATATGACATTATTTATCAATCTAGAATAGCAATAAAGTCTCAAGTTTTAGCAGATTTCGTCGCAGATTTTAATACAAAAATAATTCCTGAAGTAGAAAAGGAATTACAAATTTTTACTGGAGCTAATCCAGGTACGTGGACTTTATTTACTGATGGCTCTTCAAATGTCAAAGGAGCCGGTTTAGGTATTGTCTTAATCCCATCCTCAGGAAAAGTATAAGACAAGCAATTAAATGTTACCCTATTACTAACAATGAAGCAGAGTATGAAGCTGTAATTGCAGGTTTGGAACTAGCACAAGAACTCTTCATAGAGCAAATCATGATTAAAAGTGACTCTCAACTGGTAGTCAATCAGATGTAGGGGACTTACACTGCTAGAGAGGCACGAATGCAACAATACTTGGAAAAGGCACGAGAATTGGTCAGGCAATTCCAATCATGGAAGATCATGCAAATACCCAGGGAAGAAAACGCAGAAGCAGACGCGTTGGCTAGCCTTGCTTCAGTTGCAGAAGTAACGGGTGAAGAAAATGCTATTGTAATACATTTATTTCATTCAGCACTTGACCAGGATAAACATGAGGTAAGCTTTAATAATTTAACCTGGGATTGGAGAAATGAGATTATTAATTTTTTACAGTACGGGATCGTACCTGAAGGCAAGAAAGAATCTCAAGTGCTTCGACGAAAAGCTGCTCGTTACTACCTAATTCGAGATAATTTATATTGAAAAATATTTGGCGGTCCTTTAGCAAGGTTCCTTGGACCCAATCAAATGGAGTACGTGATGAGGGAAGTACATGAAGGACATTGCGGAAATCACGCAGGTGGAAGATCTTTAGTTAAAACACTAATCAGGGCAGGATACTACTGGCCTAAAATGGAAGAAGATGTGGAAACTTTTGTAGCCAAATCTGATAAGTGCCAACGATATGCCAACAATATGCATCGACCTGCAGAGTTATTACATACAGTTATTTCCCTGTGGCCATTTATGAAATGGGGAATGGAGTAGGGCCTTTACCACAAGCTAAAGGAAAGGTACGTTTCTTATTAGTGTTAACAGATTACTTTTCAAAATGGTTAGAGGCAGGAGCTTTCAAACAGGTACGAGAAAAGGAGGTGAAAGACTTCATTTGGAAAAACATTATATGTCGGTTTGGAGTTCCAAAAGAAATTATATGTGATAATGGCCCACAATTTATAGGCTCGAAAATCACGGAGTTCTTTCAAAGTTGGCAAATCAAACGAATAACCTCTTTACCTTACCATCCCGTGGCAAATGGATAAGCTGAGTCAACAAATACGATTATCATCAATAATTTGAAGAAGAGACTAGAAAAATCAAAAGGTAATTGGCCTAAAAAATTACCAGGAGTATTATGGGCTTATAGAACCATAGCAAAAACAGCCACGGGAGAAACTCCATTTTCTCTTGTGTACGGTTCAGAAGATTTAATACCAGTTGAAATAGGAGAACCAAACACAAGATTCACATTAGCAACGGAAGAGTCAAACGAAGAAGAATTAAGAACAAACTTGGACTTACTCGAACAAAGAAGAGAAGCAGCTTTAATTCGGATGGCAGCACAAAAGTAAATCATAGAACGATACTACAACAGAAAGGCTCACCTCAGGTACTTAAAAATTGGGGACTTCGTTCTTAAAAAGATTTTTCAATCAATGAAAACAACCGGAGTAGAAAAGTTAAATCCAAATTAGGAAGAACCCTATAAAGTTTGAGGTATCGCTAGAAAGGGTGCATACGAGTTAGAAACCATTGATAGAAAGGTTTTACCCTCGAGTTGGAATGTTGTTCATTTAAAGAAATACTATTTCTGAGTAAAAGAAATACCCACGGTCAGGTATTATTCAATTACGATTTTTATTTTGTACAGTTAAAATTATACTAACAATTTTAGATGATAGACAAAAAGCTAGCCCACACCAAATGACGATATTAGACTTGAAAGACACGCGGAAGCAACATTATTTCCGGTCTAGGGTTGCAGCCTTTCTGATGGAAATATAAAGGGTTAAGCAGTCGTCATCTAAATTATATATACCTCTGAGTCTCGTATGTTTTTCCTTTTCAGGAAATGGACCACATGGAAGGAATAATCAAGTGCTCGAGATTTCATACTTCAAAGTTCTAACACTTGGGGGACTATATATATGAAAGGTAAAGAATACTGGAAAAGTCAGAATTCGAGTCAAGCCTGAGGCAATCTACCCAACAAATTAAAAGTAAAGAGCAAAAACACAAGCCTGATAAACATAAGCCTGATTCAAAAATCCTATGATGAGGAATATACTCGTGGATGTAAATTATAAAATCTTACGAATATGTAGGTTAAAGGGCCTGATAAACACAAGCCTGATTCAAAAAACCTATGATGAGGAATACACTCGTTGATGTAAATTACAAAATCTTACGAATATGTAGGTTAAAGGCAATATTTAATCATGGGTTGCAAGATATACCCTTGAATTTTGTAAAATATGTTATAAGGAAAACAGTTACGAAAGAGTTGTAGATGATACTTGAATACGTGTAAAGTATTATACAGTTTGGAAGTTCAAACAATACAAAACTTCCTCAAATTATTCAAAGAAACATGTGTGTTCCTATTCCTTCTTTCGTATGTTTACACCAATATGAAGTTGAGACATCTTCTTCATTAAGTGTCGTTTATAAAAGGGCCCTCTTTTATAATTCGTGCATGTTCAAAAAGTCACGGAGTATTGAAGCATTTTTAAATGCATAATAAGAGAGTAGTATAGAAACTCAAAATAAGATATTATAAGAGTTGAACAAAAACTCAAAAAGTAATATTATAATAACTTGGTTAAAACTAAGTATAAACTTAGTTCCAACCGAATTGTTTTATACAAAACCAAAAAACAGACCAGGGGTAAAAATTTTCAAATCATTACCAAACCCCAAAACGGACCAGGGGTAAACTTCTACCAATAAAAAAAAAACAACACTTCAAACTTTTCAATCAAACTTTCACTGTGGGGAAGGATCTGAACCAGTATTATCAGAAGGATTCAAGTTGGCATCATTAGCAGCAGAGGGAATGACTTGAGCAGAGGAGGGTTGAACAATAGCTTCACCAGGAGTAAGTTCATCACCCTCGGGAATGTCGACCTCATGTGAAGAAAAGCTTTGACTCTGCTGGGTTTTCTCAATAGTTTATTTAGTTTTTGCAATTTCAGCAGCTAAGTCAAAGCTTTCCCGGCTTGCCTCCATTAAAGTTTCGAGGCGCATGTTCAAGAAAACCCAACTAACGTCAACAATAGCCTTGTCTTCAAGGGATTCATAATTCCTCTCCCACTGCTCAATCTCAGTTCTTAGCTCCTCCTTCTCATTCAAAGTAGCATCATAAGAAGCCTGTAAGGGGGCAAGAGACCTCTCTAAGAACTGAACTTGGTTAGAAGACGCACGGAGATCTTCTTGAGTTTGGGTGAGCATTTGACAAGCTCCCTGGCGTAAACTTCTTTTTGGTTCAGCAGTTCCTTCAAACCCCTAATTTCTTCAGTGGCTTTAGAAAGCTGCTCAGCAAATGAAGACTCGAGAAGGTCTTTATCTTTGCCCGCTTGACTGGATGAGGCTTTCTCAACTGCCAACTCTGCTGCCATTACTTTCACCTGCTGCTCCAAGGTACACTTTTCTTCCTCTAAGACTTCTTTCTCAAGTTGAAGACCTTCAAACTGTTCCTTCCAGTTGTCCGCTTCTGTGCGATAGTCATTCATTAACTGCTCAGTATGGACGATCCTCTTCATCATCTCCATTCCAATTAGGTTGATCTACACAATGAAAAGGAAAATGTGATTATCAAATATAGATGAAAAGGAAATCACATGCAAAATAAAAAGCTAAGGCTTATACCTTTAAAAATGAATGTACAATATCATTCATCCACTTTAAAGAACTGTCTCTTTCCAATTTGGACTTCTCAACTGGGCCAATCAATGATTTCAGCCATACATCAACTTGGCCAGATTTCTTCAGAAAATTACCATCATCAGGAACCTCGATGGTAACTCTTTTCATTACCCTACTGTTACCGGAAGAACCAACTTCAACATGAGAAGTTGTAACAATATGGGCAGTTGAGGGAGTCAAAATAGCCACGGGAGAAGCAATGGTAGCAGCAACAGGTGCCGGGAACTGAGGATCAAATGGAATATATACAGAAAAAGAGGCAAGAGACGTTTCCTCAGAAACAAAGTCGAAGTCTTCATTATCAAACCCACGAGAAAAGAGATGTTCTGTAGAGTCACGGGGTGCGGCAAGCATCTCTTCATCAGAGCTCACTAAGGTAGCACCTTCGGGCTCGTGCATGGGAACAGAACTGGGAGGAGGAGTAGCTTCGCCATCCAAAATGATACGTCTCCTAGCTCGAGGCTTATGAACTAACGAGCCTTTATCCCGTTCCTCTTCACCCCCGGAACTGTGTGCTCTATCAGCTTTTCTTTTTTATGAGAAACTCAAGATCATCTCTTGAGCCATCGATAGAGAGAGTCTCGAAGCAGCAGTAGATGCAGCACTCATACCTCGAATGGGAAATCCTAGTAAAGAGAGGAGTTAGTAAATTTTTAAGTATGGAAGTAAGGTAGAAAGTAGAAGAGAAAGATACCATGAGTCTTCACTTTCCAACCA